>NC_141696.1:882519669-882834669 GCF_964263255.1 Lissotriton vulgaris | reverse complement strand
ATCGTCACTTTTGTCGGCAGGAAGCTGCTGATAAAGTAGCAATAATGGGCTTGATAATATGCCCTTGTGAACAACCATAGGAGCCCATGTTAACACCAGAACCTGGGCTGCTATGGGAAGTTACAAGGGCCTATTATCAAGCCCATTATCGCCGCTTTAGCGTCAGTTTCCTGTCGATGAAAGCGGTGATAATGTATCGCCTTTTGTTGATAATATGCTCCTTCATTTCTATGATAGTATGTAAAGCTTTCCTTTTATGTTGGTGTAGCAGTTGTACTCTCTTCGCATGCTCAGCGTCGTTTCGAAGCCCACGTTTTCTTTTTCTTCAAGTTCAACAAGCAAACCTTTCTTTATATCAGTTAGTAAATCTGTTGCTTTCTGTTCCCTGTTCGTGTGTGTCATCCGCTGCTGTACTTTTGTACAGTATTAATAGTCATATTCTATGGGAAATAACAAGGCCGTATTATGAAGCTCATCATTGCCGTTTTATCAGCAGTTTCCTGCCAATAAAACAGCGATAATTTTAACACCGGTCTTTGATAAAATGCACCTAAGTTTACTGGTTAAAAGAAGAGCAATGTGCCATATTATCAACAAAAGGAGTTACATTATCGTCGCTTTTATCGGCAGGAAACTGCTGATAAAGCGGCGATAATGGGCTTGCTAATATGCCCTTGTGAATAACCGTAGGAGCCCAGGTTAACACCAGAACCTGGGCTGCTATGAGAAGTTACAAGGTCGTATTATCAAGTACATTATCGCCACTTTATCAGCAGTTTCCTGTCGATAAAAGCGGCGATAATGTATCGCCTGTTGTTGATAATATGCTACTTCATTTCTATGATAGTATGAAAAGCTTTTCTTTTTTTTGGTGTAGCATTTGTACTCTCTTTGCATGCTCAGCGTCGTTTTGAAGCCCACGTTTTCTTTTTCTTCAAGTTCAACAAGCAAACGTTTTTTTATATCAGTTAGTGAATCTGTCGCTTTCTTTTTCCGGTTCGTGTGTCATCCGCTGCTGTACTTTTGTACAGTATTAATAGTCATATTTTTATATATTTATTTGAAAGGTAGTGTCGAGGAGCCAAACGTTGATTACGTACTCCGTTCACAGCCATTTTAGTAGTTTCTTACCGTTGTTTTTATTATATCTGTTAGTTAGAACTCAGTAGTTTTCAATCCTAGTCTTGACTATTTTACTATAGTATTTCAACAATTTTTTTATTGTGGGCCGTCATACCCCTCCCCCACAAAATAAAAGAAGTGTGTAGTTTTTTTAAATTAACTTTTAATAAACAATAAATATAAACGAAACTCAATTATAACTATATTAGAACTGGAAAAATAACTTAAAAAATGTTATAAACAAATTGTGAAATGGATTCCAAAAGGTGTCCGATTGTTAATCTGCAAAAGAAAAAAAAAAATTAGAGTTTAGAATAATGTAGATGTGAGTAAATGAGCTGAAGCATTACAGGGCATATTATCAAGAACGGCGATAAAATTATCGCTGTTTCAGTGGCAGGAAACTGCAGCTAAAGCGTCGATAATGGGCTTGATAATATGATGTTGTGAATTCCCATAGCAGTGCAGGTTCTGGTTTTAACCTGGTTTACTATGGGAATTTACAAGGGCATATTATCAAGCCCATTATCCCCGCTTTAGCGGCAGTTTCTTGCCGCTGAAACGGCGATAATTTTATCGCCATTCTTGATACTATGCCCCTACAAGTTTTGGTAACTCTACGGTTTTCCGTGTGCAGTGTGACTCGTACATTCCAGATCTGTTATAGTGCTGCGTTCAAGTGGCGTCTATATGGAAGTGCCTAGTGCGTTACTGACGCCCGTTATGGCGGCTTATTTCTAATGCATTCCTGTGAAGGCTTCGTAGATCTAGGCCTCTGTGCTTCCCGTTGTATAAACATTGCGGGTAAACATTTCAGGCAGTTGGTGTCAAAACTTATTCTGAACAATTCTTCTACACGTCGAAGACAGCAGTGTCTAAGTTTAAGAGAGAAAAGGAAATTATGTCACAGAGAGTGAGAGAGAGATTTTTTCCTTGCGTCACTTTACTCATGTTAAAAGTGACTCAAAAGTGGCGTAATAAGGTTGTGGATCTGTTTGTCAGACTGTTGTAGCCTATCTGTTGTCATTGCTTGGAGGTAATTATAGATCAAACCCATTATATCCACTTTAGCGGCAGTTTGCTGCCGATAAAGTGGCGATAATTTTGTTGCCAAGGCTTGATAATATGGCCCTCTCTCGTTTCACAAATAAAGCTAACACTACAGTTTTACGAGTGCAGTGTACCTGGTACATTTTACTTGTTATAGTGCTGCGTTCAAGTGGTGTCTATATGGAAGTGCCTACTGCGTTACTATCGCCCGTTATGCTAAATTATTTCTAATGCATTCCTATGAAGGATTTGTAGATCTAGGCCTCTCTGCTTACCGTTGTATAAACCTTGCGGCAAAACACATAAGGAAGTAGACTTCACAACTTCACTTCAACAATTCTTCTACACGTCAAAGCAGACCGTAGTGTCTAAGTTTAAGAGAGAAGTTTTACGAGTGCAGTGTACCTGGTACATTTTACTTGTTATAGTGCCGCATTCAAGTGGTGTCTATATGGAAGTGCCTACTGCGTTACTAACGCCTGTTATGCCAAATTATTTCTAATGCATTCCTATGATGGATTTGTAGATCTAGGCTGCTGTGCTTACCTTGTACCTCCACTTGAACTCTGCTTCTATACTTCAAAGTATATTCAATAAGTTGCAGAGAATTCCATTGCTGTTGCTCGATCGGCCGTGGTTGCTTCTGAACGATGTTTGCTAAAGGAAACAAAAGCACATTTTGATTAGTCCTCGTAAACTGAGTTGCGTAACTACTATCAAAAGTGAATTTTAATGTGGTTTCTTAATATAAAGTAGTTAAGACTGTTGCAGCTCCAGCAAACAAAGGAAGATCAATAAGTTAATAGAGGCCTGAGACGGCCTTGTGACGCAGAAAAAAAAATACTATCATGGAAGCACAATTAATAATAATAGAGGCCTAATCCAAGCACGTGGCGTAGTACAGAAATACGACACAGAAATTTATGCACGCACAATTTTTAAGATTATAGGTGTATAGGACCTCGTGACTTATAAAGAAATATTTCAATTATGTAAGTACAATTTAAAACCATTGAGGGGTAGGAAAGCCATATGAAGGATAAAAATATAGTATTATGCATATACAATTTACAGTGGAGGCTGATGTTGTGACGTCTTCTCTTACCTTTGTTTTTGTCGTCTTTTGTCGTGTCTTGAAAGGCTGTGGTTTTGCTGAGTCTGGGGTGTTTTCGAGAGTCTGTGTCATCGCAGCAGAGGCAGGCAAAAGAGAGTGTGCTCACGTCAGTGCCCTCATTATATGGAAACCTGGGCCGTTATTGGTAGCGTTTTCACGGTCTGCAAGAATGATGGCCCAGGGGGACATCCCATTGGCTAATGTATTGATTTCCAGGCTAAATGATAGCAAGCATGCTTGGTGGTAGCATGTGTGTAGTGTGGGCGGGCGTGCACCACGCATGTGCAAGTATGAGTGTGTGCACTAACAATTAACAACAGAGAGAGATGGGGGCGGTGTTATAATGTACGCAGAGGTAGGCCCAGAATCGGATCTGCAATGAGTCAGCACTTCTAATCATTCTCCTTAGCGCGCCATGAACTCTGATTTGTCACTGAAAGGTGATCGTACCATAGTTTGTACTGCTTATAATACTCAGCCTGTACCCGTGCATACAGTACGAATATGCTTTGACGTTACGCGTCACATTAAAGCTTCGGTGTGATGTCATGTACGGCGTTTTGTACGCGAAAGGGGGCAATGTTTCTACTTGGTTTGAAATATGTATGTATTTAATGTACATACCAAGGGCAGACATTTGGGATAACTATGCATTTTTTTAATACTTGTAATAATCATATATTACTTTTAAAAAGAATGACACAAATCGCGGTAGAACATCATACGTACTCGTATTGAAAGAGTTGCGCAAGCGCATCATAAGCGTACGCAAAGCCATGTGACTTAAAAAGTAGAGATTTGATTGGTTCATAAATTTTCCTATTGCAACTGTTGAAAGTTCCGTCCATTATAATTATTCGACTTTGACTATCTAAGAAGAAGCATTTGTTCTGACAATCTTCTCAAATGGAAGGAAGATCACAATAATAAGAGCAATGAAGTCATCTTCCAGCAGCTTTTCAGAGGGAGATTTCATTCCTGAAGAACCTCCAAAGAAGAGGAAAGAAGCTCTAATTTGGAAGTTTTTCACTTTTCCAGAAGGTCAAAAAAAGGTTAAAGCTTCAAAAGTAACCTGTAAAATTTGCGAAACAACTCTTTCAAGGGGTGATCCATGTAAAAAAATACTCCTTTGGCACAGCGAATATGGTGCGACACGTGAAGAATTTGCACCCCAAGAACTTTGCTTGAGCTGCAAGACGGAGGTTGCACGAGAACCCACCTGCCGCTACACCAAGCACATCAACTTCAGCAGCATTATTTTCAGCAAGCAGTCCACACCCACATATTGATTCTGACTTTGCTAAAGTTAAAATTCTATGCATTTATTGCGATATACTTTTGTGTTATGGGGAACAGTCTATAGACTTGATGAAATGCAGGATGCAGGATCATTGCTGTCCTCAACATTAGTTGTTCTTTTTTTCATTCTTTTGTTCCGCTTGGAATTTTTTGAGAAAACACAAAAAAATACAAATCAAAAAAAACTGTTCTTTTTAGAACTACCTTCACTGGTCAAAGAAATAATTATATTTCTATGTTAGTGTGTACAAATTTGTCAGAATGAATGTGTAGTTTATAAATGAATGAATGAATATGTTACTAGTGTATGGAGAATGTGAAAGTGCAGAACTATAAGGAACTGCTACAGCATAAATCTATAAGGTGTTTATCTATAGTATACTGTAGTATGTCCGAAGCACTTGAATGTATCATATGTACATAAATATGTTACAAGTCTATGTTTCAATTTGCGCTGCTGATGAAAGTGCCTGGGTGAATTTGTATGTCTTAGGGGTGGATTTACAATCCCCTTGTGCCTCTTTTACACAGCCGTTGTGTCACTTTTGTGACACAGCGGTGGTGCAAAAGATGTGCCATGGTGTGTGGTATTAACAATGTGACGCATCTGAAGGGTGTATTACATTGTAAAGCGCTACGCCAGAAGAGGGTTTCTTGTGCAGAAGGGGGTGCAGCAAGGCCTCCTAAAAGTGACTAAGTGAAATGTTTAACATTTTATTCAGTGACTTATGAGCTTATGCTGCGTCAAAACCTTGCACATTCTTGAAGCAGGTGTTAGGATTGATACAGCATTGTGAGCATAGGGCCACAAGAGAATTGCTGGAGCTGTGTTATACTTGCAACCGACGTCAAGCAATAATTCATCCAAAAATTACTTTGCAATTTAGTTGTGTTATCATTTTATAATAAGAATATGAAATATAATCTAAAAAATAAAATAAATATAAATATTTATATTAAAAATATAAGAAATTAGTATAAAAAGAAAGACATAATAATTAATACATTTATAAATTATCATTTACAAAACCTATGAAATTCACTGAAAAAACCATAGGTTTCACACACGTTATAGTTAGGAATTAGCATTTAAAAAACCATGCAAATTCATTAAAATAACTATAGGTTTCACACGTTATAGTTAGCTGAACATTTCTCTCATACAAAACCTTTGGAATTCCTCCGTTATAGTTAGCTCAGCTAACTATAACTTGCGCGCCCGCAATGCACTGCTGATGACGTCACATATTACATCACTCATGACATGGTCAGTGACATCACTCATGACATCACTGATGACATCTCAAATGATCTCAAACGTCTGGGAGGTGTCAGCGCGTATCAGATACTTTTTGAAGGAGGCCGTTTGTCCGATTTATTTGCTATTTTTTCTATGAACCCATCGAATTTTGGCATGTAGCTCACTCTCTCCCCTGCACCCAGGTGCCTGATCTGGCAAGAAACTTCTATTTTTGACCATTTCAATAAATCTCTGGTCAAGTCCGACAACAGGGGACAGTAGCAAATTTCTAACCCATAGCGATTTGCCGTTTAGCCAATACCGGGGCCAGAATAACAAACCTATGCGTATGTTTGTTCTATTTTTTAAATGGTTTAGACGCCTAATAGGCATTGAATGAGCCCCAGGGTAAAGAGGCCATTGGTTGGATTCCCCACATGTGTAAGTGCTTCTTCCGAGTACTGCCTCATCACCAGGCATTGCCACACCATATGATAAAAGTCTGCTATTGGTTCAGGCAAATGGGGCATGAGGTAGATGCCCTGGAGAACATACATCTTCTCCAGTATTAGGGGTGTCTTTCATAGATTCACATGCTTGAATATTCCCCGTCGTCGAAGTGGGAGTCCCACGGTACATAAAATAGCAGTAATATATGCATGTATATATGAGAAATATTATAAATAAAATATACATACATATAATGCAATAAAAATGTAAACTTAAAAAGTACCATAGAACAGAATAGGCCCATTGAAAAGCCCAAGGGAGAATTCACTTTAGTAACTTATAGGAGTCATTATGTGTTGGTCCACATTCCAGCCAATCAGGCTGTAGCCTCCTCTAGAACCTTCTCCTCAGAAGCCCAAGTCCTCAGATTTTCTACCGCACGTCGTGTGAAGGGAGTCTCCCTGAGCTCTGCTCAGTTTCTTTCAAGTTTCTTCATTTTTCTCTTCAAAATGTCTTCTTCAAAGAAAACTCTGTTCAAGGCTTGTCCATCCTGTGGGAAACTTCGCCTTTTTCATGAGGATCCACACAGTAAGTGTATTTACTGTCTTTATCCGGACCATGTTGTCTCTACCTGCAGACTCTGTCGCAAATTTCCTCCTAAGACTTTGAGGGACAGAGAGGCTCGTCTACTTCTGTGGCTACAGAAGTTGAAATCATCTGATAACATCGTTTCCGATGTTGAGAGTATGTCATCTGGTTTTTCGAAAACCTCTCAGAAGCGTGGGTCTGAGACTGAAGTCCCCTCTCCTTTTCTTAAGAAGAGTAAAAAGTTGGGATCTTCCAAGGATGTCTCCTCACAAGACTTGCTTCAGGGCGCGCCTACGGGACCTGGTTCTCCGGCGTCTCGACGCAAGACCATGCCCTCCGTTTCTAAAACGGGCATTGGCTCGTCGACGTCTTCAGCGTCTACGAAGTCTGTTTTGGCAATTTCAACGTCGACGACTACTTCTTCCATGTCGACTAGTTCTGCCACGACGATGATCATCTCGTCGACGAGCAGCCAGGAGGTGAGACCCATCTCATCCATTATCATGATCTCGTCAATCAAACCGTCGACGAAGAAACCATCGTCGACGCAACCACCGTCGACGGCTCTCCCGTCGACGAAGACCAAGGCATCATCGTCGACGACCGGATCCTCGTCGACGACAACCCCGTCGACGATACCATCGACGCAGACGATGAAACCTCCGTCGACGGCTGCTCCGCCGACGACCTCCTCGTCGACGGCAAAGACTGCAATTTCGTCGACGGCCTCGTCGACGGCCTCGTGGACGACCAAAAAATCATCGTCTACCAAAAATAAAAATCCTACGCCGGATGCAGCGGCGCCAACGAAAAAACAACTAGAGGGTGTTAAAGCTATACAACTCTCGTCGACGGGCTCGTTGACGACACAACAACCTCTACAATCTACTACCACCTTCAAGGTGGTTTCTACTTTATCCCTCAAGTCTGTCCCACTTATACAGCTAAGTCCTATTAGGAGTGGATCTCAACCTCCGGAGAAATTATTTCAATCTGGAGCAGAGGAATCTGGAAATGATTCGGAAGTGGATCAACTTTATCAACCAGCAACCAGTCCATCGGATTTACACATAAAGTGTCAGGACTACAGCGATGAGGATGAGTATGCGGATAATACCATCGAAGATGGGAATGTCCTTTTTCCATTGGATAGCTCACAACAACCAAATTACGAACGCTTTACACAGATTCCTATGTCTATGGTGAAAAACCTGCAACATATGCTGGATGACTACAATCGTAGATTTCCACCATCGCTGCCGCCTTCCCCAGCACCCCAAGTGCAGCGGTCCCAGCCTCCAGCTCCACACCCTCCGTCTCCAGTGCCTCAACCACAGTCTCCAGCACCTAGGCCTCGAGCTCAAGCGACTGTTGCACCTACGTCTCCTTTAGGTGCTGCTCCTGATACAGATAATGAGGGTCAAACTCCACAAAACACTGGAGATAATGACACTGATGATGAGGAAATGCAGGATTGGGACAATTATAGGGCACAGACACCCTCTACTCCACCAACATCACCAAGAACTTCGCCACCAGTGGATATCGCGAGTTTCCACAGCCTTATGGTTCGTGCAGCAAAGAGGTTCCACTTAACGTTGGAAACGCAACAAGCATGACTTGTATGACTTTAAAGACTTGCCTCAACGTCAAACTCATACCATCCCTATCATTGACCACATATGGGAAGAGGGTCTAAAGTTAATGGAACGTCCTAACTCCATTCCAGCCGTTCTGCCTAGACTGGACAAAAAATATAAAGCACCACCTACTTGCTTAGTTTCACAGCCTAAAGCAGACTCAGTGATCACTCAGGCGGCACAAAAAAGGTCTCGAAATACAGCCATACCCCTGACTTCCCCCCCGGATCAGGATGGCCGTAAATTGGACTCAATTGGTAAGAAATTTACCACAATGGCAGCGACAACGGTAAGAGCTTCCAACGCCTTAGCCATTCTGGGTCGATACGACCGTCAAATGTGGTCCGAGATCGCTGGTCTACTCCCCCAAATGCCCGACTCCATCCGGGATGAAGCACAGGCCATCATTCTCGAGGGAGAAAAGATTTCAACGGAAATAATCGACTGTGCCGTCGATATAGCCTCTACTGGCTTCCGACAATTGGCGGGTGCTGCAGTTTTGCGTCGCCAAGGCTGGCTGAAGTCAACAACCTTCCGTCCGGAAGTTCAATCCAGAGTGCTTGATTTGCCCTACGATGGCGAGTCTTCGTTCGGTAAGCACGTTGATGATGCTTTGGAACTCATCAAAAAGGACACGGACACAGCGAAGTCCTTAACAACTCTTCAATACAGAAAGAGGCCATTTCGTGGGGCACGTGGTAGAGGAGGAGGAACCTCTACTTTTCAAGGCACGGGCCAATATTGAGGATACACTTACGACAACAGACAAAGAGGATCCTATCAGTCCCAAAATCGTTCATCCACCTCCAGACCTTACCAGCGGAAGTCCAACTACAGAGGTGGTGCGAACACCAGCAAAAAACAGTGAGAGGATTGTGCATCTTGGAGGTCGAATCTCGAAATTCTTCTGCAACTGGTCGAACATCACCAACGACCGATGGGTCTTGGATGTAGTTTCAAAAGGACACACCCTGGAATTTACGAAATTTCCCCCCGCTCGCCCGCCTTCGGGCCCACCTTCTCCCCATTTCAAGGAACTGTTGGCCCAGGTGCAGCTTCTGATCAGGAAAGGAGCCATAGAATTGGTACCGCAATGTCAACGCGGCAAGGGATTCTACTCCCGTTTCTTTCTAGTAAAGAAAAAATCAGGAGAGTGGCGCCCCATCTTGGATCTGAGGGCTCTAAACAAGTTCATCGCGTCAAAGACTTTTCAGGTGCTAACCCTGCTTCAAATCTTGAATTTCCTCATTCCAGGAGAGTTCTTTTCGACAATAGACCTTCAAGATGCATATTTCCATGTGCCTATTCACACCGGCACAGGAAATACCTTTGTTTTACAGTCGGCCAATTTCATTATCAATTCAAGGTCCTTCCATTCGGCCTTTGATCGGCACTGAGGGTATTTACCAAGATCCTAGCCCCGGTGGCCGCTTACCTGCGCTTACAGAGCATCCAGTTTTATCCATATCTGGACGACTGCCTCATAAAAGCCAGGACTTTCCAACTGACACAAGAACACACACACAAGTCTGCATATCCCTGTTCGAAACGTTAGGTTTCTCCATCAATTGCCTAAAGTCACACTTTCGCCCTTCTCAACAACGAGATTTTCTAGGAGCCTCGCTCGATTCTCAGCTAGGGCAAGTGTTCGTTTAACAGGAACGTCAGAGCCGAATGTTGCAGAAAGTTCAGTTCCTACAGTCAAGGCAGTACGTTTCTGTCCGGATGTACAAATCATTCCTCGGCATGGCTTCCTCGTGCATTCAACTGATTCCCAACTGCAGACTGCACATGAGAGTCCTTCAAGAAGAACTCGACAGCCAGTGGAAGCAGGTATCAGGGTCGTTCGAGGACAAGATCCACCTGACGCCCCGCATACAAAGAGCTTTGGAGTGGTGGGCTCATCCTCCAAACATAGCAACAGGTCGTTCATTCAAGGACGAACAACCAACACTGACACTGACGACAGACGCCTCCCTAGAAGGTTGGGGTGCTCATCTCGACGGAATGTCCGTGAGAGGCAAGTGGACGGCGTCTCAGCGCACTTGGCACATAAATCGCTTCGAACTACTGGCGATTTTCTTGGCCTTGAAGTCCTTTCAAAGAGTAGTGCAAGGACAGACATTGTTGGTGAAGACAGACAATACCACCAGCATGCACTACATCAACAAACAGGGCGGCACAAGATCTCTCGTGCTATCACAGCTGGCACAGGAAATATGGGACTGGGCTCTCCAACGTCAAATACATCTCCAAGCGATTCATGTTCCAGGTGTGGCCAATGTGCTGGCGGACGCGCTCAGCAGAGCCCTCTCGGACAACCACGAATGGGAACTCCACCAACCAACGTTGGATTACATCTTCCGACAGTGGGGCCGACCGCAGTTGGATCTCTTTGCAACTGTTCTCATCAGGAAATGTCTAAGGTTTGCGAGCCGGCATCCACACAAGGAGTCGAGTGGGAATGCCTTTTCAATAAATTGGTCGAACGCCTTCAGTTATGCATTCCCTCCTCTGCCGCTCATTCCTCGTCTGTTACACAGAATGAGATTCCAACCATGTCGGATAATCCTGATCGCACCCAAATGGCCGAGACGTCCTTGGTTCTCAGATCTCCTCCTATTCTCTCTGACACAACCGATACGGTTGCATCCTCTGCCACATCTTCTCACAATGCATCAAGGTCAAATATGCCATCCGGATCCAGCATACCTTCAACTTCATGCTTGGAACCTGAGTACAATGAATTTGCACACATGAATATCGACAAAGATTGTAGGACAGTGCTAGCAAATGCTCGAGCACAATCTACTGTCAAAACTTACCAGCTGAAATGGAAGCGTTTCTGCGCTTGGTGTTCCACTAGATCACTAGATCCCATGCGTGCTCAGCCAGAGCAAATTTTGCCATTCTTTTTGTCGCTAGCAAAATCAGGACTATCTCACTCCACCCTTAAGGTTTTTCTGGCTGCTATCTCTCGTTTTCGTCATGATGGCATAACATCTTTGTACTCTTCCAGGATCATAAGACAGTTCTTCAAGGGCCTTTTTAGGATGTTCCCTCCAATCCGTCGGCCCCCACCTTCATGGCGACTCAACCTAGTTTTGTCTCAGCTGCTTTTGCCTCCATTCGAGCCCATCCATTCTTCCAATCTGAAGTTCCTCACGTGGAAAGTGGCTCTGTTACTTGCTCTGACCTCTTCTAGACGCGTCAGCGACATTCAAGCCTTTACTATACAGCCACCGTTTTTGCATTTTTCAACGAGGCTGTTACCTTGAGAACAAATCCCAGTTTTATTCCTAAGGTTCCCAGTGACTTTCATCTCAATGAACCTATTGTTCTTAAGACTTTCTTCCCTGCACCTCAATCTGCAGCGGAGCGCTCCTTACACACTCTGGATGTGAAGCGCTGTCTTAAATTTTACATTCAACGCACAGCTGCCTTCAGAAAGTCTGATCAAATGTTTGTTGCATATGGCCCAGTATGCAAAGGACAACCCGTAACTAAACAGACTATCACCAGATGGATATCGTCTGCCATATCCTATTGTCATCAACGGGCTGGCAAGCCCCTTCCTGCTCCTGCTAGAGCACATTCCACGAGAGCTGTGTCAACTTCTGCTGCCCTCTTTGCGGGGGTACCTCTAAGACAAATCTGCAGAGCTGCTACTTGGTCCAGCAGCCATACTTTCACGAAGCACTACTGCCTACAATCAACAGATGCCGCGGATGCGGCAGTGGGTCAAGCGGTGCTGCGGAATCTTTTCCGATAAAGGTGAGCCTCTGTTGCTACCCGCCTCCAGTCATAAAGGTATTGTCATGTTTTGGTTTTTTATTGCTTATTAAGTGATAAGCTATGCCTAAACTTAATTTGTATCTTCCTTTATGACTAATGTATGTTTTACTGCTTTCTATTCTTATTCAAGCATGTGAATCTATGAAAGACACCCCTAATACTGGAGAAGAACATAAGTTACTTACCTGTAAACTGTGGTTCTCCAGTATTGGTGTCTTTCATAGATTCACATGCGACCCTCCCATCCTCCCCTCAGAGGCTCTCTTCTCCTCAAGCATTTATACTTACTTGTGCTACGAAAATCTGAGGACTTGGGCTTCTGAGGAGAAGGTTCTAGAGGAGGCTACAGCCTGATTGGCTGGAATGTGGACCAACACATAATGACTCCTATAAGTTACTAAAGTGAATTCTCCCTTGGGCTTTTCAATGGGCCTATTCTGTTCTATGGTACTTTTCAAGTTTACATTTTTATTGCATTATATGTATGTATATTTTATTTATAATATTTCTCATATATACATGCATATATTACTGCTATTTTATGTACCGTGGGACTCCCACTTCGACGACGGGGAATATTCAAGCATGTGAATCTATGAAAGACACCAATACTGGAGAACCACAGTTTACAGGTAAGTAACTTATGTTCTTACCACCTTCAGTGTTAGGTTAACGTGGTGGACTAGAAAAAACTGGATATAGCAGATTTTGCCATTCATCAGCACCCCTTTCACTGAATCCATACGTCTTCCCCCGTGTTATTCCCTCTGCTGCATTAGCACCAAATAGATACACGTTACAGCTTTCCTCTGGTGCTCTTTGTCGACAATCCTGTCAGCATTGATATCAGGTTGGACATATTGTGCAGCACTCCCGAAACATGACTCGTCACTTTGGTCGAGGCCCGATACGGCAAGAAGTGACCCGGGTCAGCCTGTACGTACCCCTAATATTCTCAAATGTGTGCAACTGCCCATTCTCTAATAGGTCTCTCCATACTTTCCCTCCTGCTTCCGTCTAATTGTTGGTCTAATGAGAGGTTTTCAGGTTCTTATTTTGGGACAGGGACCAGATAGGTTGGTCTGGGGAGTATGGTAGTGACAGGGACATATTTCCTCCAGCAGAATACAGCTACTTTCAAAGGCATGCAATCTGTTTTAATAACTGGGGTTGTGCTCATTTGGTAATCAAGCATACTGCTCCCCTCTATACCAGTCATTACATCTTCTTGTTTTAGGGCGTTTTCTTCCTCCAGCCACTGTAGTTCAGCTGCGGCATGGTACATTTCATAAACAGGAGCTCCCTGAGCAGATAGTTTCATTAGTGCTACTCTGCACCTACCACTTGCGCATATAGCATGTTAGGATCCTCTGTATTTTCTAAAGGATGGTACTAGAACCTACAGTAAGGTGACAAAAAAATATATAATAACCTGCGCAGAATGTGCATATTAAAGATCACAATCTTCCTCATATGTGACAATGGTAGTTAAGTCCAGAATGGCAGGAATTGCCTTGCCTTGCCAGGTTGCCTTTAAGCAGATCAGCTTGGCATGGTACACATTTACTCATTAAACATTTATTCCTAACCTTTTTATCAAGTCATGTTGCCAGGGAAGTTCGGTGATCGCTAGAATTGTTATCTCTTCATTTGGGATTTCTAGCAATGGGAATAAGTATGACTTGGCCCAATTAATCTTAAGACCCTAAAGACCATCAAAGTCATTCAGGAGATTTATCAACAATGGGACATTGGTACTGTCAACACATACTATAATAATGCATTAGCTGCATATAATGATATGTTGTGAGTTTTACATTCTATGATGATCCCCCATTCAGGGCCCTTAGACATCAGCAAGTAGACAATGGGCTCTGTAGGCAACGTAAAGATAATGGTGATAATGGGCACCCCTGTCTTATGTCTCTCATTATTGTACGAACACGTGCAGTTGGGGTTCACTGTATGATAAGGAAACCCACTTTTGGAACTCACGCCTCAACCCACTCTTTTAAGTACTACAAACATGAACGGCCAACTCAGGGTGTCAAATGCTTTTTCATTGTCAAGTGATGCTATCCATTGTTGGCCGTTGTTTCACATGGCCCAGTCCATTATCCTAAACAGGTGTCAATATTTAAGAAATATGTTCCTGCCCAAAAAAAAGCTGTTTTGGTCAGGGTGTATTATTATCTGTGCGATGGGGGTGAGTCGAAATGCCAATGTTTTCTCTAAGACATTTTAGTCTAAGTTTAAGAGCAATGCAGTCAGTATGATCCAGCATTTAAGGGATTCCTGCCTGGTTTGGGAAGAACCACTATCAATGCTTCTCTTATGATGATCGGGAGACCTCCCTTGCCTCTAGCCTCTGCGTGGACCTAGAGCACGCATTGCACCAGCGCTGAAGTGTATGTGGAATAGAATTCAACTGGAAGCCCATCCGTACTAAGGGTTTTGCCTCTTGCTATCTGTTTAATGGCCAACCTAATCTCTTGGCTCATAATCAGGGATTCCAGTGCAAGGTACTCTCAATATGTTCCAAGAAACTCCTGAAGGGGCTTAGTACAATTTTTTCAAATTTCATTTTAATCGTTTTTAATAGCACAAACATGACCCTTGCGGGTAGCAGAGCGCTTTACAGAAATACAGCATTCAGAGTAGTAAAAGGAGTAATATCACATTCACTACGAATTCACTAACAATCAAATAACATAGGTCTGTCCTTAATAACAACATATTGTCATAGTTCAGGCCAATGCAAATACCAGGCAGTGTTGAGAAGAAAGGGTGCAAAGTCGGTACTGCACTGAGGAGCGTATTAGGTTTCCAGAAATATTTAGTCATGTGAGCGACTGAGGAGATTAGAGTAATGTGAGCTAGGGAAGGAATTTGTTTGTAAGGAATTCTATGACTTATTTTTTGAATGATATGATCGAGGGATTCGTTCTGATTTCAGGAGGTAAAGAGTTCCAGATTCTTGAGGCAATCCCAGAGAAGGCACGGTTGTAGTTTTTCTTCTTGTGGAATCTCTGAGGTTTCAGAAGAAAGGCGTTGGAGCTTCCGTATGCTCTGGAACCACCAGAGACTGTGAGCTTTGCATGAGATAATTAAGGGTATTGTGTGGAGGGCTTTATGCTTCATGCAGGCAATTTTTAGCTGGATTCTTGCCTCGTAAGGACCCAGTTGAGTGATTTGTGATCCAGTGTTAAGTGGCTGTATTTTTTTGAGCCAGTGATGAGTCTAGCGGCAGTGTTGAGCGAGGCCCTTTGAGAAGCAAGTTTGGATCTGGACATTCCAGATCGGGTTATAGTACCGTAATATAATCTAGTAATCACTAAGGCTTGTACAGCATGTTTGAAAAGTCATTGGGGGGGGGAAAGGTTTCAATTTTCTTAAAATACTCACTTGGTAATTTACTGCTTTGGTGGAGGCGTTGATGTGTTTTTGCATGTTGAGATTCTTGTTAAGAGTAACGCCTAGTGATTTGGAAGAGTCAAAGGTTTGTGGAGCACAGTTGAAGGCTGATTAGTTGCTAGCCAGTTTTGAGTTTCCATTAGTGTTTTGTTGAGGGAGCTGATGTCTTCTGGGGAGGAGACTTTTAGGTATAGCTCGGTATCCTCAGTGTACATGTTGTAATGGATGTTGGATGAGCGCAGAATTTCTGTTAGGGGCTCCATGAATAGGTTGAAAAGGGTAAGTGCAAGAGATGATCCCGGTGGGACCCCAAGTGTGATCGGCGTCGAGTGAGATAGAGATTAAGCTTGACTCTTTGAGATCTGTTTGGGAAGTAGGACAAGAATCAGTTAAGGATTAGTCAAAGTCAAAGTCAAAAAGGTTTATTGCATAATTAATTAAAATTATTACAATTTTCACATTATAAATAATAATACAAAGTGTAAATATGTTTGGTAAAATTAAGTCTCCTCCCTTGTTAAAAATGATGTGGGACGATGTTTTAAAAGTTTCTTCCGGAGATGCTCCCGCTGTCTTTGAATATCAAAATGTTTTTGCTTGTTTATACAAACTTTACCACTCGTTAAAATCAAGGCAGCCTTAGTGTCCTGCTTCTTAACCTTCTCCTCGTTCTACTTGGCTCAAACTTTTTTTCACTTCTGCCATGAATTTTGTTCCCCGGCAAGCCATAATAATAGAACTCCCTCCCAACCAACAAGTTACTGCTTGTCTGCAGGTGCGGATATTTAGCTCATTGCAAATACCTTTTAACAGTCGTTGCCGTTGTGCCATAAGTGCAGGACAGACACACAAAAAATGAGCTAGTGATTCTGTTTTATAGCCGCATAGTCTGCATTGCGCAGTCTGGTGGTTACCTTTCCAGGATGGTAATAGATCCTTCGAGATGTGCATGCCCATCCTATAATCTGTAAAGGCTCTTTTTAAATGCACGTTGAAGTGAGAGGTTAAGTAAGCGTGTGGTAGTCCTGCTTTGAAGGAATTGATAATGGTCCAGCCGTGTCGCCGTTTTAGTAGTGTCCCTTTATCTTCTTGAAAGGATTTTTTCCTTGCTACCTTGTTGGCCAATCTGCTTATGCTTGCTTTATCCATCGCGGATTTCCATGCAGCTTCCAACTCCAGCTCTTTTACGGAGATTTTCAGGTAGTTTCCCCAGGAGCACGGGGTTCCGGTCTCCCCTTGATTTTTTATAACTTCCCAGTTTAGCCAGTCCATGGATTCCGGGTCTGCAGATCTAAGTTTATGGCACAGTTTTACGAAGCCGCTCATGCTCCTATATTTCTGGTTTTGCAGACCAAATTCAAGCCTAACTTGCGAGGCTGAGGCACATCTTGGAAGATTAAAAACTGCTTTGTAGATTTTGGTTTGGAGCTCATTTAGTAAGTCTGTTTCCTTGCCACACCAGGTGACTAGACCGTAAGACAGAGAGGGTAAAATTTGTGCCGACATGACCTTCAACAGATGTTTGTGATTTGGACAGTCCATCTTTGTTTTTAGTAGACGGTAAGCAAAGATTAGGGTTTGGGCTTTTGCGCGTATTGCAGTTCTATGCTCCGTTTGTTTTGCGCCCTGAGATATTGTGATTCCGAGGTACTTGTACGACCCTTGTTCCTGCACCTTTGTCCCGTTCACCATCCATGTATATCTTAGTTTCTTTGGGTCTACCAGACGGACCACTTTTGTTTTTTCTTTGCTTAGGTCCAGACCCTCTTGCTTTAAATATTTTGCTAGTAGGTTTAGAGCTCTTTGTAGACCAATTGGAGTTTTACTCAGCAGTACTATATCATCAGCATATTGTAGGCAAGGAATTCGATGATTAGCCAATGATGGAGGGTGAACTTCGTCCGTCTCCAGCACTTTTGCGAGGTCGGAAAGGAAAAGATTAAAAAGGGTGGGTGCTAAAACGCAGCCTTGTTTTAGGCCCTGGTACGTTGGTATATTCCTCGTGGTATAAGCTCCATTTCCCAATTTCACCTTTGCCCATGTGTTTTGGTATAGAACTTTTATTGCCTTTAACAGTTTGGTCGGCATCCCCCAACACTGTAGCTTACCCCATAAACGCTCTCGGTTAACTCTGTCAAAGGCCGATTTGATATCGACGAAGCAGGCGTACAACCGTGCACCCTTTGCTGCCATTCTGTCCGTTAGTAATGACAGGCAAGTGAGGTTGGTGATTGTTCCCATTTTCCGCCTAAAGCCTGTCTGGAACCAAGGAATTCTGTTTGATTCTTCAATCCATTCTTGCAGCTTTAAAAGGATGCAGGAGGCGTAAAGCTTTGCTTCTACATCTATCAAAGTTATAAGCCTATAGTTTGTTGGAATGCGATGGTCACCATGTTTAAAAATTGGGTGAATGACGTTACCCTTCCAAGACGCGGGAACCAGGGCATCATTATAAATATGATTGAAAAGTGGCATTAGGGTATCTGCCCAGAATTCCGGGTCGTGTTTGAAGATGGCGTTGGGCAGCCCATTCGGGCCTGCAGCTCCTTCAGCTTTTAGTCTTTTAATAATTTTACAGAGTTCTCCTCTAGTAGTTAGTTCCGGGAATACCGTCTCCTCTTTTGAACCCCCCTTCGTCCCTAATCCTTCTGTACCTGTGCTGTTGATTCCCGTCTGATCATCCTCAATTAAATTTGTTGACCTTATGTCGTTCGAGAGACCTACTGTTGTTGTGCAATATAGGGATTGTACGTGCTGGGACCAAGCGTCAGCTCCTACTCCTGCTTCCTGATGGAGTTTAGATCCTTTGTTTAGATCATTAATCATGCCCCAAAAGTAACGGCTGTTAGGATGTTTTCCTGCACTTAGGAGTTTATTCCATAGCTTTTCCTTGTAGGAGGATTTTGCGATGCTCAGTGACTTTCTATAAGCGCTTCTGGCTTCGATCAGGTCTCCCTTGTTTGCTTGTAACCCCAGTCTTTTTTGTCGTGCTAGGTCTCGGGCCGCTTTGGCTACCCTCCTTTTTTTTGTTCTTAGTTCCATGTTGAACCAAGGCTCCTTTTTGAAGGTAGACTTGATCTGTGTCCCTGGTGTTGCTGGGAATTTATGGAGAAGGTCCAGGACCAGTTGCTCCCAATTTTTTACAAGATCTTCCTTTTTTTGCAGCCCTTGCTCAAGTATTCGAGCTGTGACGGCGGACCGAATTTTTTCCAGCCCTTCTCCTCGCCATTTTAATTTCTTTAGGTTGAATTTGGATGCTTGATGAAGTAGACAAGAAAGGTTCGGTGCCAGAGTGGGCGTGGTGTTTAAGGTGGTTATTTGGGGGAAGTGGTCACTTTCTGGCCGCTGAACAATTTTGAAAGTCTCGACGCCTGGAACTAGATTGTTGCTTACTATTGTGTAGTCTATCGTTGAGTGAGCCCTTCCACACAGGTACGTAATGCCTGCCGGCCTGTCCCCCCATTGTGTTGCCGTTCAGAATCGTCAGACCTAGTTCTCTTAGGTTGGAAGTTAACCTCGGCATGTTTCCTTTTGCCCTGTTTTTGCCGATTAGGTCACTGTTGAAGTCCCCGGAGATTAATAATGAACATCCTGAATGGGTTTTTTGCATCAGTTTTATCAGTGACGTTAGGCTTGTTTGTTTGTCTTGGTGTGACTTCCGTTCCGGGTGGATATAGACGTTGAGAATTATGATTTGCCACTGCTCTGGCCCAACTGCCAGAGTTTCTGTGATTCTAGTCACTTGCACCCAATTAAGGCCTACGTCCAGTGCTTCCGATGTCCAATTGTATTTTTGGGTTATATGAGTTGATAGGCCTCCCCGGGGGTGCCCAAAGTTTGAGAGTCTTTCTGCCAAGATGTGGTGGGCCTTGAACCCTGGTATTACTGTGGGTGATAATTTCCATGACTCCTGAATCAGGATTATATCTTGTTGGGAAAAGAAGGCTTGTGTGTCATGGTCCAGCTCCATTTCATGGAAGCCGTGTACGTTCCATGAACAAACAGAGAGGTTTGTTGTTTTTTTAACACTCTGCATTTCCTCCCTCCTGCATGGAGTCATTGAAGGTTTTTCTCTGTGTTAGGGACCCTTGTTACTCAAGACCATAGGGACCCAGGACCAATCCATTTTGTCCCGGCCATGTTGACTGGTTGGTTGCTTATTTACTTTCAAGATTACCCCATTCGTAGAACTTGATGCTGCTGGTGGTGAAGTAGCGCGTGCACCTAGTAGACAGGAAAAGGGAGAACCTTTTTTTTCGTTCCCCTTTGTTTCGTTGCGGGTACTTTTTTGTAACGGGAATGGATATCTTGGGCGTGTGTTTCGTACAATCGATATTCCCCATGTTTCAAAATGATCTTTTGTGGAGAATATCTTGTCTGTGATGGCCTTTGAGGCCCACGTTGTGACGGTGTCTTCAGAGTCTGTATTCTGACGGTTTCTTTTGAATTCGACGGCCAGGAGGTCCTGTGATGTTATCTCACTTAGTGCTGGTGTTTCATGAAACAGTTTTAGCAAGTTGCCTCGATTAAGGATATCCTGTGGTCCCTTTGATGGATATTCTGGAATAAAAGTTAGCTTGTGATATGGAGATTCAGGGTGATGAGAGAGTTTATTAGAAACTTGCAGGAAGCCTGTTTTGGTCAGTTGAGGCTTCATAGATACATTAAGGTTGCTACTTTTGGGGGGGGAATCTTGTTCCTGATCCATTTTCACTGAGTTCGTCGTGATTATTGTGCTTTGGTTTTGTCCAGGATTGGACTGCTCATACAGCAAAGGATTGTGCCGCATTTGGAGTGGGGCGCAGGAGCGCTCGTTTTCCGAAACAGTGACGCACATTGGGGCAAGTGCGGTGTTCCACTTTGGTCCTGAAATTCCTCCTGGGTTTACATTTGAAGATGTTACCAATTTCAAGGAGCTGGGCTGTGTACTGGGGGGCATCGGATCGTGAAGGTTGGCCGATTTAGATGGAGTTTGTATGCCAGGGTTTTCTCCCATGGGTTGTCTGGGCTTTGATTGCTCTGAACCTCCGTTATCTATGATATGGGTAGAGTTGGTAATTCCTTGCCTTGGGTTGTGATCTTTCGTTAAAACTGAACATGTTTCTCTTTGGTCACTATGGACTGTAGCTAATGTGGAATTCGTTGGGCAGGATTGATTAGCGGATAATGTTGTTGCTCTCTGCCTTGATTCCCCGTCCCTCACGAGGATTTGGGTGTCTAGTTTGTCTGACGGCTGGTTTAGTTCCTCCTTATCGCCTTGCGGCGTGGTCATTAAGGTGGAGTTGGTTTCCTGGGGGGTATTTACTTTAAATATCGGAAACAAGTTGCCTAGTTCTCTGTTTTGTTGCTGTTTATACTTTAGTCTGGCTTTCCTGGCCTTTTTCTTTTGTCTCTTGGTTGCTATTTTTTCCTCTTTGAAGGATATTTGGGTGGGCTGAGTGGTTTCCGGATCTTGTGCTGATCTTTCTGGCCATGCTTCCCTTAGGTTATGTTCTGAATCCTTTTGATGGTTGCTCGTTAATTGCTCCTTTGTGCTTGAGGTGGATCCATGGGATGGATGTGATTTTTCCGGGGTAAGATTGGTTGTTTTTTCAGCCGGATTGCGGGAGTGTCTTACCTCCCCTAGAATGTCCATCAGGATGGCCGGCAAACTTGCTAATTTTTCAATTATGAGACCACAACCACAATAACACTCTTGTTTGTTTGGGCCGATATGGGCGTCTGGTTTCCCCTGGTTTATTACCAATGATGAAAGTGAGTCCAATTTTGTGTTTATGCCTGCAATGTGGCCCGCCACTAAGGTGATGAGGTCAATCTGCACCTCCATTATATTTGATTGATAGTTCAGGACTTTTATGGCTTGATCTAAAGAACTTAGTAAGGTCCTGATCCATGTGGACGGCTGGTCTCCTTGTGTCTTGTTTGAATCTTTGGTGTCTATGTCCATCGAGCTGCCTGATGAAATAGTTATTGGTGCCGTTTGATTGGAGAGAAGGTCATTTATTGACGTGGTGTTACTGTCATTTATGGTAAGGTTAGGATGAGTTCTTTTTTCCACTGGGCAGCGTGGGGTAGACATCGCCAAACCTAGACTCGGGTATTGATTTTTCGGACTCGGCTCAGTTCGTAGTGCTCTACCTTGAGTGTCTAGGTACATAGATATTCTCTCCGTTAGTTCTTCCAATTCGGAGTCGTTCGATAGAAACAACGGTTTTTGCCATGGATCTCCATCTCGTAGGGATACTGAAGGAGAATTGCTATGGGTTGCCGGTCCCTCGTTGGGCCTTGCTGGACCATCGTTAGGCCTTGGTGGACCTTTGGAATCCATTACTTCAACCAGGTCGGTAAGTGTTGTGCTGTGGCTTGTCGGTCCTTCTTTAGGCCTTGTTGGTCCTTTGAGATCCATTGCTTCAACCAGGTCGGTAAATGTTGTGCTGTTGTTAATATTCCGACTACACTCCTTTGTGGTGGGATCGACCACAATGTCCTTTGGGATTTTGGCGTGATCTTTTTCCCCTAAGTGGGGGTTTGAATAATGCACTTGTGCAGTAACAATCGCTGAGTTTCCCTTGGGTGTTGGGCCCTTAGATTGAGGTTGGGGAGTTGACCCTTGTTGACCATTGGTCGTGTTAGATGGGCTTTTAACCGGTGTAGGGAGGATGTTAATTGGGGAAATAGGGTTAGGCAAGTTGCTGGCCTCAACAGTTGGTGCGTAAATTGCTGCAATGGGATCCTTTAGATAAAAGAATTTTAGGAGCCCTGATTTTCTTGTAGGATTTGATGTCATTTCAGGGGTTGGTACTGAGACCAACCTCTCCCTTGGGCTGGATTTGGCCCCTGAAGGAATGTCTTCTGCGTTTTGCTTCTTTGATTTTTTTGAGGGCTTTTTGTTTTCAACCGGGTGTCGCGTTCTCCCTGATCTCATTTTTCCCCGATTGGGGCTCGGGCCCGCTTCTTTCCGCTCCTTGCCCCCCTGATCTTTAATGAGGGAGTACTAGGGACTTGGCGTCTTGGCGTGGTCCAATAGAGGTTCGTACGGGTCAGCACCGGTCAGCACGGCAGTGTGTGAGGGATTGTCGGCGAGGTTATACGGTTCTTAGCCAGCTAGTGGGAGAGCTTTGCTCCCTCTTCCTCTTTGCCCCCGTCCTTGCGCCTGGCACTTCAATTTGATTTCAGTCTGCCGGTCTGTACCAGTCTGTGCTGGTCCGCTGAGGTGCGGGCTGTCTCCCGATGTTTTATGCCCCCTCTTCTCCCCTGGACTCCTTGCAGCGCAAGACTACTGGCTAGACCGACTCCCTACTCCCTTCCTCTGAACCCCACTGAGCCCTACTTGGTCCCGGGCTAACAGTGGGTTACAGTGTGTTGCTACTGATGCCTGGAGAGTGCTAAAGGAGTCCGCTGTGGACTGTGAGACTATGGGCAGTGACTACAGTGCTGGCAGTCCGGAGCAAGCGCAGGTGGGTACGGGTGAGACTGAACTGATGCAGGGGTGCGCTCTCACCTTGCTCCTTCGACACCTCCAGCCCGCTGCTCCGCTTCTCTGCTTGCCTGTAATCCCTTCTGTCCTCCTCCCATCCGCTCTAAAATGCAGGAAATCGCTGCTGTTGCCTGTTGTTGCCTGCTGCGAGCCGATTGGCTGATTGGCCGGGTGCCCGATTGTTCTGCAAGTGCCTCTGGAGTCAGGGAGTCTGGAAGTCAGGGAGTCTGTCGCTGCCACTCGACCTCCCCCAGCCGAGAAGAGGAGGGGGAGGGAGCGGGGGGGGGGGGCACTGTGGAGTCCGGACTCAGTACGGGCGTCCTATGGGCTCGGGCTAAGGCTTGGCTCAGGCTTGGCGTGGGCGTGGGCGTAAACCCGGGTGATCCCAAAGTTTAGTCCGGAGTTTGCCCGAATCAGTCTGACCTTGCCTGGGTCTCCTATGCAAGGCGGCCGTGGCCCGCAGCTCTCCCGCGGCTCCCGTTGTTTTCAGCTTAGCGGGTCCCGACTTTCCTTCTTCCTCTGCTTTTTCTCCCGGGCTTCAGCGCCTGCTGAATAGCCGCCGTGCTGTGTTCACTGCGCACTGCTGCTGTGCTGCTCACTAGCGCCACCGGAAACACGACTCATCAGATGCGCATCCGTCAAACGTGCTGGCTTCTGTTCTGAGTGTAGGAAATCCAAAATCCAAAATTTTAAGGATTAGTCCTGTAAGGTCCATACGGTGTTCCAAAAGGTCCAGGAGATTTGTGTGCTTACCCGTATCATATGCCGATGATAGGTCAAGGAGGACTTATAGATAGGCTTGGTTCTGGTCCAGCATATTTAGTGCATCGTCTGCTCTGTGTGTCATAGCAGTATTGGTGCTGTGCCCAACACGGAAGGTAGATTGAAATTGGTCTAATAGATTTAAATGATCAATGTGGTTACAGAGTTGAATGTGAACACATTTTTACAGGCTTTTCACCTCAGTAGTAATATTGGAAATAGGTTGGAAGTTGTTAAGGTTAGTTTGTCCACTTTTGGATTGTTCAGAATGGGGGCATATTGACGAGACTTTAGGCTGTCAGGAATGGAGCCTTGATCCATATTGGGAGTATTGCAGGTATGATTTCCTCGAAGAATTTTGAGGGAAGAGGGTCATTGAAATTAGTTGAGGGTTTCAGGCTAATTAAGCTTTTATGATTGGTGTCTTCATCAGAGGTTCTAAAAGGGTTCCATGAGGTGCTGTTTTTGGGATAAAGGCTGAGAGAGCACACTCAAATGAAAGGCCTGGGAGGAGATCTGCAGAGTTAAGGGTCGGATAGGATGTTGTTCCAAGGGTGGCTGCAGGCCATTTCTCATGGTTTCTGCCTTCTGCAGAAAGAAGGAGGCAATTCCTCACAGTTTGGTAGCAAATTTGTTCTCACCAGTGACTGATTGGGTGCGCAGTTTGATCGTGCTTATATGAGGTCAAATAGTTTTCTTTGGGTCGGTTACTGGCTTGATCTAACAGGTTTCTGAAGCAGTTGGCTTTAGAAGTTCGGATGTTTCTGTAGTAACTTTTCCCCAATGATCTCAGGTGCCTGAAAGGCCTAATGAATGGGTTAGATCACCCCTGACGTTCGGCTCGACATAAGGTATGTCTTTCTGTCTTGAGACCATGGTTTAAAGATTTTATTGGTGATTCTTTTTAGTTGGAATGGCGTGGTTGAGTCGAGAACAGATTCCATTGAGCAAGTGTAGTGATTTGTAAGATCAAGGATATCTGAGAGATCCTGAGGGGGATTCAAGATGTTGTGACTTAGAGAAGTCAGAGCATTCCCATCAATGCTGTGCATGTTCCGTTTCCAGATTCTGGGTTTAGATCGTTGTGCTGCGTTGTTTATCAAAACTTCCCTGATGAGGAATGTGATGCGGAGGTGGTCAGTCCAGTCACAGGGTAGAATAGATTACATCTGAATTAAGTTGGGCTTTGCAATGATAAGATCTAATGTTGATCCTTTGATGTCAGCGGGCTTGTCACAGAATTGAGTCAGGTTCAAGTCTTCAAGAAAGGTTTTGAAGCTGGTGACGGCTGTGTCATTTGGTACATTCCAATGTAGGTTTAAGTGTCCGAGGAAGATTTGAGGGCATTGCTGATCACTGTTTCTTTCAATGGTTTCCATGATTTGTTCAATAAAATCTAGGTTGTGGCCTGGAGGGTGGTATATCATGTTTAGCTTGCATAGGAATCTGTTGTTGCATGAGATATCAAGGCAAAGGTATTCACAGGTGGGTAAGAGAGGAATTTGTGCATTTATCCAGTATTTGGGTGTCTTTCATAGATTCACATGCCTGAATCATTCCCCGTCGCCGAGACGGGAGCCTCCGGTACATAAAAAAGTAATGTCCTAAGGACATACATAGAGAATATAGGCCGAAGGGCCTCCCCTTTTGGGGCCTTTCCACGTCCTTATGTAAAAGGACCGAACTCTCATCGTTAGCCAATCAGCTCCGACCTCCTTCTAGAACCTTCCCGGGAGGAGCCTCCGTCCCTCAGATTTTTCTACCGCACGTTGTGCTAGGGAGTCTCCAACCTGAGCTCTTCAGGTTTCCAAAATTCGAAGTCTCAAACTTCGCCGAAGTTCACTTTGTACGAAAAGGATTATCCTATCATCGACTACATGTCGGAATCCAATAAGAAAACTTCGTCCATGGCGGACTCACAGAAGAAAGCCCTCCTAAGGGCCTGCTCCTCCTGCGGCAAGCAGCGGATTCAAGCGGAGGACAAGCACGACCTGTGCTTATATTGCCTGTACCCTGACCACGTCACTGACAAGTGTAGGGTGTGTAGAGCCTTCCCAAAGAAGACGGTTAAGGAAAGGGAAACCCGCCTTCGCGAATGGCTCGACAGGCTTAAGGTCCGAGACACTCTGGAATCTTCCGAGGGTAGTGTCTCCGCGACCTCCAAAGTCTCCAAGAAGAGACCCAGGGTGCAGTCCCCTGGAGAAACAGACACTCCTCCTAAGAAGGCGCACAGGAAGCCTTCGGAGGCACGCTCCACCACCTCCTCCGTGTCTGTTAAGGATGGCCAGAGGTTCAAGAAGCCCGCTCCATCTACTAAGCGGACCACCTCAGTCACGACCACTGTGTCGACCACTACGGCCTCATCGCCCTCCGCGGCGGCCACGACGACCACCACTGCGTCCTCAGGCGCACCGGTCTCCTCGACCATTCCTCTGAAACCTTCATCCAATACGAAGGCCGCCTCTTCATCACCTAAGAGGTCTAAATCTACAGGTACGCCTTCGCCGAAAACACCTCATACCGAAGGCTCGTCACCCAAGACGTCGAAGTCAAGTTCGTCTCCTAAAAAGTCGAAGTCAAGTTCAAAAAGCACACCTTCGACAAAGATATCTCAAGTCCAAGACCCTACCATCAGTAAGGCGGCGAAACCCTTATCCCCGCAAAATTTGATGCCATTGACCCTGACGGAGGTGCCCAAATCACCAACACACATGGCGGGAGCGCCATCTTCACGCACGTCGTCGGAAGAGACCCCGGCGCCATCTTGGAAAGAATCGAGATTGGTCGAAGTCTCTATTCACTCGATTCCAACGCCCTCGGTTCGCCCAACGGTGGAGTTGGCACCCGAACAAGAACAGGACACACTACAGAGTGAGGAGTCGGACGAAGAACAGGAGGTTCACGAAGAACACCAGGACGTCCACGAGATCCGGGACGGAGTGATGTATCAAAGCAGCTCCCTGACCGTCGACACGGTGAACACCCCGATGATCTGTTTGCCACTGTCTCTGGTCAACGATTTGAAATCCCTGGTGCAGGACTATAAACAACGGTTCCCGGACGCCGACAGCGGTGCCCAGGTACCGGTCACCCAAGCGCACCCATCAGCCTCGCACCCTTCCGCTCCCCCGGCCCGTACTCGGAGCCAACTCCGACCGCAAACCCAGGCGGAGGACTCATCGGAAAGCGAGGAGGATGACACGGACTTAGAGGAAGGCGAGGTGCAAGACGTCGCCTCGGACCACAGAGACGACGATGCCGATGCTGCGTCATCACACCATTCGTCTACCCCGGCATCCCCGCGACCGCGCCACTCTGAAGCGGCGGACGTGGGAGGTTTCCACAAACTGGTGGACAGAGCTGCAAGGAGGTTTCACATGGCAGTGGAATCCGCGGAAACGGAATGCTTCCTCCACGATTTCAAGGAGCACACACAGAAATCGACCAAGTCTATTCCTCTTATAGACTTTCTATGGGAACAAGGCAAGAAGCTGATGCTCACGCCTGCTTCGGTGCCGGCGGTGGTTCCGCGCCTAGACAAAAAATATAAGGCCCCGAACTCCGCACCTGCCTGCCTGACCGGCCACCCCAAACAAGGCCTGCCGGCCACGGTCCAGGACGAGGTGAAAGCTCTTCTGGCGGAAGGACAAAACTCAGCGGCAGAAATTATCGACTGCGCCATCGACGCAGCCATGACGGGATTCCGCCAGTTGGCCGGGGCTGCCGTGCTCCGCCGCCAAGGCTGGCTCAAGGCGACGTCTTTTCGGCAGGAGGTCCAATCTAAGGTACTGGATATGCCGTTCGATGGTCAATTCCTCTTTGGGGAGAAGATAGACGAAGCACTCCAGGCCATCAAAAAAGACACCGACACGGCGAGGGCTCTGGGCTCCCTCCAGTCCCGGAACCAATCCTTTCGGGGAGGCCGCTCCAGAGGTCAGTACTCCTACAGAGGTTCCTACCAAAATCGGTCGTCCTATTCCTACGGCAACAGGAACCAGCCCCAGCAGAAACAACAGTCCCGACAGTCATCCTATGGGAGATCGTCCTTCAGAGGCAAATCCGCCAAGAAGGGCACTGGCGGCCGCCAGTGACCATTTACTCCAGCCAGTCCCACCACCGTCTCAATCCTTTCGAATTGGGGGAAAACTGACCCACTTCCTCCACAATTGGCGAAAAATCACTACGGATCGGTGGGTACTACAAATAATTCAATTTGGACATTCCCTCGAACTGGTCAACACCCCTCCCAACACCCCTCCGCTGAAGCGTGCTCACAGACACCTGCACCTCCTTCTCCAGGAAGTCTCCGCCATGTTGGTCAAAGGAGCCATCGAAAGAGTCCCGGAGTCCCAGAAGGGGAAGGGTTTTTATTCCCACTTCTTCCTGGTCCAACAGAAAGGGGACAAGTGGAGGCCGATCTTAGACCTCCGGGCGCTCAACGCCTTCCTGCGGAGTCAATCCTTCTGGATGGTCACAATCCAGGAGATCCTAGGAGCACTGGAAAGGGGAGACTCGATGGTCTCCCTGGACTTACAGGACGCCTACTACCATATTCCCATCCTCGTCAGGCACAGGAAATACCTAAGGTTCGAAATAGCGGGCAGACATTACCAGTTCAAGGTCTTGCCGTTTGGCCTCAAATCTGCCCCACGTATCTTCACAAAGTGCTTGGCGCCAGTGGCAGCCTTCCTGCGACAAAGGGGTCACCAGGTGTTCCCCTACCTGGACGACTGGCTGGTGAAGGCTCCTTCCCCGGAGGACGCGCTGGCTTCCTTCAACGCCTGCAGCGCTCTTTTCCAACAGCTGGGTCTGACGATCAACCTCAAAAAATCATGCACTACTCCGTCAACGAGGATCACCTTCCTAGGGGCGACCCTGGACACGGAGCGTGCGGAGGCTTTCCCCTCAGAGGACAGGATCAGCAAAATACTGTCTCTGGCCGCGGCGGTGGCCAAGAAGCCTCGCATCAAGGTCCGGACGTTCACCTCCTTGCTAGGGATGATGTCTTCATGCATTCTCCTCGTACCGCACTGCAGGCTCCGCATGCGCCCCCTACAGGAAGCGTTGGCGAGACAATGGAAACAGTGTTCAGGCTCATTCGACGACATTCTCACAATCACACCGGCCATCATAAAGGCCCTACTGTGGTGGAGAAACAGGACTCACCTGACGGCCGGCTTGCAGTTCCTCCTGCCGCCGGCACCACTGGTCATCACGACCGATGCCTCACTGGAAGGCTGGGGCGCAGTACTGTTAGACCTTCGAGTCAGCGGCAAATGGGACGCCCAGGAGAAACAACTACACATCAACCTCCTGGAACTGAGAGCAGTGTACCTGGCTCTACAGGCCTTCCTGCCACGTATCGGCTCTTCCCCTGTGCTCGTCAAAACAGACAACACCACGACGATGCACTACCTGAACAAACAAGGGGGAACGCGATCTCTCTCTCTCTCACGAGAATCGCAAAAAATCTGGAACTGGTTGGTGGCGCACGGCCTCTCCCTCAAGGCGGAGTACGTTCCAGGGAAGGACAACACTATCGCGGACGCCCTCAGCAGGCAGACCTCTCTCTCCCACGAATGGGAGCTCAACAGCGACACGGTGGCCCACGTCTTCTCACAATGGGGCACCCCGAGGATCGATCTCTTCGCGACGGCAGGGAACACCAAATGCCGGAGCTACGCAAGCTGGCATCCCCAACGGGGGTCGCTGGGAAATGCCTTTTCCATCGGCTGGTCCAGCGTGTTTGCGTACGCTTTTCCTCCGTTCCCGATGATACCGAGGCTCCTCCGGAAGATGAGGACGGAACCGTGCACGCTGATACTGATTGCTCCGTACTGGCCGAGACAACATTGGTTCTCGGATCTACTTCGCCTGTCCATCACGCCCCCGATTCACCTGCGACAACTCCCGAACCTCTTGACAATGTCCGGAGGCCAAGTACACCACCCGAACCTCCGTTCGCTCAACTTATCGGCTTGGCTCCTGAGCACCGTGAGTTCGGAGACCTAGACATACCGCAGGACTGCAGGGCAGTACTAGCCAAAGCGAGAGCGAGCAGCACGACCAAGACCTACTCGCTGAAGTGGAAGAGGTTCTGCTTGTGGTGTTCGGAACAAGACTTACACCCGCTCCGGGTCACCCCAGTACAGCTGCTACCGTACCTACTGCACCTGGCTCAATCGGGACTGGCTCACGCCTCCATTAAGGTTCATCTGGCTGCGATTTCTAGGTTCACCAGGACCCCATCGGGACCCTCCCTCTGGTCCAGTCGACTGGTAAAGCAATTTCTGAAAGGGCTTTACAGATCCTTTCCGAGGCCTCGGAAAGTCCCTCCAACCTGGCAGTTGAACTTGGTGCTCAACCAATTAATGAAACACCCATTCGAGCCCATACACCGGGCCTCGCTCAAGCATCTTTCCTGGAAAACGGCTCTCCTGCTAGCCCTGACGTCAGCCAGACGGGTCAGCGAACTTCAGGCGCTGTCCATTCAGGAACCGTATCTCCAATTCAGGCACGACCGAGTGGTACTCAGGCCCAACCCTAAATTTATTCCTAAAGTGCCGTCAGACTTTCATCTGAACGAACCAATTGTCCTCAAGTCGTTCTTTGCGGACCCTTCCACAGCAGCGGAAAGGGCGCTGCATTCCTTGGACCTGAAAAGGTGTCTCAAATTCTACTTGGACAGGACCAAAGACGTCAGGAAGTCTTCTCAACTCTTTGTAGCCTACAGCAACCCGCGCATGGGGTTGCCCTTGACAAAACAGAGCATCTCACGCTGGATTTCTTCAGCAATTGCTTTCTGCCATGATCAGGCCGGACGGCCTTTGACAGAACGAGTGGCTGCCCACTCGACCAGAGCGATGTCAACGTCAGCGGCGCTGTTCGCTGGAGTGACGATCCTGGACATCTGCCGAGCGGCGACATGGAAGTCCCCGCATACCTTTTCCAAGCACTACTGCCTGGACATCGAACTGCAGAAGGACGCTGCAGTGGGACAAGCGGTGCTGCGCCATCTCTTCCAATAAGGTGAGCCTTACCTCGTCCCGCCATCCAGGTATGCACATTCTTCATGGTTTTCTCTGCTATATGCATGACTGTATATTACCATGTTTCTCTCATGTTGTCTGTCCTTATGCAGGTTCTCTCATGTTGTCTGTACTTATGCAGGCCTGCTAGATGTGAGAATGTGCTTTACCACTATGCATGTATAACTGCTGGCTACTCTGATTCAGGCATGTGAATCTATGAAAGACACCCAAATACTGGATAAGAAATGCGTTACTTACCTGTAACAGCAGTTATCCAGTATTGGTGTCTTTCATAGATTCACATGCAACCCTCCCGCCTCCCCGGTAAGGACTCACGTACCTCTAGGTCTACATTGCGACACCCTAGCTGGGTGCGTACGAAAATCTGAGGGACGGAGGCTCCTCCCGGGAAGGTTCTAGAAGGAGGTCGGAGCTGATTGGCTAACGATGAGAGTTCGGTCCTTTTACATAAGGACGTGGAAAGGCCCCAAAAGGGGAGGCCCTTCGGCCTATATTCTCTATGTATGTCCTTAGGACATTACTTTTTTATGTACCGGAGGCTCCCGTCTCGGCGACGGGGAATGATTCAGGCATGTGAATCTATGAAAGACACCAATACTGGATAACTGCTGTTACAGGTAAGTAACGCATTTCGTATGACTGATAGGTTGAGGCTGTGTATGCAAGCGATGCCTCCCTCTGTTCTACGGGGTCTATCCAGTCTAGTAATACCATGATTAGGGGGGACTAGAATGTCCATGACAGGTGCAGAGGCGTCATTTAGCCAGGTTTCCATTAAGAGTAGGAGGTCAACACCATGTGCAAGGATAGGTCGGCAATATTTCATGCATTTTTCAAGGCAGATCAGCAGTTGATTAGCATGCTTTTCATTTGGGTTTTCTGGAGTGTTGGGTTAGAATGTGTGGGGGTAATTCCTCCGAGGTTATATTTGTTGACAGCTCTATGGTTGAGTCTAGGAGCTCGAAAAAGGTTAGTCTTGATGACCTGGATAGATTCCTTACTATCCGAGTTCTGAGAGTGAGAGGAATGATATGAAAGTAGTAGGGTTTGGAGATCACTGACAGATAGGGGAGTTTTACATCTAGTTGGTCTTAAAGGTGAGTTGGGATAGGATGTCGTTCTTGCAATCCAAAGAGAGGGCAGAGTGGAGGGAAAGGTCCGATTGGTAGGGAGGTGCCTTCGGGTCGTGGTGGGGTAGTTGATGGGTTGGTCATGTGTGGGGGTATGCATCATGTGGTTCTTAGTAGGCCCCAGATAGTTGGTTGTCATTGTTTTGAAGTGAATGCGCATGTGTAGTTCTGCTTTGAGATATTGAAGGCTTTTTTGTAATCTGTTCCAGTTTGGAATCTAGTGAATTATAGGGACAGGTTCTGTAACACGTTTGAAACACCTGATTATTCCTGTGTTGCAAGGTGACCACTGTCTTATTATGGGTGTGTATGGCACTTATGGGTACTCTGGGCATCTCTTATCTAAGCAGTCAAGCTAGCGTGGCACCTGCTTTGATGCGCCATTTACTCTTTATAATCCAAGTGACAGTCTTGTTATGCTCTCCTTGTAGTCCTTCCTCATCTCTCTCCGGGCCAGCAGTACTTCCCTTTCCTTTACAGTTTGCGTCTCTAGTTCTCTAATGAAAGTTTCCCTATGTAATTACTCCTTACAAAGCACTCTCCTGTCTCCAACAACCTCTTTTATTCATATTCCTTTTAGAACCATAAATGCATCCCATTCTACTGTGGCTGCTGAGGCCATACCTACGTTATCAGTGAAATACTTCTCTATAGCTGTTCTTATCTGTTCCTCAAAAACCTGGTCTTGCCTCTATCATCATCATCATCATCATTGATAACTTTATTTCGGTAATCACAGACCATAGAAGTGCAGATAAAATACATACATCCAGGCACAGAATAAATAGAACAATAAATAGTATTTCCAATAAAATTTAAGCCTAAAAACAGATTGAACCTAATAGTTATCAAGATATACAGAATAAAATAAGTGAATTAACAATGATATTATGAAAAACTTTACCGTCTGCGCCACATACCAAATAAAAACCGTGAGACAGCAAAAACAATAGGGTGGTGGGTGTCGTACCGTAGGACCCTACAAGCTTGGGCACATTGACTGAAGCCTAAATTCTTACAAAGTGGCATCAACCAATATTTCCTTGTTGCCTGGTAAGCAGGGCAAAAAAACAAAACATGGGATACATCTTCTTGCTTATAATTACATGCTGGGCACATAATATTCTCTGTATTAGCCCATTTAGAGGTAAATGCCCTAAGTGGGAGGCTTCCAATCCTAAACTTCATGTAGAGTTTCCTTGCAAGTGAGGGATAAATTACATCCAAGAAATCCTCCATTCTAGATTCAGTTTTTACTTGGAGGAACTCTACCGTCAGTCTTCCGACGGTAATGCACCTCTGTAAGGATAATAAGTTCTGGTACCTGAAATGGCGTAACAGCTCTACTTTGGTAATCCCTGGGCAACTTTCTTTGGGATTATCCCACAGCTCAGGTAGGCCAATCCGATTGCTAAGTGCCCTGATGTGTAGAAGCCACGGAATGTTCTTGGTTTTTAAAGAAGCCCACACCTCTGTAAACTCTTCTTTATAGGCAGCCAATTCAGGCACTGACCATAGTCTTTTCCAATAGAGCATTGACCGTGCTGCTACTGCCTCCTCTATACAATCTAATCCCAGGTCCATACGTAGAGGAATGAGCAGTGTACTGACTGATAGACCCAGTAAATTCCTCATAAAGGCATGTTCTACCATTGTGAGCCTGGTTGTTCGTTGGTGTCCCCATAATTCAGCCCATAAATAGAAGCCATTCTGGCCTGGAGTCTATAAATTTCTACTTCCGGGGCAGCTGGCTTAAAATCTGAGAGTCAAAATTTTTCGTTAAAGTAATACCTAGGGACTCAAATGTCGTAACTCATTCCAGAGGAGTACCATTCAAAACTGGGTTTGGGCGGGTCTGTTTGGGAGGATTAAAAATCATGAACTTCGTTTTATCTAAATTTATCTCTAGCCCAAGCAGTGCACAAAATGCTGTGAAACCGTCCAGGGTGCGTTGGATGCCCGTTGATGTTTTGGACAACAACAAAGTGTCGTCCGCAAACATCAGAGCGGGCACCCTCTCGGACGATAACCTTGGGGCATCGTTATCTTTTACTCTCAGCAGATGGTCTACTAGCCCATTTATGTAAAGGCAAAATAAGGTTGGGGCCAGGACGCACGTTTCCTGCATTAAGCAGATATTGTGTTTTTCTATAAAAGACCCCACTCAGGCAAAGATAATTTATTTCTAATCCCTGCCAGGTTCCAGGACAAGATTTTAATACTACCATCCATTGCCCTGGTGCTAGTTGGACCTAAACCTTTCATTGGGCTTTGTTGACCTCTTTCTACCCCAATGACAGGTTGGCCTTTCGGTCTCTTGCATTCTTTCTTTATCCCCATCTATTAACACCTGCACAGTAGGACCATATGCCTCCTCCGGTAACTCAAGAGATAGGGCACAAAAGTCTACAGCCATGTGGTCCCTCCCATTGATCTGTCCCACATTAGCCCAAATTACCCCCACCCCCCTGCACCCTCTTGTTGGGGAATAAATGCAGCGTAGAGAGTGTTAGCAACAACATTACTCCCTACTCTCTCTACTTGGGGGCCTGGATCATTAGCTTTTGAGGGTGGGGACCACTGGCTCTCAGGGCGTCAATCCACTTGGTCTAAGATACTAAACCTGTTAGTTTGAGGAATCAATGAAAGTAAAGGGGTAGATGGATAGGTACCCTTCCAATTTGTTCCCCCTCTTGATCTCTGTGAAGTAGCATATTCCGAGCCCCCCAAGGTTGCCCGCCACTATATCGTTTGGGACCCAACTGGGGAGCAGGATAAAAGTAAGATAGATGTAGGGGTTGAATTTGTGTTTCAGGCCGAACTGGAGCCCCATTACAAATATAGTCCACAGCACAGATGTTCCTAAAGTTAATTATTACACAGTTACCCGCAATGGGTTTTGGTCTAGTCCCTACCCAGTCAACTCGTCTTGCAAACATTATTTCACCGGAGACCTGTGAGGGAAGAGTCCTGTTAAGGTTGAGCCAATGTATACATTTATTTTTAGGTTCAGTATATTCCTCATTTTTCCCCTTACTTAACACTGGAACCCCTGCAAGCACCACCACATTTGGTAATGACTCTGGGGGTAGATCAATGCAGGGTAGGGCTTTTACAAGCCCATCCTCAGGAGTGTTTCTACTGGCTTGAAATTGTTGGTCTACACAACCTATCACTCCCCCAGACCCACCCCCCCCCCCTAGGTGGAATATTGCTATTATCTGCATTGCTTTCCCTTAATGGTGGTGAGACAACATTGGGGGGAGGATTGTTGTTTACCACCAAAGGAAATGCAGCAAGTGTATTGTAGCAAATGGGCAGATTATTAGAGTTGCCTTCTCCGTTACTATTTTGCTGCACCCCGTCACGAGTGCCATCACCCCCTATATCGTCTGGGTCTACTCGTGCCTGGGCGGAATCAAACCTTGACTCTAAATGTAAAAGCCTATTTTCAATCAGGGTGAGTCTATCGTATATGGGAAGACAAGTCTTTGTAAAAATAAGTTCCAATTTCGCCCAAAATGCAGTTCCCAGCTCTATAGGGGCCACATCACTGAAGTTGGTTACATCAGCAGCTGAATGAATAGTCTGTGGGCTTTTGACTGGGGTATTTAAGGGTCTTGTGCTTGGTCTCTCACCCTCATTATTCCTTTTTTGAATCTTCACTTTCTTGTTCATAAGAGGACCGCCCCCCGTTTCCTTTTCACAGCTGGATCAGCTACCACCTTTAAGGCCTCAGGTTTAGAGTTCTGTTTGGATCTCGTTTTTGGACTTAAGTTTAACGGGCCCGAATCTTCGTGAATAGGGTCAAGCGTGCTTGTGTTGGCTGGTACCGCGTTCGTAATGTCTCATAAGGTACACAAGTCTTCACTGCCTTGTGGTGGATTTCCCACATCACTGCTAGCTCCTATTAGACCAGTAACAGTCCCAGGTTGATGGTTTGGAGACACTGCATACGACAGTGGACCCAGAGATGACTGTTTATCAAAAACAGAATCCATTGACAGCCTTTTTTCAGTTAATTCATTTTCCCGAGAAAGCACAGATGATGCCCTAGTAATAAAATGATCCAGGGTACCCACAAGAGAGCCACCTATATTGGACTTCCTCCCCTTTGGTTCCTTGATGATAGCCATAGCAAAGTCTAAAACAAAAGTGGCTTTTATAGGTAGTTAGTAGTAAGATTGCTACTCCAACGAGGTTCATGATGGTATTTAGATGCACTAACCTTGATTTGCAGGCGAAAGAGGGTGGCCCCGTCCCGTCCTCCTCCGGGCTCTAACAGGCTTAAACGGGCCCGCCCTTGGCCCGAGCTCGCCCGGCGCGCGCCTGCGCGAGTTCCGCGAAGCGGGAGTGGAGAATCCCTAAGTAGATGAGTGGGCGTCCTCCTCAGCCCAGGTGCAGGTAGTCCGCTTGCCTCCTGGGACTTGCAGTCCCTCTCAGTGGTCAGCGGCAACAGAAAACAAAGCGCAGCTGCTCCCGCGAAGCAGGAGCGGCAAGAAGTAGCGCTGGCTCGTGGTCATCCTCTTCAGCCCAGGTGCAGGTAGTCAGCTTGCCCCCTGGGACTTGCAGTCCCTCTCAGTGGTCAGCGGCAACAGGAAACAAAGCGCAGCCTCTATCAGTAGGCGCCACATAGGTATTGTAGGCTGTGGCCTACCCCAGTCTTTAGTGATCATTGGTGGGTTGTGATCAGAGATTGTGCAGTCCAATTATCCTGCTTCCATCACTCTAGTGATGTAGCTCAGATTTCATTTAGATTCAGGAATTGCTTTATTCTTGTGTTTCAGACAGACTGCATTTAAAATGGCACGCATATTTTGGTGCAAGTGAAAACACATTAAATGAGGCCTGGTCAAAATGCTTTCGGTCTGAAATGCTTTTATTTAAAAACCATGCTCAATTAATTAATCCAGGGTGGTAAAAATGTGTTTAGTTTAGATTTAACCTCACTATAGAACGTACACTTAATTTCACAAAAGTTTTTTGTTTTTTTTTACTTTTAAAGTAGCACATAATTGTGCTGAAATAACAGGCATTTTGCAGTCTAGAAAAAACGTGTGATTTCAGTTTCCTTTAGAAGGCTCACTGTGGCCTCTTTAGCCTTAAATATAAGAATGGAATGTGTGTTCTCTCCTCTCAGCTCCCTTTCCTTGTAATACTACACCCTCTGTTCCCGTCTCAAGAGACCTTGGCTTTGTTGCATATTTAGACAATGCATATTCAGTTCATAACACATCTTATAATATGTATTAATTAATCAACCATGCACTAACAACATGTGGGGCAAACACATTTTGCATGAAAAGCTGTCTAAAACATTAGAGCATGTTGCTATGAGCGTGTATTAACTGTTTGTGCTTTGAAAATTTGCATTAGTGCATTTTTATGCTATGTTGAACATTGCACATTTTGCATGTTGTGCACAAATAATAGAAAGGCTGCTTTAAATTAATAGCTTTTGCTAGGTAATAATTAATACAGGTTAATAAAATGGTGGGAGGTGAACATAATGGGCTTTACTTCATAATTTAATATCCATTTGTGTTTGTTTTGCTTTTGGACCCACAATAAAATGAATGCCTAAGAATCCAGCATGGATGAGAATTGTTAGCAGTGTGCTGAATGAGAGACCCATGCTCAGAACAATGTGCCAGCTGCATGAACTGCCAAGTGCCTCAAGGGAAAACACATGGGTCAAGGCCACAAGGATCTGTACACTCCTGCCACAGTGCCAATGTACCAGTGTTTGTGGGAGAGTGTCATCCCTGTGTGCGATGTGAAAGCGAGACGGAAATTGATTGATACATTTTGTTGCAAGAAATGTTCTTATTGATACATGTTATGTATATTGTTCTTAGCACTAGGCCTCTATTGTCTGAACTGGTATGGGTTGGACTTGCGATGAGAACAATATCCCTATATCACCTTTGCCAACCAATCACAGTGCTAGTTTCTACCAAAACTGCAATATTGTTAGTATAGTCATCCAAGAATTAGGGTATAAATAATGACCCCCTAGGGGGATGTCAGGAGAGATGAGGAGAAGGAGCAGGAACAGATATGACCAGACATAATTTGGGTTAGGTATGTGAACGTCGCGGGTGCAGATTGGGTGGAGGTTGCATCCGAGGAGACACAGAGGGAGGAGGGGGCATTGTTCACATATTTTAGAGAGGTGTAGGCTGGCCTTGCTTTTTGGCAGATCACATTCTTCTGTGGACTTGTGAAGGGAGGGCTGCTCATATTTTTTTTGCAGGACACGAGGCAGAACAGACAGTTTTTTTTTAAAAAATCTGCAAAGCCTCAGATAAGGGTGGGGGCTGTGCCCAGCCTCTGTGTCAGACACAGAAATAGAGAGACAGATGAACAGACCAGAAAAGAGAGAGCCGCTGAGAGATCAGGACTGGTTTTTGTCTTATGCACTTATTTCTCTTTATGGGAGATTTTTTCTAATTATTAATTATTGATTAGCTCTGCAAAACTCACTCTTGAAATATATTTTTACTGAAACTCTTTAAAGAGTTCTGACTGACATAGAATTAGGGGTTTCCCTTTCTTTATGGAGTGCCTTGTATGCAATATGAAATATGTTCTGTATTCATTTTATTTTTCTTATTTTTCAATTCTATAACCTGATTGAAAATTGACTAATGAGTAAAGAATCAGAGAAACTTAACTTTTGACTAGAAAATAAAACCCTTTAAAACTACTCACTACTCTCTTTATTGCCTTAAATATTATGTGCCTTTCATTTTTTCCTGTTTATGTAAAGTCTCCTGAAGGTGATAGACGGTGGCAAAGATCCATCGCCTTTAAGCGGTAAACTTGAGGTTAATTATGTTTTGCATTGAGAAATTACCGTGAAATTACCACTGGATCACTAGCACAGCCCTCTTGCCAAATGCTTCTTGCGTGCAATGCATGGACAACCAATTGATGGGAGTATATTTTTAACTCAGGCTTTAATGCCGTCCACCCATCCATTATCTGTGTATGTGCTGTCCATGGTCACAATATTTGGGTACTTGCAAACACCTAGGTCACTGGTACTGGTGGGGCAGATCTGTCTAGGTCCAAGGCTTGGATGCATTTGAAATCTCTTTGCCACATAGTTGATATCTGTGTAGTTTGCAGGAGTGTAGGTGGGAATACAGAATAGGAAGTAAACCGATTGCCACTTGGGGCGTAGATTGCAGATAGGGCAAGCAGCAGTGTGTCTAGTTCATCCTCTGCCACCACATAACGGCTCTACGGGTCTAGTCTGGTGTGTTGTGTGGAAAATGCCACTCCCAGTGCTATCTAAATAACTACCCCCCTGGCAAACCCTGAGTAAGTATTCCCATATATATTCTACCCCAACATCTTTTAGCCCGTTTCTATAGCTCCTCGTTCAATAGATGGGTCTCTTGCAGACATGCAAAATGCACCTGTCTACGTCTTAGGTACACATGTATCCTGTAGCACTTTGTGTGTGTGGCTATGCCTCGCACATTCCATGTCAAGATATTATATATGCCAATTGCCATCTAACCATGAGATGCTGAACTCACATTGGGCCATCCTTTGTTCCCATGCAGCCCCCACCGTTGTACCCGTCCCTTTCCTCTTGTGCCACTTCTGAGACCTTGTATTTGTCCTATATCAAATCACTTGTTTCTTATCTAGCCCCTTAAATTTCAAACCCCAAGCTGAGCATTCAAACGTATTCAGCCAAACATCCTCAAAGCCTGGCAAGTGAACAACTCCTCTCTGGATGACACTGGAGTGTATAGTCGCACATTTGTGCCATCATGCATGTCCCTTTTGCTACAGTACTATTCCTCTTCCTTCGATTTGTACCTTATCATGAGGTTTAATCATGTTTGACCCCATGGTGACTTTCTTGTGCTCTACAAGGAGCGATTAAAAAGGGTTTTTGTGTTACAGTCAAGTTTGTATTGTGAAATTAGCAGTCATTGGGGTGATAGCAGGTCCTGTACACAAGGCCTCTACTACTTTGTCTATTGAGTTCCTCTCAGTAGTCGTGTTTGCTTCAGAGATTGATCCTAGCTTATCTGTCCTAGATGACCCAACCCTTTCCAACATCCCCTCACCCCTTAGAAATAATTGTTAAAAAGTCTTACCTGCATCAGTGATGTCATTTTAGATGTTATAAGTGATGTCATGGAACATAACATGTCATGAGCAATGGCACATGTGAGGTTATGAGCAGTGCATTGCATAAGTTATAGTTAGCGCTTCTAAAAAAATAACTGGTGAATTTCTGTGTTTTTTTGTTCACAACATTAATATTGTCCCCTAACTGTAACAATACTTTAACCTTTGTTTTTTCAGTGAAAACATATATCTTCAAGATTAATATCTGTGTAGTTAGGAATACTAAATCTATACGTCCCTATATGCACTAACCTTTCGATATTTCGGAGGTCAATATTATGGGAGTCAATATGGCTTAATATCACATTATACTGTCCGGTGATCCTTCAGAATTATGCCAACATCATAAAGTGTTGGGCTAAAAACACATTGCTGTGCCACGACCAACACAGGACCAATATCATGATGTAAGCTCAGGGTTGCACAGTTCTAGGTAAAGACCACACATTGCTGGGCCAAAATCACAAATTGCTTGTCCAGTATCAAGCTTTACTGTAGGATTACACAGTCCTAGTCCGAGATCAAAACGTAACCAGTTGTACTGAGAAGAGTCTATGATCTGAGCATCTATTCAAGAAGCAATTAACTCTATGAATATTTCAGAGGCCAACAGCAGGAGCCTGTTCATTTATTGGTTAAAAAAAATAAGGGAGAAGCCCTTCAAATTAGGGTCACTTTAGGACTGCGCTATATAAGATTGGGAGATTGGTATCCATTGCTTATTTCCTGTACTCTCTCAGGTTCCCTTGTGAAAAATAGTAGGTGAACAACTAACTGTCAATGGGAGGGGACGTGCTCCCAAGAATGCAGGTGACACTGTATTTATTATTATCATTAGGGAGATTTATAAAGCGCCTGGTGTACGCCTACAGGCGTGTCCCCGCGCTATAAAAGTGGGGTAAGCAGTAAGCAGCCAGCACAACCGTCTACCGTCTGAATAAGTGAGTTTTCAGCTTTGTTCTAAACAAGAGTTCAGATGACTCCAAGCGTAGCTCTGACGGAAAGTCATTCCATTGTTTCGCTGCCAGATATCTGAACGACCTTCCTCCCATACGCGCCTTCCTAATTTTAGGAATTTTCAAAAGACCTGTGCAGGAGGAACGCAGAGACCTAGTATGCTCATACCTGGTCACCAGGCTCCGTAGCAGGGCAGGGGCTTTGCCACCCAGGATGCGGTGACACGTGGCCATGGCCCTGAATTCTACCCTGCTCCTAACAGCAAGCCAGTGCAGGGCCTGGAGTGCTGCCTTAGAGGAAGATCTCCTAGGAAGCCTCAAAATAAGGCAAGCAGCAGCATTTTGTAGCACCTGTAGGCAATTGATAGCCCTTCCCGTGGCCCCCAGATACAACAAATTGCCATAGTCCAGGCGTGAGGTGACTAAGGCATGCACCAGCGTCCGACGAGCAGAGATTGGCAGGAAAACCAAGACCTTTCTCAGAGTTCTTAGAACTCCGAAACATGTCCCCACCACACGGCCAATCTGGGGCCCAAGGCAAGGTCAACATCCAACCACACCCCGAGATTCCTAACTTCCTGGCAGAGTACAGGCGTCTCTCCTAGGCAGGGGGGCCACCACGCCGACGTCCACACAGATGGGCATCCCCCCACCACGAGCACCTCGGTCTTGCTGCCATTAAGTTTCAGGCAGTTGGCGGACATCCAGGTTGCCAGTTCTTGCATGCACACTCTGAAATTGTCCGCCATCAGACCGGGTGCGCGCGAGAGGGAGATGACCAGCTGCGTGTCGTCGGCGTAGGACACCAGACGAAGTCCATAGCTTTCAACTATGACCGCCAGCGAGGAGACATACAGATCGAACAGGGTCGGGCTCAGAGACGAGCCTTGCGGCACGCCCTGGCCCAACTCAATATCCCTAGAATAACATTCTCCCTGGCGGACCTGGAAGCATCTACCTGTCAGGAAAGATCGAATCCACCCAAGCGCAGCCCTTGAAACTCCTCCATCATTCAGACACTGTAGCAAGATGGAATGAGCTACAGTGTCGAATGCTGCGCTTAGGTCCAAGAGGATCAGAGACATAGTCTGGCCCTCATCCACTCCCTGCCGTAAGGATTCTACTGCCATAAGTAATGCTGACTCAGTTGAATGCCGCGGACGGAACCCAAACTGCGAGTCATGGAGCAAGGAGGCTTCCTCTACAAAGCTCATAAGCTGGAGGTTCGCAATTTTTTCAGCAACCTTTGCCACATACGGCAAAAGAGAAATAGGGCGAAGATTGTCCAGCCTATCATAACTAATATTAGGCTTCTTTTGAAGCGGAAGGACTACTCCTCAGGGACAGAGTGAGTCCCAAAAGAAATATTCAGGAGATGTCGAATGTACTGCTCAAAAGTAGGCAAACTGCCCACCAGGCGCCTAGGGGTGGTAGGGTCTTTAGGGGAGCCTGATTTTATTGAACCACAAATCTGAATGAGATTTTCAGTAGGCGGGGTGACAAATACAGTTAACACCTGATGCCCCTCCCTTACCCCACAATCCTCTACAGTCTCGGAGGCTATGGTGGCTTGACTAGGAAAGGCCGAGTTAATAGTTGCCACTTTATTAGCAAAAAACTCTGCTACTCGGTTATAGCTATCCACCGTACAGAATTCCTCTGGGACTGCTGCAGGCTTTCCGACCGAGAGAGATTTATAAATTAGAAACAGTTCCTTTGAGGAATTTCCTGCCTCCTTGATTCTAGGATCAAAATACAGATTTTTGGCCTTTCTGATTAGTCTATGATAGTTGCGACTGCTTACAAGATAGTCCATCCTGGTTTGAGCAGCATAGTCTAATCTCCACTGTCTTTCTGTGCGTTTACATGCACTCTTGGCCAATCGCACCTCATCTGTGTACCAAGATGCCGATTTCAAGGCACGTCCCTCTGATCTAACCGGGGCGAGCGGGGCAACCTGGTCTAGAGCAGCCATGATGTGCTTATTCAAGTTCTTATTAGCTGTCTCCACATCCTCACCCCCCGGGTCACCCCCCCTCGTAAGTGCCTCATTAAATCTGTTCTGGGAGAAGTTGACCCATCTTCGCCTAGGATGATGTAATACTACCTGTTCCGGTATTCTAGTTCCCGGGATGTAGATCGAGAAGGGTACCAAGTGGTGATCTGACCAGGGGATGGGCACAGGAGTAGCAGCCTCCACTTGTTCCCAGTTGGCATAAATTGGGTCCAATAAATGGCCCCGTGAGTGTGTGGGAAGTTTGCCTATCAACTCAAGTTGAAGCGCACTCATTGCTTTGCAAAGGTCCCCGGCCATCTTATCCGCAGGGCTGTCCAGGTGTAGGTTGAGATCACCCAACACCAGGAGCTTATATGTGCGCAGGGCACCTCTGTGACGCCTTCGACCAGGCTATCAACGAATCCTGCAGCTGGGCCAGGAGGCCTGTATATCAGGAGGCCCTTCACACTATACCCCCCATTGACCTGAATGGAAATCTCACCGCCTCACTATTATTGATAGCCGTCGGCTCAAAATGGCAGCGTAAGCCTAGCCGGGCAACAATGGCTATTCCTCCACCTCTCCCTTTTGGTCTGTCTAGCCTTATCAGGGTATAGCCCTCTGGAATGGCTTTGAGGGCCTCTGGGGAAGAATCACAGTCCAACCATTTCTCCGTAAGGAAGACTAGATCCCATCGTTTGTCACTAAGGAGATCGTGGATATCCAGTCTATGCGCATGCAGCGACCGGACATTTAGCAGACCACAAACTAGCTTATGATGTTCTTTCTTAGCCGGCTTAGACCGGTCAAAAGAGAACTGGCAATGTTTACAACCCGTACTCTCGTCAACTACTACGCTATGCAGACAAGATCTGCTAGTGCATAAGTTGCGGAGGGAGAGCAAGTCGTCTCTGCTCCAGCATAAATGACCTTTCTTTGGAGCAGGGGGCATGGCCCTGGACCGCAACCGGCCGCGGACGGGCGCAGACGGGCTTGACTTAAGCGCAACCTCGGCGCGCATTCGTCGCGCCCGCTGCGCTCGTCCGCTGCGCGTCCGAGGTTGCATCCACCTTTTATCCCCACAGCGTGAGTGCCTCTGCAGCACTAGACCGCTAACCGCCCCCCCGCGCACCGGAAATGGCAGTCTCGACCTTCCTCGCCCTCCGCGCAACGGTGCTAGCCACCGCGTCGGACCAGGGCGGGAAGGAGGGAAGAGATCAGCCCTCAGCGTCGGAGTCTTTCAGGTAAGCCTGGAAGTCAAGTCCGTCAAAGCGCGTTTAGCAGGGAAGCCTTAATCGCTATCCCGTGAGCGCCTCTGTGCACTAGTATTCCAGCAGCAAGTTTAAAAGTGAGAATGCATCCGAATAAAACAATTTTAAAAACTGCCCCAGCGCCGAGCACAGTGGCTGTAGACACTGCCACTGCCTACTCACCACATAGAAGATGGGTTGAAAGATCTGCTCTTCTGCTACTGAGGGCATGCATTTGACTCGTGATGTTAGCAAGTGGGCAAGACTGAGTAGGTAGGTGGGAGTAGGCAGTTCTGATAAATTTCGGGGAACTCAATCTCTACCAGCTATGCTTTCTGAGTCTAGAATGATCACCAGTTCCATCTTCATCATCACAACTGAACTCCTGCATCCCTTTTCATATGCATTGGCAGATAGCTTCTTTTGTACCATATATGCAGCAGTGGTTAAGTTTCTCTTTCTACGTCCTCCACCGAACCACATTACATTGCATATAATTCCATGATTTTTATGGATGTACACGTTTAGTGTGAAATACTCTTAATTTTTTGCACCTATTGGACATAAGTACCTTATTTTGCATGCTTGCACAGTAAGATCACTTAGACACTTGGTTCGGGGAGTACTTAGAAATAGAGGACATCGGAATGTTGATTTAAATCATAGTATAAAAAACTTACTATTTTCTAGCACTTAAGAAGTCATATGGTATATATGTACCCGGACAAAACACGTATTGGCTGGATGGGATTCGAATACTTGAAATAACTAATTCACAAAGAAACATTACAACAGGAATGTAACTGTTTTGAGCATCTGGTGTGCCGGCTATTAGATTAAGTTGCTTCTTAGAGGCATTGTCTCTGGACTGGAAAGCAAGAGAGTGGCTGCCTATCCTGCTGTGCACCTATAAAATTCGAAAAATCAAATTTTGTACTCTAGTCTAACGCCAACATAACTCTTGCTACCCCAAATGTTGTGGTTTTTAAAGAGTGTAAACTGAGAAAACACACATATGTGACATATTTTGCCATTACTTTGAAAAATGGCTAATGCTAACAGAAATATATCTCCAGCTCCAATTTTGTTGATTGTATTTGAGGTAAATGTTTGAAAAAAAATAGTTTTGGGCAACTTTACTAAATTAAAGCTAGAGGTTGTATCATTTAAATTATTAGGTAACATCAAAGATGACTTATCACCATGAATGCATTACAGCATAGTATGATAGGTATTTATTTACTGCTCATGTCATAAATGCAATTCAGATTTCCTTTTTCTTGAAAATAACCGCTGAAAGCGTTATTTTTATTGATATTTAATTTGAATGTTTATATATTAACCCCGCAGAACATCATCTCTCGCAACCAAAAACAGGATCACCAGCACGATCCCCTTCCCGACCAGTCCAATCAAGTGAACCAGAAGCAAGTGAAGCAATATTTGCACAAGGCAAGTACAGTATTTTAAACTTCAGAAATCAGCTTGTAAAACGGTATTGTGTAACTTAAGTTCTCCAGTATTAGGGTGTCTTTCATAGATTCACATGCTTGAATATTCCCCGTCGTCGGAGTGGGAGTCCCAGGGTAAATAAAATAGCAATAATATATATATATATATATATATATATATATATATATATATATATATATATATATATATATATATATATATATATATATATATATATATATATATATATATATATATATATATATATATATATATATATATATATATATATATATATATATGAAATAACATAAAACCTGAAATATGTATTAGAAAATAGGCATAACAAGCCTACACATATTTCTACATAGGAATGCATGGAAAAGGAAAAAAACATTTGCAGTCTATCCTTGTCATTATGTTGGTCCAAACCGCAGCCAATCAGGTGTCAGCAACCCTCTGGAACCTTCTTCTCAGAGCTCAGCACCTCAGATGTTCGTAGCACGAGAGTGACCAAAGAGTTTATGAGGAGAAGAGAGCCTCTGAGGGGAGGAGGGAGGGTCGCATGTGAATCTATGAAAGACACCAATATTGGAGAACCACCTGTTTACAGGTAAGTAACAATTGTTCTTCTCCAGTATTAGGGTGTCTTTCATAGATTCACATGCTTGAATATAAAATAGATAGCAGTGAACACCAATAAAAGAGTTTCCAAGGTCACGAAGCATATGAACAGACTGAAAAAACATATGTATGGAATACATATATATATATAGAAATAACAGTCAGAAACAGTCAATAAAATACTTGGAAACCAATAGGAGGATGGTAGAACAGAGGCTCACCTTATTGAAAAAGATTATGAATCACAGCTTGTCCTACTGCGGTATCCGCTTCATTCATAGCACCCAGGCAGTAGTGTTTAGTAAATGTGTGTCTGCTGGACCACGTGGCTGCTCTGCAAATTTGATGTAACGGGACACCAGCAAATAAGGCAGTGGAGGACGCCATCGATCTGGTAGAATGTGCTCTCACCGAAGACTGTAGAGGCTTACCTGCCCTTTGATGGCAGAAAGCAATGGCCGAAGACACCCAACGGGCTATAGTAGGTTTGGTAACTCGACGCCCTTTGTGAAAACGTCCATAAGCCACGAAGAGTTGGTCAGATTTGCGAAACAGAGCCGTTCTATTGATGTAGAACTTCAAGCACCGTTTAATGTCAAGCGCTGTTCCGCAGGAGACTCTGGGTTAACAAAGAAAGTCCTCAGAAGAACAGGTTCATTGATGTGGAAATCTGAAGGTACCTTAGGCAGAAAGGTAGGGTTAGTGCGAAGCACCACACCATCTGGTTGAAACTGAAGAAACGGAGGATTGATCGTAAATGCATGAATATCACTCACGTGACGTGAAGACGTCAATGCCAGGAGAAGAGCAACTTTCCAGGTAAGATACTTTAAGTCAGCTCTATGTATAGGTTCAAATGCTGTCTTCATTAGTTGTGCCAAAACAATGTGAAGGCACCAAGCAGGAGGAGGGCGCTGAATAGGTGGAAATGTACGAAATAGTCCCTTGAAAAATTGTCGTGTTATCCTAGAAGAGCAGAGGGAGGTGGAGCTATCTTGGCGGAAGCGTGAAATTGCCGCCAGAAAAACTCTTAAAGTGGCATGAGAAAGTCCGGACTGAGCTAATTGTAAGAAGAAAGGAATGAGCTGTGCAGGTGTTTTGCACGAATGGGATGAACACCAGTAGCAGCACACCAATGGCAGAATCTCTTCCATTTCAACTTATAGGTTTTTACAGTTACGGAGCTCTGGCTTGAGCAAGGATGTCCCTACAATCTTGCGGAATGGCTAGATGGGCAAATTCGCAGTGTTCAGGTTCCAGGCTGATAAGCTCAGAGAAGAGGGGTCCGGATGAAAAATTAGACCCCTGTCCATGGTGAGAAGATCCATCCGAGGATGTAGAAGGATGGGCTCACATTGGGACAGAAGGAGCAGTTCCGAGAACCATGCCTGTCGCGGCCACCTGGGAGCAATGAGAAGGATGTGGCAGGGCTCTCTCCTCATCTTCCATAGCACGCGTGGCACTAGAGGGATCGGAGGAAAGGCGTAAACAAACAGATTGGACCAGTTCATCAAAAGGGCATCGCTCTGTGACCCTCTGTGGGGATGCCAACTTGCGTAAGCTGGGCATTTCCGGTTCTCTGGTGTGGCAAAGAGATCCAGTGATATAATATATACTGGATCCAGTGATCCAGTATATATTATAGCTATTTTATTTACTGTGGGACTCCCACTCCGAGGACTGGGAATATTCAAGCATGTGAATCTATGAAAGAAACCAATACTGGAGAACCACCTGTTTACAGGTAAGTAACAATTGTTCGTCAGTTGCTAAAACATTAATTGGAGCAGAATAACCCAATTTTTTTGGTGACTGTAGTAGAAAAGCTACCTTCCCTGTGTTAACTTTATTCACCAACGAAAGTCCCCTTTCAGAATGAAGACACAGGACGTTGCTGTGGGTATACATGATTTTCTTTAGAAACAACCACTTTTCGCATTTAGTATCACTTTGAAACTTGGTTTGTCAGCCAATGATAGACACATTTTCATAATTTTGCTCTGTTTTGGGAGTCATCAGTGTTCCGAAATGGGTTATAAATGGTCTAAATTAATGAATGCTAAGGCTGGATATAAATTCTGATGATCAAAGAGAATATAATGTTTTTCAGCACGTAACAGCACTTCTGAGCTCAACATCTGATATGTAATAGTTACCACAGGTATTGTTGCATTGCATCTAGATGTTAGGCATAGTGAAAAAGCATATACCACATCCTCGGACTTAGTAGCATATAAATAAATAAAGAATGAAACAAACAAACATCAACAACAAAAGAAATTAAATTAGAAACCTATCCCCCGTCCATCCCCAGCGAACCCATCTGCCCTGCACTATTGTTTTCCAGTTACCATGTGTAATATATGAGCTGTCCCCATGCTTGGGTTGTCGTAGGAGGTCATGTAACATGTCAGGTTCAGGTAAAAGGGCGAACATCAGGGGTGGGGGGCCCAACCAGTTCGGATACAGGTAGGTTTGTTGTCTGTTTATTGATAATTCTACACCATTTATGCTTGTATAATGAAGAATTGTTAGCCCTGGTTTGTGAGTACATTAACTGGAGTAATGTTGATGCTTTAGAAAAGCCAAACCCTGCCTTTGTGCACCAGTTACTCATAGTGTTCAAAGCTGTTGTAAAGCAATATTGTGATTCAGGGTTTTGGTTATTCCCTTTGATCATCTCTCCACTTTATGCCTCATTTAAAACCCTCACTACAAGATTTCAGAGATAATAGAAAATTGTGTGAAATTCCTGTAGTAGAACGTTTGGTCTAGGCGGAACTTAACACAGGGATTACAATGGAGGTGCTGTTGAAATATAATACTGCGGCATGCTGATATGTTCCCTGAGTCTGCTTCTTCTCCAGCTCCCAGTAGTGATTTATAGCAGCCTAAATCGTTTTCATCCAGGCCATCTGAGAGGTACTCTGAATGACTTAAACCAGTGGTAGTCTGTTAGAAACTTAAAGCTTTCTTTCAGTTTGGCCTTGAGTATACAGAGCAGGAGGGCTCAAATATCAACACACAAACATTGCACTTAACCAGTCCCCCAAGAGCTATTAGGCAAAGAAAGGAAAAGACCATGCTGTGGCTCTGTTGCCACCAACTTCTAATCATGGATTTGTCCGTGTGGGGTTTGGCTATTGTCCCTCTGAATTTTCCCTGAAAATTTAGTTCAAAGGGTGTCAGACCAATTTATCCATCCTTTCACCCAAACCTAGGAAAGTTACTCCACAAACGATATGGCCTCTTGAATTCCACTGCTTGTAAACCATTTTCTTAAGGAATATGAACCATGACTTTGTGGACCCCGCTGGGGACACAAAATGAGTAAGCAGGGCAACTGATTCCTGTCGCCTTGTCCATATTCAATAAAAGGCGAGCTGGTTGGACACTTTGAGGAGTTCCTCAGATGATCTTCGTGAAGATGGTATTCAATAGAAACATGCTTATTCACAGTGACTTACGTTTCTAGATTCCATCTGCAAATGTTTCTAGAAGTTGCCTACTGGTGCCTATGCAAGGACCCAAAATAGCCTTTCGCATGGGAGTCAGCCTTTGAAGCAATTTGGTATTTTGGCACTTATTCATGATAAATTGCCTTTGAAGATTACTGCTGCTTTAGTGCTACTCTTGTTTCTATCTTGGGAACATAGTAATCCAAGGCACATGAAGATAGATGGCCGTTATTGGATGCCAATAATCCATTTAGCCACTGGAGATGGTCCCTGCTTTTCAGAACTATATTATTGACCATATAATTATCCCGTTCTCTGTGCTGTATCTTTGTTCTTTTCTGTCTGCAGCCACTCATTAACTTAAAAATGTCCTCTGGCTACTGCATCTCCTCCTGCTTGACATCTTCATGGCACATATGAAAAGAAGCACTTTAGAAGCAAAATAAAATGCAACCATTGCTTTCCCTAATTTGGAATATAGTGGTCAGCTCAGCATCTGAGGAGGAGGATGCTCTCCATAAAGAAAGAGGATGGTGGCTCCCATCTCAAGAAATCCCAGCCAGACTCAGTGTTGTTTCTCTCAGCATTATTGCTACTCTGAAAATCATTCCGTTTAGTGTGAGAACACCTGGACGTTGGATAGATTTAAATTGAGGGTTGAGCCTTTCAAGCTGATCATATACCCAGAATAGGCTACGGCTTTCCTTATACCCTGTGTAGTCTGACTGAAGTAGCTCGAGCCCTGCTGCACAGACCTGTCCAATCCACTCTTTTCAAAGGTAGGAAACCGTGATTTCAAATGTTAATTGAGTCACCCAAAATGACACCTTGCTGCCCACAAGTTAGAATGCTTAATAGTAAAAAGTGGGACAGACGTGTGACATTAGAAATTACATACTCCTCCAGTGACTTTGCACAAAATAAAATTGTCAATGGTCAGGCTGTTTCTTGCACATTTTAAAATGTAAAAGTATAGATTATACACTTTAATCTATTATATTTTTACCTTTACTAGCTACAAACTCCATTTAGATACTAGAAAAAAGCACACTGGTAATGTGGGCTGCATAAGGCGCATTGGTGTGTAATTATTACCAATTCTGTTTCCTCCAGCGATCTACTTTTGTGACCCCATTGCCAAGAGGCCACCCCAACACAAGGTGAAGAAATAACAAATGAAAAAGAGTGTTCAATTCTATACAGGATTATCCGTTAAAAAAATCAACAGATGGTTAAACTGATCTCCAGCAATGGATCAAGTAGTCATGATGTGATGAATAAAAGTTATTCAGGAGTCTTGCGAGTTGCTTTAATTCCAATTTTATTTTAAAAATGCCAATTTGACAGAAGCAATCCATCCGGCCCAGTCAACGAGTTTCGTCCCTGTGGGACTTCATCAGGGCCTAAAATGTAAAACATACATATCACCAATGATCTTTTATACATACAAATTCATCACCCAAGTTGTACCAATGGTCTAACCGCCCCCAGTGATCCATCATTCACAGACATTTTCCCTCTGTATAAAGATCGGGTAACCATTTTGAAATAATTAAATTCACAAGTTCATTAGATAATTCCATCAGTGGCTTAACATCCCACAAAGTTTCCATCTTATGGAGACATTCGGCCTGCGTATGAAGATCAGGTGACAGTGGCCTTACATCCCACATAGTTACCATTATTAGGAGACATTTGGCTTGTGTATGGGGATTGGCTAATATCATGATATCCTTGCTAACCCCTCTCTCCCAATTCCCGAACACACCATTTAAAAAAATATTTTAAATGATAAACATATTCTATATTGTCCTTCTTCCCAGGTAAATTTCCCCAGCCCGAAAATTGTATCACTCACTTGATCAATTTCCCAAACAAACATATGATTCTAATTGAGGGTTGGTTAGAAAGGTATGGGGGTCCTTGAATCAATATATTTTTCTTTGAGGAAGAAAATTATGTCATTGAGGGTATTAATTAGGATTCTGAACTAAATCCTATTGTTTTAGATAAAATGGGAGCGCAACAAGCCATCTAGTGGTACAAGGATGTATCTATGAGGATTTATGAGATAACAAGAGCCAACACTGGGTGGATGACAACATTGGGATATTGATCAACTCCTACATATCCCCACAACCATAAATGCCTAGTGGATGTAATGGTGCATTGTTTTTGTAAATTTGCCACTGCGACAAACAGTTACAGATGAAACCATTGTCACAAATAGCTGTTTTTTCCTACTAATTTTCAGTATTTATTTCAGCAGATAGTTTCTTTAAGAAAACCTTGAGGGATCCTCACATATGACCCCTTGATCAATTTGGGATTTTGTCTACCTTTCAGGAATCTATAGCTTTCTGGATCACTCATGGTTTTTACACTGATTTTCACCACAAATTAGAAGTAAGTTTGGGAGCACAAAAAATAGGAAAAATTAGATACCTCTTTGAAAAATGCCAAAACAGTGGTAACAAATATTTATTATTCAGCTCTGCATGTTCCTGAAAGCTGGGAAAGCAAACAGACACTTTTATACAGAGCAATGTTTTCCCTATTTTCCCACAAAAATCACAATTTTACTATATTTTCTCCATCTCCACCGGGTGACTACACAAACTCTGAGTACTTTCAGAATCGCCAGGAAGTTGGAAACAAATTGGGCATGGATACCTTATGTGTCAAAGCATCATGGAGCTCTAACTGCGAACTACCCCCCCAAAAAAGGGCTCAGCACTAGGGCGAAAGGGCTCAGCAACTAAGGGGTTAATAAGCCTGTCTCTATTGCTGGGAACTTAAGGTTTATATTCATGTCAAAACAACCTGCTAACACTTCTCCCTCCAGCTTTCTTCTTGATAAGTCCTTCCCTATTGCTGGGCTATGTGGAGCAGACACCTCAACCACATTATGAAGTACCTTAAATTATGCAACGTTTGCAACATCTACTGTAAGAGGTCCATAAATAAATCCGTTTCGGCCTTCAGTAGCCAGTCATACGCCTGCTTTACTGTGTGCCAAGCAAGGGAATATGAGTTTCAGCAGATACTGTCTGATTTATTGCTCCAAGTTAAGAGATTGGGAGTGCTTTCACGGGCTCAGGTGGTGTTCAGACCCAGCTGAAACTTAGCTTGGTGACCTTTACAGAGTCTGTAATAGGAGTACATTTTATGGGCTAGTGCTTTCAGCTTAAAAAGCAGTGGAAATCATGTTTTTCTAAGTACAGCAGTTGACACTTAGAATAGAAGTAGAAATACATTGGAAAATGAAATAGCAGTGCGGTATGAAAGAGGATGTGAGACAGTTTTTGTACTGCAAATTTATTTAAGGCCTTTGTATATGCCAGAGTAATTTTTAAAGACATATACACAGAGCTGACCAAGTCCTTCTTAGCCCTGCAGGAGATGAGAGCCAAGGCTTGCAAACTGCTTCTCTTCTGCTATCTTCATATTTTGGAAAATGTCACTGGAATAGCAGTATGCTGGGCTGGTTTCCTCGTGACCTACAGAATAATGCACATCATGAAAGACTGTGCCAGAACACTTAGGTCCACATGCATCAAAAAATGATTCTGCGATTCCTTAATAGCGATAAATAAGGAATCGCTATTAAAGAATCGCAAAAGCCAATGCAGCAAGAAAATCGCAAAAAAATTGCGATTTCTTAAAAATTGCTACTTTTATTAGCGATTACTTATTTACCGAATCATTAATTGCGGATTCGCAAAATTTTCCCAGATTGCTGCATTGTGAGGATATCACAACCAGGAAGTGATTCATTGATTCCACACACCTGTACACTGGGAGAGTCTGAGGAGGAGGAAGACTGGTGGAGCTCAGCCTAGAGAAACTTTACTTGGAGCAGAAGCTCTGACACAACAACACCATGAACAAATAGATGTGGGGTGAGGGTCTGAGGGACTAGTTTAACGACCAGCCTATGCTATTATCCCAAATAACATGTATCATAACAAAGTATAGCTAGGGGTCAGAACAAATGATGCATCCTGAGTGAAACCTCCTGTGGTGTGAGTGAAAAAGGGATGAAACTAAGCTAATCGTGTGCTGTGAGCAATCACACAACTAGTCCCACAATGCTGTGAGGAAAGTTCCCATCAGTCACCACACGGATCCGCCCTTCATCATCTGGGAGTCCCTACTCACAGGGATGGTCGTGAGACCCGCTATGGATTGGCCAGATGTCTAAGCCTAATCCTATATGTGATACTCACTGTGAACGGAATACCAAATATGTATTGTAGTGACTGAAAAGCAGTGCTAAAAAGTGAAGTGCAAAGTGAATTAAGTGCAAACAGAGATATAAAATTAGTCCCTCAGACCCTCACCCCACATCTATTTGTTCATGCTCTTGTGCAGCTGTTGAGCTGCGGGTCTTTTTTAATTCCCAGATCCTAATAAGGATGCTGGTTGGATAGGAGGTACGTTACGTGACGCAGTAGGTCCCTGTCACTCATCACATAGCCCTTTGGGTTTAGAACCTTTAACAGGATGACTACAATTCCTGGATTGGCGTTTGACGAAATGGAAATACAGTCGATCCTAGCTGAGAATCCCAGCGTGCTGGACATGTCGTCACCGGTCCAGACATCCAGCGAAGAAGGTTGGGCTAAAATTCTAACACTAAAGAAAAGCCAAGCCAGGATCTGTGTCCATGGTATTTCCATGGCGGAATATCTTCGTGGCAATGGTGCCCCCAGTGGGCTAATTGTCACAAATGTCCCTCGTCTTTTTCTTGACGATAAAGACTTTCTACGCGATTGGTCCCTAATCGCGTGGAAGTGCACTAGAGACTGGCTGGTGCTTATCATAAAGACGGCCAAGAAAGCTGCTGATGCGATCTTGGTAGAGATTCAGATACTCGAGGGCCAGATAAAGACAACCTTAACATCCAAGGTATTCTCTAAGAATCAGGATGAAAGCAACAAAGCTGGCAAAGAGTTTAGAGATTCCATCTTGTTTACTAAACTCGAGAAATGCAAAAAAGATCTGGAGAAATTCGCCATGGATAAAGTTTATCCATATACAAGTGCCAGTTATACACCCGCACCTATTAAAAAGAAAGGTCGCAGAGGGGGTTCAACTTATGGGACCTCTAGTTCAGACACAGATTCAAACAATTCTGATGCTACTAACTCTAACAGTAACTCCCAGCACAAAAGAGGGAGAGGATTCAATAGGAGGAATTGGGGTGGTGGCAACCATGGCTACGGCCCACTTCCCCCACCTTGGTGGCAACCTATGCCATGGGGTGCCCCTACTTTCCCACCACAAGGAGGACCCTTTGGTCCCCACCAATACTATCCCGAATATACCCAGCAGCCTTTTTTAGGGTATGAGTGTGTGACATGGATCCACATTCGGTCCATCACCTGTTGTGTTTGCATAATCCGCCCTAAGTGCGCTGGGGATGCCCAGACGTGGGTCCCAGGCACTCCACACCACTGGCGTCAAGCTAGCCGGGCTGATGAGAGGTGTTACCTCGAAACCGGTCCGGTCCTCGGATGCTTGATTCCGGTCTGGGAAAGATATGGCTGTTGTAGTTCGGACTGGACTGTTCCCATGGGGCACAGGGTCAGAGCTGATTTGCATAAAGCCATTATCTGACCCAGGGTGGTGTGGAGTGCAAAAAACGATGGATTTAGACCCAGATCCTTGTACTGGGGTGAATGTAAGACATTGATCTACATTCTGTCCATCAAATTGTTTTTTGTAATTTTTTAGGGTATGGCCAAGGGAGATCGAGAGGCCGACGCAGATCCCAACAACAGGGACAGGTCCATTGGAACTTACCTCCCCAAACGATGGATCTGAGAAATGGCAAGAGGATTCCACAAGAAACAGCAGGGACCTCGGCGGGTCCTCCCTCGTGATTAATCTCAGTTCCCATGTGATGACGGATATAGAAGAACAAGTTCTGAATAAAGGGCTGGGGTTCGTCACTACGAATACTATTGACCCTTTTCTCACTAATATTGAGATGAACAAATTCTTCAGAAAAATCAGTTTACACTTTTTATTTGCAAACAAAGAGGGACCAGACACCGTTTCGGAGACCCCAGAAGAGAACACAGGTCTCAGAAAGCCGTCAAGGTTAAATCCAACCACATTGGGTTTACCTGCAAAAGTGAGGGCTTTCGAGGACGCTGTAGAGCATGATTTACAGATGCTATTACAACACCCAAAAAAAACCTACAGAAAAGTGAGCAGAAAGCTTTAGATGGCCTAGCATCAAATTCGGCCATCACTATTAAGCCAGCTGACAAGGGGGGTGCGATAGTCCTGTTAGACTCCAGCACCTACCGAGAAGAATGCTTGCGACAGTTGAGTGATAAGAAATTCTATCGGAAACTGACATCAGACCCGTCACCCAGATTGACTACTATCATTGGCACCATTGTAGAAGAGGCGCTAGCGGAAGGATGGCTGACAGATAAGCAGGCTCAATATTTATGTGCAACCAATCCTGTGATGCCATACTTTTATGTATTGCCAAAAATACACAAACCCCAGAGACCACCACCTGGGCGCCCCATAATATCGGGCATTGGCTCGTTGCTCGAGCCTTTATCCACCTTTGTGGATTTCTTTCTACAACCGGCAGTACTAGATATGCCCACCTACCTAAAAGATACTAAAGCTGTACTCCGTTTGTTACCAGAGGTAAACTATGATAGTGAGCAGGACCTACTGGTCTCATTTGATGTGGAGAGCCTGTACACTTCAGTCCCACAGACAGAAACATTGGAGGTGATAGAGAGATTGCTTTCAGCTAGAGATCTTAACTCCATTACTCCTGTCAGGCTAATTATGAATCTGGCAACTCTGGCCATGACGGAGAATTTTTTCATGTTTGAGGACTCTGTGTACCTGCAGATCAGTGGGACTAGCAAGGGCAGTGTTTTTGCTCCTAGTCTCGCTGGTCTGTATGTGCACAGTTTCGAGCAACAACATGTGCTTAATGGGGGAAACCCTTTTTTGGAGAACGTTCGTCTGTGGAAACGTTATATCGACGACGTTCTGGTGGTGTGGCGTGGCTCAGTCAGTGATCTGAACAAGTTCCATGTGTGGCTAAATGAGAGAAATCCTTTTTTGAAATTCACCATGGAATGGAGTAGGCAGCAGCTCCCCTTTCTTGACTTGTTGATTATTTCCACGCCTAACGGTTTGCACACAGAGGTATATCGAAAGCCCACAGCAAGAAATTCATTATTGAATTATGGAAGCTTCCATCCTAGGGCATTACTTAACAATTTGCCATATGGACAATTTTTACGGTTACAAAGGAATTGCTCATCTAATGCTGCATTTGAAGAACATGCATTAACTCTAGAAAAACATCTAACCGAAAAAAAGTATCCCAAGAGATTAGTGAGGTCCTCTAAGAAACGTGCCTCCAATAATAACAGGGAAGGCTTATTAGAACTTTTACCTCCCAAGCCAGCAAACAACAGGATCACTTGTGTCAATACTTTTAATACTGAATCCAATCGGATACAAAAAATCGTGAAAAAACATTGGGCGATTTTAAACACTGGTAAAGACACAGCTGCATTACCACCCCCTTTGTTCGCTTTCAAACGGGGACGAAACGTGAAAGATCAATCGGTCCACACGAGACCCAGAAATACCACTGTGCGCACAGTGGGGACACTGTGGGACATGCCAGCGGTCACAGGCCATCACCCCTGCGGGAATTGTGTTGCTTGCCCCCAAACCACAAAAACCACACAGATTGACATAGGCACATGTCGTCCTTGGGAACAACGTCGCTTCACTAATTGCAATAGCCAAAATGTAATTTATCTTATTACATGTCCATGCAATAAACAATATGTGGGGATGACTACCCGAAAAATTAAAACAAGGATTTCCGAGCACAAGAGCTCGATCAGGTGTGGGAAACAGGCGACACGTTTGACCTCACATTACATAGAGGTGGGCCACACCCACTGATCTCAGGTGGACCATTATTGAACAGCCCGTTATTCCATCACATGTTTCTGATGTGAGCAACTTTCTTTTTAAAAAGGAACAAAAATGGGTGTTCAAATTGAAGTCTGATAGATTTGGTCTTAATGAAGACATTCCGTGGATGTCTCTCTGAGGTATATTCGTAATTGAAGTAAATATATCCGACTTCAGAATCGAACCAGGAGACATCGTAGGTTTTTACAACTACATTTCCCAGAATTCCGCTCTCGGCGCACTCTATGATGTCATCTTTGGCGCCGGGCACAGTGAATGGAGAAGGACTTAAATGCATGCTTATGCGCGGCGCCGGTACCTCCCACGTCAGCCCAGAGGGACGCGCAGGGTACCGACGGATAGGTAAGCGCTAGCACGCTGAATGACTCCTTACTGCCTTTTATTGTTTTCGCACCGCTGTTGGCTAATTTGTACTTGCCTTCCGTTTGTCCAGGTGCATAGATGTGTCTGCCATTCGGATCGCTAGTTTTCATTGGTTAAAGCTGTGAGTCCTGGATACTATCTGTTCCGCTTGCTCGGGTGTTTTTCCGCACTCAATGTGTGTGTTAACATTTCCGGCAATTCATATATCTCGACTGTTTGGCTCTTGAAAACAATGGCAAAGAGTTAACTGTTAGTCGATATCTATCAAAAAGATGGCGGAAGCGATAAACCTTTGTGAACACTGTTTTTTAAGCAAGAGAGTGCTACATGCATTATATACACTCCATAGCACATTCTCTAGTAATGACTGGTAATGATGACATAGAGCAACTCCAATAGCCGGCAGTTCATATATCTCGACTGTTTAGCTCTCAAAAACTATGGCAAAGAGTTAACTGTTAGTCGATTTCTATCAAAAAGATGGCGCAAGCGATAAACCTTTATGAACACTGTTTTTTAAGCAAGAGAGTGCTACATGCATTATATATACTCCATAGCACATTCTCTTGTAACGACTGGTAATGATGACATAGAGCAACTCCAATAGCTGATTGTCCTTACCATTAGCGAATAAGATCCCCCTGAGATTGTTTTTGGACTCATTGACTGTGTGTGGATGGCCTGTTATCTGTTGTGTCCTAATTGTTCCTCTTATTCTGTTTGTTTCGCATCTCAGAGCGGTGCCCTGTTTTACCTGCGCTGTAGCCAGGTGAGGTGGGTTTTTCTCTCCTGCCAAATTGGTAAGTGAGCAGTCACTATGTTTGTACTGTTGACGAATGTGTGTAATTTGGCTTAAAATAACTTCACACATCCGTTTTGAAGAATACCATGCTGTGTTGGAATAATTGGCTATGAAATACAGTGGTATTACAAGTAATTTTGATGCCCTTTGTTTTTTCCTCCCTTGGGTCTGTTGGTGATGGCGATGGCTTTATATTCCTATCTGACTAATTAAGGTAGGAGAGTTTCTTTAATCACCAAGTTTGTGGTGGTATCTTATTCCTTCACCTTTGTTTTGAACGCACTATTTTTTAATAAAAAGCAGTAGCGATAATGGCCCTGACGAAGCAGCTGGATACCACGTGGATCTATTTTGCAGAAACATGTCGACCTTTCATCTAGCATAGTGGTTATTTGTTGAGTCCACTACGCACTCTCTCATTCTTAGGACTGAAGAGGATTGGAATAAAGTAGTTCCCTCTTCTTTACCTAATTTTATATCTCTGTTTGCACTTAATTCACTTTGCACTTCACTTTTTAGCACTGCTTTTCAGTCACTACAATACATATTTGGTATTCCGTTCACAGTGAGTACCACATATAGGATTAGGCTTAGACATCTGGCCAATCCATAGCGGGTCTCACGACCATCCCTGTGAGTAGGGACTCCCAGATGATGAAGGGCGGATCCGTGTGGTGACTGATGGGAACTTTCCTCACAGCATTGTGGGACTAGTTGTGTGATTGCTCACAGCACACGATTAGCTTAGTTTCATCCCTTTTTCACTCACACCACAGGAGGTTTCACTCAGGATGCATCATTTGTTCTGACCCCTAGCTATACTTTGTTATGATACAACAACACCATGGCTACAGAAAAGGAACAAAAAAGGAGAAGGCAGGAAGAGAAAAATCAAATTCAGTGACAAGGAACTTGAAATCCTCGCTGAGGAAGTGGCATTGAAGCATGACCAGCTGTTTGGAAAGCAATCCATGCATGTTTCTGAGTCTATGAACAGGAAGATTTGGCTTGGGATACAAGCTAAGGTCAATGCTGTGGGGGTAACACATTGTGAAACCTGCAGAAGAGGTCGCATGACCAGCGCATCAGAGCAAAAGAGAGGGTGGCAGAAATGCTAGCCACAGCCAAAAATACAGGAGGGGGACCATCAATCAACCGTGCAAACACCCCACTGGAGGACATTGGGGGAATCCACTCTGCAGCCAGAGGCAGTTGTTTGGATCACACAGATCGACACCTCAAGTCATGCGGGTACCTCCCAAGGTAAGAGCACAGCTAACCATATTTTCATGTCAAATATTACCCAAGCTGGCCCAAATGCATACCTTGCGTAGTGTAGCACACCTGAGTCCAGTCCACCTTTTACTTGTAACACCATAATGCATTGTGGGAGTTGTATGCAGACTAATGTTAGTGCAAGGCATGGAGGGACTAACACAACTCCACTACAGCATAGTACAGCAAGGAAAATAGTAGACTTTGTACATTACAGAATCAAATTTAATAGACCTTTGCAGGCGCTATGTTACAAGCATATGCAAAAGAAAGTAACTGGACTTGCACTGTTTTAATCACAGATGCAGCACAGGACAGTGACATGGCTGACAACCATGAGTCAGAGGGCCTTTTGGAACAGCCTGATGAGGGACCAGAACTGCCTGCATCCTTACCCATACCTGCTCCGACTCGCCACAGGAGAATAGTACAACCATTGCCTGATTTAGAGAGTGATGAGGACAGCCAAACAGGAGCCTCCACACAGCAGCCTCCACACAGCAGCCTGCCCATATACCAGCACCAGAGGTAACAATGCAGTGCTGCTCAATGCAGTTCCGCAGGCGAAGGCCCAGTGCACTCCTGATGTCTGTTGAGGACAATGGTGAAGCTGCCTGCAGTGTGCTTGAGGCCAAGATGTTGAGGGTTCAGCGCCTGCAAAGAAAAAATATGCGTATAATGCAGGCCCAACTGGGATCAATTGCTACACACATGGGTGGGATACATAACTGCCTGAGGGAGCTGACAACTGCGGTAGTTGAAGGGCACAGGGCAAACAGTGAGAAACTTGACCGTGTAGCAACAGCCATTGAAGACATTTGCAGTGCCATCCAGTCTAAGCATGTCTCAAATGGCAGGAGGTGTGAGAAGTTGGCCTTGCATATGCTGTCCACTAGTTCTAGTGGGCACATTGCACCAATCCAAACAACCCTAATTGATGATAGGTTTAAGACAACTTTAGTGAAAGCTATCCTAGTGGTAGCTATGGAGAGCAGCCTTCAGGCTAAGTCTTGAAGGAGTTAAAAGCAGCTAGGTTTACCAGATTATACCTCTTGAATGTCTAAACGAAAGGAGAACCACATAAGGTATATATATATAAAATATATGTATTTATTACAAAACACTCTCTAGCAATTCCTTTATGAGATTACAGAGCAAAGTACACAATTCAAATTCAATAGAACCTCAGTAAATAGCACAATATACACTGGGCCCCTGGGGAAACCAAACCATATATTAAGAAAATGGTATAAGAACCACAACTTGACTCGACACAAGGCCTAGAGCGTGTAGAATCGCTGGGACCACAAGGAACCACCCAAGGTAGTGGCAGAGGGGACCCAAGCGAGCAGTGTGAGAACGCAGGCCACAAGCGCCGTTAGCTTTTATGGGGAAAGTCGTGGTTGGAATTTAAAAGATAAATGACACTTAGGAGAGGACTTTGAGCAAACCCCTTTAGACTTAAGGGGTTCTAGGGCAAACACCCACGAGAGCACCGGAGTACTCGAGTTACCTAACCCAGGGAAGCCGGGTGCATAGGTGTCAAATGGTGTCGGAAATCGTCATCTGCTGCAAAGTGCTGCTGACATGGAGAAGAAAATTGTCCGGTGTGATCAAAGCCTGGATCGAACATGTGAAGAGCCTGAAAGCAGAGGGGACTGAGTCTGGGTCGCTTGCCATTGACCAGGAGCTCGGTAGACGAATGTCCCACGGAGGATGTTGCACGCTGCGGCGTCAGTGCTCAGATTGAACACAACAATCTTTGGCAACAGCAACGCACGCAGAAAGGGAAAAGATGCTTCGGTCGGGACCAGCAAGGTCCAGGGGACTCCCCAAGCAATAGAGAGTCAGGGCACGTCTTGAGTAACCAGGGAAGCCCAAGGAAAGTAAAAGTTGCCATCTCAGGGACCCCCCAGTCGACGGACCAGGGATCGCGAATGTACCTCGAGAGAAAATACAAAGGGCTGGCTCACGGAACACTCGTGGAGTGTAGGCCAGCAACCTGCGGTGGGAATGCTGCTCGACATCTGGGCTACAAGAAACCCAATGCACAGCCTCAAGGATCGTCGCGAAGCTAATGCACTTGCAAATGTGCATGGTGTCCAGGGTTTCCGGTTCCACAGTACCCACGAGGGCTACGGGTCTCAGCTTTGCTGGGGTCTCGGGTCATCCTCTGGGATGTCTGGAAACCCACCTCCTGTGTTGCAAATACTTCGGGGTCCGGCGGGAGCTTTGGAGATGCAAACCGGTCAGATGCGTCTTTGGTGCCTGCCATGAGGGGGAGTAACTCCTTTACTCCAAGGGAGATCCTTCAGTCATCTAGCGCCTTGTAGATCGTTGAAGGTCCAGGATTCAGTATCAGAGTTTTGTCCAGGTATAATCTAAAGTCCTGTTGCCAGGGGTTCCTATCTTATACCCAAGGATGGGGCAAGTCAAACTCTGGGGACCCACCTATGGGAGGGTGTGGAAAGAGGGGTGGCTACCCCCATTTCCTTTGTCCAGTTTCGCGCCAGAGAACCGGTTTGAACTGGGCTATGCACAGGGACACCAAAAGTGCCCCCAGTGCTGACTTCAAAGCACTCTTGGAGTGCACCCACCCAGCCCCAATACACTAAAGCCTGTCTGGGAGGTGGTGACACCTCCTGTGACAGGAAACCTTTTGTCCAGGCCTCCCCTGCCTTTTGTGATGCTAAGGCTCTAGGAGAGACATGTCCACACCGGGAGTACCGGTGTGGACATTTCTCTCCCTCTAGAAGGGTGGAATCATACCCCCGCCACTAGGACTGGCGGGGGTGGGTATGATTCCAAAGTGTTTGACACCAAACACAACATGTTTCCTTGCAGCCATTCCAAAGTTAGCATTTACAGCAAGGTTATAATGCACTTAAGAGTATAGTCTGGCTACATCACAGAACAACCCCAGAGAATAGATTCCGAAGTCTGCAGAGGGGCCCTGCTCATGCATGGGCACCCTCTCACACAAAACCCAGCACCCTGCCTTCAGGATTGATAAGGCCTGCCATATTGGTGACTGATAGGTTTATATGTGTAGTGATATAAGGGAGATATGAGGAACATATATCTAATTAAGGGGTGCATACACCACATTACACAGGCTGCTGTAGCAGACCTTTGGTGTCATTTTGGAAGGCTGCCCAGGTGTGGCATAATTCATGCTTCAGTCCCTAGTGGGCTTCTGGGGTACCTATGCCCTGGGTATATAAGATACCATATACTAGGTACTTATAAGGGTACCCCAGTAACACCAGAAAAAAAGTGGGGGCAACCATGTAGTCAGATTCCACCTTCCTACAGGAGGCATCACCATTCTATGGGACGCATGCACAATTACACAAGGGCAATAAATAGGCTGAGTACCACAACAGCTCAGCTTTCTAGGCGTGCATTCAGTATGCAGGTGGAGATGAGCTACTGCTGCGGGTATTTGGCCAGGGGCCTCAACCAGGTCACCCCTGCTGTGGAAGGACTCCAGACAGCAGCAGGTAGTGGAAACATCATGCAAGCAGGGGGGGACAGTGAGGAGGCCTCCAGCTTCAGCAGCCTACTGGAACCTGTGGCACATAGCAGGAGGCCAAGTACCAGGAGTCATGCCAGCACAGAAGGCACAATGAGGGATGTTGCTGAGCCTACAGAAAGGCCCACAGGAGTGCATTGGCGGAGGAAACTGTCATTTGGACACGTTAAAATATGGTGCCGTAACCAGAAATGTGTAACTTGTGCACACAGAAGTTGCAGTTCCAAGGCAAGGACTTTTAATTGTCTGTACCCACACTGCACTTGTCTGCACATGGTATGTGTGCATCAACACACCCACACAAGTAGCACAATAAATCCTTTGAGCAAAGCCTGTGTTTATTTTGTCATTACTCACCTTAGAAGTAACGTTGCTTGATTTCTGCCTGTCTCCGTCTGCCCTCTGCTGCATTTTTACCGCATGCTGCTTGCGGTAGTTGTCTTGGCTGGTTGTCCAGTTCTGGCTCGCTATCAGAGTCTTCCAGGGGAATGCCCCTGTTAGTGGCTATGTTGTGCAACCTAGCACATGTTGCAACAATTTTACAGCATGCCTCCGGCTTATACTGTAAAGCCCCACCGGTTTTGTGGAGGATGCGAAACCTGGATTTCAGTACACCAAATGTCCTCTCAATCACAATGTGTGTCTGATTGTATCTCTGCTCCCTTCGTGTAGATGGATTCAGTTAGCGAGTGAGGATGAAAGACCTCCCAGCGTATGTGCTATCACCTACAGGATGTGAAAATTAAATATACATTAGTCACTGCTATGTGTCACTATGGCGGACAGGTGTGGAAAGACAGTATTAAATCTGTTTACCAAGCAAATATCCTTCTCCAAATTCCCCAGCAGGTAGATGTCTGTGTATGTCACTATGCTGGAAGATGTATGTGTCATATGCACTGCCAGGGTAACTTGCCACTATGTCTGTGATAATTGTTTTCGAATTGCAGAGGTTCAGTGAATGGTAAGATTTGCGGTTTCGGCATGCGTCCGATCAATGCAACCAATTACATGTGGGAATTGTGCAAAATGATAAAAATCTAATTTAGTTTGTATCAATTCCTGTGGTGTTGTGGGTGACCTAATGTGGTGTTGTATCCTCTGCAACATAGGATTTAGAAAAAGTTAAAGAAGCACAATAGTGCACTCTGAGAAACACCTCCAGCTGTAGTAATTACTCCCTTGGTATTTTGGTATTAGCTAATATTGCGAAAACTAGGAGCTTCTGCAAATTTGCTTCATGCATGGGTACAAGCTATTGCAAACAGCCTTTTGCGATTCCCAATGTCTGCGATCGCAAATTAGCTTGATACATGTGGGCCTTAGTGCCTTCTTCCATAATGTGAAGACTGCATTGTAGCAGCTGGGAATCTTTTGTGTATCTCCTTGCCTATCACATAGGGGGACAAATGATGGTGGTAATGCTGGTCTATGAGAAAAGAGAACATGATTGTTATCACCACCATCCACACTTTGGCAATGTCTAGGGTTGATGCCATTTTTCCTCCTTCATTCTTATGTATGCTGATGAGGGTGTCAGGAAGCCCCCTGCCATTGGCTGTGATGGCCAGAGTACTATTCACCTTTTCACTCTTGAGCAAGGCAAAGGGGATGACTGAAGGTTTGAGAGTAACCCCAACCGTGGATACCCCTGAAACCAGGATACCTACACCAGGGAAGCTGGGTGCATAAGTGCAAAGTGACGTCGGAAACCGCAGTAGACCACAATGGAGGACTTTAGGAAAGATGTCGCTGATGAAGAAGGTGAAAGAGTCTGGTTGAATCCAAGGAAGGATTCTTGAGCAAGAGAGCCACCAAGCAGAGGGGACAGGGTCTATGCCACTCGGAGGTGACCAGGAGGCGTGGAAGAGAAATTACCACCGATGACGGAAGATGCAGGAGTGTTGACAGTGGCCTTGTCTCTGTTGCTCTGAGGACCAGGCGACGCTGTGGAAGACATGCACCCGTTCACAAACTGTCCCACGTCAGAAGTCGAGAACCAGGGCGTTGGTGTCCAGTTGGAGCACTGGCATCAGCAATAGATATGGTAAACAAAAAAGTGAGAAATGTTGGGGCCAGCAAGATCCAAGGGGCTCACCAATTGCTGGAGAATCAGACCAGGCCCCAGGTGAAGTAGTAGAACCCACTGAAGCCAAAGAAGACCCTCAAGAGGACCCACAGGCTGAAAGCACAGGATTTGCAGGAGGACCTCAACCAGCTCACCAAAGATGCATGCCCACGGTGCTGAGGATGCGGTGAGGACAAGGATCTTGGCAGGATAATAAGCTGGAGGCTGGAGTTTCTTGTAACCCGCAGAGATCTCTTGAGTACAGAGCCAACAAGCCTTTGCAACGGCAAGTCGACGAAGTGCACAGGTGCTTTGTACCAGAGGTTCCGATGAGGGATACTGGCCTCAAATTTGTTGAGAGGACAGGACAGGCCTCGAGCGAGTTGCAGAACCACCACCTGTGTTGCTAAGCCTCTCGAATTCCTCGGGACGTCAATAGCAGCAGACCGGTCAGCTTCATTGAGGCGCCTGCAGGTAGATGGGAGTGACTCCTTCACTCGAAGGGAGATTACTTCGGATGTCCTTGATACACACAGACCTGAAGAGGAACTTGAAGAAGCACAGGCACAGACAATGAGGGAGGCTTGCAGAACAGCGAGACCAGAAGCAGCAGGAGTCTTCATTGGTGCAGTCTTGTTTCCAGGTGAAGTCCAGGTGCCCAGATGGTCAAAGCTGAAGTGACTTTGGGTTTGAATCTTGTCCCACAGCGAATCTGAAGAGCCACTCACAGGTAAGCCCTTGAGTACCCTTGGGAAAGGGTTGAAATGATTCTGGTGTCCCTCCCAGAGAAGGGGCTGGACAGAGGGGAGGATACTCCCATGTCCTTTGTCCAGGTTCACGACAGAGCAGGAGCTAAGGGCTCCCAGAAGTGGTTCTAACTAGAGTTTGCTAGGAAGGCACCAAAGGTGCCCTTCAAAGCAATCGGGTGGCGCTAGCAAGCGCCCCACTCCAGCCCAATACACCATGTCCTGTCTTGGAGGTGGTCACACTTCCTGTGACAGAAAACCTTTTGTTCAACCTTCCCCTGCTCGAGCTCAGCTCACCAGCAGGAGGGCAGAATAGTGTTTGTGGTCGGCAGCTTTATAGGGGTTGTGCTGCTCAAGCAGGGCAACCTCACACCTCTAATCCAACTCCCTGCCCTCAGGATTGAAAGGCCTGCTTAGGAGTCACTTTCAAGTGTAGTGACTTCAGATATAAGAAAACCTATATCTGTTGTAAGTGGTGCTTGCATCAACTCACACAGGCTGCAATGGCAGGGCTGTACTCACAGTTTGAGTTGTCTCTCAATGGTGGCATAATACATGTTGGAGCCCATGGGAGACCCCTGGTGTACCTATGCCCTGTGTACCTTAGTACCATATACTAGGTACTTATATACATGTGTACACCAGTAGCCAATTTGGAAGGTAATAAAGTACTCACCACTGGAAAATTTAGGGAGAAAGTACAGTGAGGGGTCCTGATTAGCAGGATCCTAGTCAGACTACTCATAAAACAGAATAACACCAGCAACATGTGGGAGTAACCATACATGAAGATCCAGCTTTCCTACACCGCAAACTCGGTGCGCTGAATTCAGTTCTTTTCTTTGCGCATCAGTTAGTGCCATTCCGGAGAAAGAGCTGCCCCCTGCGGGGGTTTTACTGATTTTTTTCGACATTTTGATTAATTCTTTTTGAGGACTTTTTCTCCTGGATGTGTCGAAGATGTCTTTGAGAAAGACAGGGTTTAAACAGTGTGGCGCCTGTCATTGCGCCATGTCGGTTACAGACCTACACCTTGTGTGTCTGTAGTGTCTCGAGCATGACCAAGACTCCAAGTTGTCCTCAGACTGCCAGGCTTTGAGGGAATGGTCCTGAAACTGTTGGTGGCCCAGCAAATGAAGCTGCATAATGCGAATCTTCAGAGATCTCAGTCCCGCTCGAGAGGGAGGTGGCGGGACCGCTCCAGGAGCTCCAAGTCCTCTTCCTCCCACATCAGGACATCGGGGGAAAACGGACAAGAAGCATAGGAAGTCATGGGGTGCTTTCACTTCTTGTCTGTCGGCTGCCACGATGCAGAAACATCGACGTTCGAGGCAGGGGGCCCGATTCACAGAACTCCTAAACTTACTACCATTTTGGTATTCACAGAAGGCACTTACTCATTTCAGTATTCAAAGAAGTTAGGAGTCCTAACTTTAGGACTCCTAAACTTAGAAAGTCTTCTGTGAATACCGAACGTCTTAAAGTTAGGATTTTTCTCAGTTTAGGAGTAGTAAAGGTAGGACGCACAAGTTACTTACCTTTGGTAACGATATATCTGTAAGAAACAGTAGTTAGTATTAGATTCCTTACCTAAGAATATCCCCAGGCGTCAGACTGGATCCGGAAAATTTTGCGTAGCAGTTCCCCTGCGCGTTGGTAGGCGTTGTCTGCTGCTCCGCGCCCGTCGTCGGCGTCGTTGGTGCAGGGATGACGTCGTCGGAGTACTTAGACGCCGCCCACGCGCGCTGACGTCAGTTCTTATAGACTGCTTTTCCACGCAGAGCCATGATAAAAAACAACACTGGTGCCATGAAACTAGCCCCTGAAAGGGGATGACCGTAACTCTAGATATCGGTTCGCAGAACGGCGAGGATGGGTGGGGCGGTAAGGAATCTAATACTAACTACTGTTTCTTACAGATATATCGTTACTGAAAGTAAGTAACTTGTGCATCTGGAAGAAACAGGTTAGTATTAGATTCCTTACCTTAGAATAGATACCCCAGCAATACCAACCCCGGTGGTGGGTCTGGGAACCAATGATCACACCAGAAAGTCCTGGAGAACAGAAAGGCCGAAAAAGCCATCTCTTCGGACTTAGCTGTCCAGGCAGTAGTGTCTAGCGAACGAGTGCAGCGAGGCCCACGTAGTTGCTCAACAGATGTCCTGCAAGGGGACTCCCCGACCCAGGGCAGTAGTAGCCGCCGTGGCTCGAGTGGAATGGGCACGTAGCCCCACAGGAGGCTCCTTTTTAGCCAGTGAATAACAAGCCTTGATGCGCAAGACAACCCATCGAGAAATTGTCAGCTTGTGCACCGTCCGTCCCTTCTTAGCGCCCACGTAACCAACAAAGAGTTTGTCATCCACCCGAAACTGCGTGTGCGATCCAGATAGTATGAGAGCGCACATTTTGGGTCCAGAATGTGGAGCATCTCTTCCTCTTTTGAGGGATGCGGAGGCGGAAGGTGGGCAAGGTGATGGACTGCCCGATGTAGAAGGCTGTGACTACCTTGGGCAGGAAAGAGGTTCGCGTCCGCAACACAACTTTGCCCGGATGGACAGAAAGGAAAGGGGGTTGTGAAGAAAGGGCCTGGAGCTCACTCACCCTCCTGGCAGAGGTGATGGCAACCAGGAATGCAGTCTTAAGGGTAAGAAGACAAAGAGGACAGTTATGAAGTGGCTCAAAGGGAGCGCACATCAGATAAGTCAGAACAAGGTTCAAGTCCCACTGAGGCATCAAGAAAGGAAGAGGGGGGAACATATGAGTGATGCCCTTCAAGAACCTATTTACAACTGGGGACTTGAACAAAGAGGGCTGATCAGGAAGCCTTAAGAAGGCGGAAATGGCAGCGAGGTAGCCCTTGATAGAGCCCAGAGCAGAGCCCTGCTGGGCAAGAGAAAGAAGAAAGAGGAGAACCTCAGAAAGAGGGGCAGAGAGTGGATCCACAGCCTTTGCTGTGCACCATGCCACAAATTTGTTCCACCTGCAGGCGTATACCGATTTTGTGGAGGGACGCCTGGCTGCCAGAATAACATCACAGACTTCAGGAAGCAAGTCAAATAGCCTCAACTGTGGGGGCGTGGCTTAGCGGGCGAGCATGGCGGACGTGGCTGCCTAAGAGCTCCCGCCGGCCCGCCGATTATCCTGGACTTATCCTGGCCCTGAACCCCGAAAAGTGCACCGCATCAAGGGTGGTGTTGGCGGAGGACACCGGGAACCGTCCGGTGCTGGGGACAACGCGCCTAAACCGTCAGCGGCCGTGGGGCGAGTGAGTGCCGCGAGCGGCCTGGTGCCCGCCGGACAAGCCGGGACCTCAATTTTGGCGTCCCCGACGTGGGGACCTGACACGGAGCCGGCGCGGCCGCTCCCTGACCGCGTTCCGGGGCTGCCTGCCGTCGGCGGCTCACAGCGGAGTGCCCTGCCGATCCTCCCATTGCCGGCGGTGGGGGCCTGGACCGGGGGGGGGCCTCGGAGGAGCTGCGGCCTGCCTGGCCTCGCCGGAGCCGGGGCCTCGAGTTTGGCGGCCCCCGCCCGAGGACATACACGCTGGCTTTGGGACACTCTGGTACTGCTGTCCGCGGCACCCTCCGCCTTCCGGGGGCGCGGCGCCCCCCCCCCCCCCCCGCGGGCAGACACCTTGCCCTCCACTGGGACTGGCGGCGGCTCCGTTGCCGGTGGGAGCTGCATCCTCCATTCTTGTTGACCGGCGCTGTGGGGGCTGAGGCGCCGGAAGGGGTCGCTGCTGACGTTGGACCTTTGACCAGTGATTATCCTCCCGGGGCCTGGCTGGACCTACAGGTGGTGTGGACGTGGCGAAGGGGCCGGAGCGGCAGGGGCGGCCTGGTGGCCCGGGCGCAGCCGGAACCTTGATCTTTGCAGCCTGGGCTGGCCACGATCCGGGGCTGCCTGCTCCTGACGACCTACAGTGAGATCCCCTGCCTTTCCTCACCGTGTTTGCGGTGGGGCCTGCGACTGGAAAGGGTGTCGGAAGATCTGCGGCCTGCCTGGCCTTGGTGCAGCTGGGACCTCTAGTTTGGTGATCCCCGCCCGGAGTCACCAGCCCGGATCCATAGCCCTGGTGAGTGGACACGGCGGGGCCCCCCGGGAACTGAGGTGTTAAACAGGCGCCTGGCCCGAGTAACTGTCCTATCCGGCTCCTGTGGTACCTGGGGCGGCGGTTGGAGAACTTGTGGTTTGCACTAGAGTGGCCCATATCTGCGCCGTGCCAGGAGTGCCGGTGGGCGCGAAGACGACTTCATACACCTTGGCGGGACGACATTGCCTGGGTTGTACCCGATCTGTGGGCCGGGGGCGAGGGACTCTCGAGCGTCCTGGTGTGTTCGGGACGTCTCGGCCGGGGCCTAGCTGGTTGACTATTGCGAGAAGCGGCCCTAGTACAGGTGCGTGTCACTGCTCTACCGTCTGAGCGGCCGCCATGACGAGGGGCTCGGCCGCCACTAAGACAGGACCCATCGACAAGTTCACTGGCCATGGTGGAGGAGCCGGGGCGGCTGGTGGGAGTCATCCGGCCGGACCAGACAACGCGGCGTTGATGGCGGCCATTACCCAGTCCCGCAACATGCTGGATGCGAAAATTGGCGCAGTGGGGGCCGATGTGATGCTGCTGCGTCAAGATCTTCGCAATGCAGTCGCCCGCATTACCGCGACTGAGACCAGGGTCACGGCGGTGGAGGGAGATGTTGGTACCCTTAAGAAGAAGATAGCCGACATGGAACAGATCCAATGGGGCCTGGCGCTTTGTGTGGAGGATGCCGAAGGGCGGGCGAGGCGGAACAATCTGCGCTTCGTTGGTTTTCCGGAGGACTACGAGAATGGGCCTATGGACGCTTTTCTGTCCCGGTGGCTGGAGAGCTGGCTACCACCGGACTCCCTGTCGCGATGCTTCATAGTGGAGCGTGCCCACCGCGCCCTGACACAGAAGCCGCCAGTCGGGGAACGGCCCCGCCCGATCATCGCCAGGCTCCTCAACTTCCACGACAGGGACGTCATTCTCCGGGAAGCGCGGATGAAGGACACCCTGCTGTATGACAATCATAAAATAATGATCTTCCCGGACTATACCAAACTGGTCCACCAACAGAGGCACTCCTTCCTGGATGCCAAGGCCAAGCTGCGTGGCCTGAAGATCCAATACTCGCTGCTCTACCCGGCCCGCCTCCGGGTGATCTTCAATTCCAAGACCCTCTTCTTTGATACGCCGGAGGCCGTCTTCAACTGGACCGATGAAACAGTCAGAATCCGACCTCACGTCCAACCGGGGCTGCACTCTGGATCATCGCGTGGCTCGTCTCAGGACAGGAGCAACCCGTCTGGCAACCCGCCTGGCAAAGGGAAACGTCATCGCAAGTCCCGCTCCCGGCGGAGGTCCCTGTCCCGGGACCCCCTCCTGGGGGACACACAGCCTGCTGCGGACCAATCTGATGGATGCTCCTGATCGCCCTTCATGGGGACTGTCTGCTGGTTGCATGCTATATGTGACTGTATCTGGCGGAGGCTGAGCTATGGTCGGTGGGACATACAATGGCTGGTGCAGTATTGACTACTTCTTCTTGGCGAATGCCGGGGCCTTCGGGGGCTGTGACTTTCGTGTGGTGTTTTACTTATGACTCTGCTGTATGTTTTTTGGGGTTCAGGGCACGTACTTTGGGCTGCCTCCTCCTGTTGGGACTGGGGGGTGGTTCTGGGAGTGTGCCTGATTAGTTCGGGGGGGGACTAGCTGGGATCCATTGGTATGGCTGGCTTTGGGCGCTGTGTTTTGGGCCTGAAGTACCGTATACCGCGACAGATACTTCATTGTTCCTTGAGGTATGGGGGTGGGGGTGGGGGGAACCGGGGTGTTTGGTTGCTTGTGAGTTGGGTCGGGGTCGGAGGGGCGGTAGGGTTTGGGGATTCGGGGTTTGTGGGGTCTGGGGTTCTGGTTCTGGGGGTGCACGTGGTCTCTGTGTATTTTGCAACTGTGGGATCTGGGGCATGGGCCGGGGGTCGGGGTGTGTGGGGCTGGGAGCATTGTGATCATGGTTGATGTTCCTCACTTGGCGCCCAATGGCGCCTCCATGCGTATTCTTAGCTGGAATGTACGAGGACTATTGGACAAGATTAAACGGGGGGCGGTGCTTCGCTGGGCTAAGAGGGACTTGGCAGATGTGCTCCTTCTTCAAGAAACGCACATGCTAGGTACAAAAGCCCTGAGTTTGCAGCGCTTTGGCTTCCATCAAGTGTTCCATGCCGGATTTACCAGGGGCTCCAGGGGTGTGGCCATTCTTATTCATAGACGGCTGGCATATGTACATGAGCGTCAGTGGCTTGACCCCCAGGGACGTTTTGTCTTTGTACAGGGGAAGGTCGGGGTGGAGCCGGTTGTGTTTGGTTGTGTGTATGCCCCCCCCCCCTTGCAGTGGGCCTTAGCTGAACGTTTGTTTTCCTTGTGGGCTGAGTTCCCCCGCTCCATGGCTGGGATTGGCGGAGACTGGAATGATGTGATGGATGTGGCTTTGGACCGGCAGAGGAGGCCGGTCGTTGCACTTGTATCCTCCCCTACACGGTTGGGGGCTATGGTTGATGGTCTGGGCTGGGTGGATGTATGGAGACATCTGCATGCGGAACGGCGGGAGTACACCTTTGTCTCGGCTGTCCATGGCTCCCTTTCACGTTTGGACTGTGTGTTTGTCCCGAGGGCCTTCCTTGACAGGGTGAAGGGGGCGGCGATTCGGCCTCGCGGGCTCTCGGATCACTCCCCAGTGGTGGTACAAATTGACTTGTGCAAAGCGCGCTCCCCCTTCCGATGGCGAATGTCCGCGTGGCATCTGCAGCGCCCTGATTATTCCCAGCATCTGCGTAGCGCGATTGCCCATTATTGGCAGGACAACCTTACCGGAGGGATGGATGCGGTGACAGTCTGGGAGGCTATGAAACCCACCCTTCGGGGCATAGATATTGCTTGGTGTGCGTCGGCTCGCCGGACTCGGCTGGGAGGCATTGCTGCGGCTACAGAGCGGGTGGAGGAGCTCGAGGCTCGGCACAGTGAGGCACCCGATGATATGTCACTGCGGCTACTCCTGCAGGCGCAACAGTCTTATTCCTCGGTCCTGTTGGACGAGGCTCGTCAGGCGTGGTTAGCCACCCGTAGTCGGGTCTACCAGTGGGGCGACAAGTCTTGCACCATGCCCCATAGGCTGTGCCAACAGAACCTACAGCCTCTTACACTGCCGGGCCTTGTTGATGATGCAGGAGTGGCGATTACAGATCCGGCAACTCTTGCAACGAGCTTTGCGCGCTATTATGGGCACCAATATGCCTCTCGGGAGACTCTCTCCCCGGCCATTATCGCAGATTATATTGCATCTGGCCCCCATCTGCTGTATCTGATGAGGTGCGCGAGGCCCTGGACCTTCCCCTGTCGGCTGAGGAGCTGGGTGATGCACTGGGTCAGTTAAATGTAGGCAAGGCGCCGGGGCCGAGCGGTTTCCCCAGCGAATTTTATAAGAAGTTCCATCTGCAGCTCGGGCCACACTACTTGCGGGTCCTGGAACAGGCGCGAGAGCATGGCCGCCTCCCACCGGACTGGCGTCATGCCGAAATAGTGGTGTTTTTGAAGCCTGGTAGGCCCCCCGATCGCCATGACTCTTATCGCCCCATATCCCTCATCAACTTCGAGGCCAAGCTCCTGGCGAAGGCGCTGGCGAACCGCTTACTCCCACACATTTCGGCCCTTGTCCACCCGGATCAGGCGGGTTTTATGCCGCGCAGGGCAACGAGACACAATATACGACGGGCGCAGGCTGCGATACAAGCGATTGAGTCTTCAGAGGACCCGGCGGCGCTCCTGCTGGCTGATATTGATAGTGCCTTCGATTCGGTCAGCTGGACCTTTCTTTTTGCTCTGTTGCCGCTGCTGAATCTCGGCCCGGTATTCCTCTCCTATATCAGGCTGCTCTACACTGAGATCACGGCCTCGGTACGTATCTCGGGAACGGCGTCTGCTCGTTTTCCGGTGTCCAGGGGCACGCGTCAGGGGTGTCCGCTCTCCCCTTACCTTTTCGCGCTGGCCATGGAGCCGTTGGCCGCCAGGGTGCGCCGCGATGAGCTCTACCGTGGCTTCGTCTGGGGCGCGGATCACTCGGATCGCATAGCTTTATATGCGGATGATGTGTTATTTTTCATGACTGACCTGCAGCGTACGGGTCCTCGCGTCCTGGAGTTGATGCAGGAGTTTGGTCGGACATCGGGGCTCTTCCTTAACCCGCGCAAATCAACCATGTGGGTGCTGGGGGGTGCCACAGTGGACTACCATTGGGCTGCATCCCTTCAGATGGCTGTGGAGGGTGTGAAGTACCTGGGTGTCTTCCTCTCTGCCTCGCCAGCAGTGGCATGGGACCGGAACATCCTGCCGGTATGGGATCGGGTCCAACTGGACGTCAAGACATGGTCGCGCATGCCACTTAATATCTACGGCCGGTCGGCCATCCTCAAGATGGTGGCTTTGCCCCGTCTGCTATATCAACTGCAGAATCATCCCTTCCAGGTTGACCCGCAGTGGTTCCGTACTGTTGATTCTGTGCTGGGCCGGTTTCTGTGGGCCGGCGGTGCTGCCAGGGTGGCGCTGCGCACATGCTTCCTCTCTACCTACTGCGGCGGCTTGGCGGCCGCGGATATTTTATCTTACTATCAGGCCTCCCATCTCCTTGTGCTCAACGAGTGGTGGTATGGAGACCGTAGTGATCCGGCTTATGCCCTTGAGCATTCACTGATGGGTGGCGCCTCCCTCCACACCCTGCTGTACTCGGCTAGGCGGAGGCGACTGCTTCCGCAAGTCACCCAAGTGGTCTTCGCTGTCTGGCGGCGGGCCCTGCACCAGGTGGGCTGGTGGGGTCGGCTTACAGCCGAAACCCCGTTGTGGCACAATGGCCTGTTACCGGCGCTGGCGTCTCTGTCCGGATTTGACGGCTGGGATGCGATTGGGATCTGGTCCCTAGGTCATGTCCTCTCTGGTACTACCCTAAAGTCCTTTCAGGAACTTAGCTCCGAATTTAGCATGCCCAAGACACAATTTTTCCGTTACCTTCAATTTCGCCACGCGCTTACCCCTAGTCTGGTGGGCCTGGAACAGCTCCCTGATTTTAGCCCTATCGAGGCTAAATTGTTTATGGGAGACCTAGGTGACAAGAAGGTCTCGCAGATTTATCGCTCTCTGGTCACTCACTGTTCCCCTTCACTCGCAGCGCTGAGGGCCTCTTGGGAGGGTGATGTTGGTCCATTGGATGATGACGACTGGCGTGAGGCCTTGGAATCTCCCCGAGGTGCTGCTATAGCCATCCGCCTTCGCTTCATCCAGTTCAAATACCTCCATCGGGCGTATTATACTAGACACCGCCTATGGCGGGCAGGCCTTATCGCGTCTCCGGAATGCCTGAGGTGTGGTTCTGAAGAAGGCACCCTGTTTCATACAGTATGGTCCTGTGAGAGACTGACTCGATTCTGGGCTGGAGTTTGGGACTGCCTGTCAGAGGTGTTGGGTTGGGACCTGCCCCGTACCCCCAGGCTGGGCCTTCTTCATGTTCTAGAGAATGTTGGGGGCAATATTTATAAACGCCATTTGCTGTTGCCGGGGCTGGTGGTGGCGAAGAGGGACCTGGCGCAGGCCTGGAAGAGCGAGCGCGCCCCCCCACTCGGGGCTTGGAGGGCGGGCCTGGATTTTCTCATGGGTCTAGAGCAGCCCGTTTTTGAAGCCCGGGGATGTCCCCGTAAACATTACAAAATCTGGAAACGGTGGGCGGATTACCGGGGCCTGCTCCTTGACCCCCCCGTGGACATTGTTGATGCATTACAGCTGGATGTGGATCCCGCACTCTAGGCCGCTGGCCGGCTCCACCTTTGTAAGTTATCTCATGTTGCTGGACTATGATCACGTGCACTGGGTTAGGGTGGGATAAGGGGTGGGTAGCTGGGGGCGGGGCTGGTTGGTGTTTTTTTTTGGGGTTGGGTGGGTGGGGTAGTTCGATGTCATTCACTATATAACGTTGGGTTCGATGCTGTGCTAATAATGTGTCTCTTTCTATCTGTCGTTGACAGTCTCCTCCTGTCTGTGGAGGGCTGTGTTGAGCTTTGCTTGGACCCATAATAAAAATTGGTTATGAAAAAAAAAAAAAATAGCCTCAACTGTCGCCGCTCAATCTCCCCGCATGGAGGTCGAGGCTGGACAGGTTCGGGTGGAGGACTGTCCCCTGCTGCTGCGAAAGAAGGTCCTCCTGAAGAGGCAGACGAATCGGGGGATCGACTGACATGCTGAGTAGCTCGGGATACCTGTATCTTCGTCCCCAGTCCGGAGCCACAAGGATGACTTGGGTCTGGTCGTGCCTGATCTTCTTCAGCACTCTGGGTAGAAGTGGTATAGGCGGAAAGGCGTACAACAGACCGCAACTCCACTCACGACGAAAAGCGTCTCTGAGCGAGTGCCGCCTTGGAAATTCCAACGCGCAGAACTGATGACATTGCGCATTCTCTTCTGTTGCGAATAGATCTAACCAAGGCTCTCCCCACTGCTGAAAGAGACCTTGCGCCACGTCCGAGTTCAGACCCCATTTGTGATCTCTCATGCACCGACGGCTGAGTTTGTCCGCTCTGGTGATCAGGGAACCTAACATGAAAGTAGGAACCCAATTTACTGGGTTCAGAGACCTAGCTTGTGTTGTGGTCACTGATCAAATTTTGTCAGTAAATTTATTTTGCTCCTAGGTTGGTACATTAAAATGGGGTGTGACACTGCATTTTAACCTATAATGAGGATTAAATCAGTGACCGAACACTGATTTAATCCTCATTATAGGTTAAAATGTAGTGTCACACCCCATTTTAATGTACCAACCTAGGAGCAAATAAATTTGTTGAGGCCCACTAGCACAGTATTTTTAAATCACTCATACCCACTCCACCACAATCTCACTTGCACCACACATAGTCCTTCATAACCAAGTGCTCCTACGTAGTTCGCAAGTCGTAGCACGCCCCATTTCGTAGAGAACTGGGATGGCCCCAATGATGAAGCATGTCACCGTGGGGAAACCCCGGTGAGTGAGGGGACACTAGAAAGAAATTTTTCTTTCTTATTGGTCTTTACTGACAACATTTGATCAGTGACCACAACACAAGCTAGGTCTCTGAACCCATTAAACTGGGTTCCTACTTTCATGTTGCGTCCCTGGAGGCCGACCTAGTCTTTTAGTTCCTCCTTCTCCCTCCTTTTACTGTATTTGTTCAGGGAACCTGCCAGGTATTGAACCACCAGGGTCACGTCCTGCTTTCCAGCCACTGCCAGAGGCGCAGAGCTCCTGGCATAGGGTCCACAACCCCACCACGCCCTGCTTGTTGGAGTACCACATGACGGTGGTGTTGTCCGTGAACACCTGCACTACACTCCCCCTGACAGAGGGGAGGAATGCCTTCAGTGCAAGTTGGATCTCCCGCAGCTCCAGAAGGTTGATGTGGAGCTGAGACTCCGCCGGGGACCAGAGGCCTCTTATCTCTGCCTCTCCCATGTGCCCCCCCCCCAGCCCTGGAGGGATGCATTTGTCACAACTATGTGCTCCGGTTGGGGTAGGGAGAGGGATCTGCCGCTGACCAAATCGCGGTCCGCGAGCCACCACTGCCCTCCGAGATTAAGACATGGTCGGACAAGTTGCCCTGATGCTGGGCCCACTGAAACTTCAGGTCCCACTGCAGAGCCTGCATCTGCCACCTGGCGTGATGCACCAGAAGGATGCAGGAGGCCATCAGCCCCAGAAGCCGCAGCGTCAACCTGACCGAGCCTCGGGATAACGGCTGAAAGATCAGAATCAGAGCCTGAATATCCCAAACCCGCTGTTCGGGAGGATAAACCCGAAACTGCGTCGAGTCTAGAACCGCTCCGATGAAGAGGAGCTTCTGAGAGGGACACAGATGCGACTTCGGCACATTGATGGAGAACCCCAGCAGGTGCAGGAGGTCGGCCGGAGTCTGGAGGTGGCTGACGAATGTCTGGGGCGAGTCCGCCTTCAACAACCAGTCATCGAGAACCGCCACAGACGTGGAAATCGCTCTTCCCAGGGAGTCCGTGGTATCCGGGCCACATCGTATTGAATACCGCGCTGCGTCTCTTCCCTCCATGAGGGCTTGAGCGAGCTTCACCCGGACTCCCTCTGGGCACTCTGGCAGTACTTCCGCGATCGTATCCCACAGAGAGTGGGTGTAACGGCCCAAGAGGCACACTGTGTTGACTGACCGCAACCCCAAACTAAGGGAGGAGAACATCTTCTTGCCGAATTGTTCATACCTCTTGGATTCCCGATCTGGTGGTGCAGTCGGGAATGCGGATTGAGAAGTAGAGGCCTGGATAACCAGGCTCTCGGGGTGGGGTGAGTGGACAAGAAACTAGGGTCGCCCGGGGCAAGGCATTGGCGCCTAGCGACGTTCCTATCTACATGGGGACCTGTAGTGGGCCTGGACCAGGTGCCCAACAGGACGTCCGTGAGAGCCTCATTAAACGGCAGTAGAGGCTCTGGGGAGCTTACCTGTGGTTTAAGGACCTCTGTGAGGATGTTAGACCACATCGATGCGACGGGGAGCTCTAGAGCCAAGGCCTTGGCTGCCCTCATCAGCACCACACTTTAAGCTGCCCCCTCCTCCGTAGCCACGGTAGGAGGGGAGACAAAACCAGTGTCTGGGGAGGTATCCTATTTACAACAAGGGGTGGTGAGGGACAGAGTCTCTGAATTAAGCAGAAATCTCTCACCCAGTCAAGAGATCAGGGCTAGATCCAACACCGTTTTTTAGCTCACTGCACCATCCCAGTTTCAGAACCTGGCTGTATGCAAATTAGTCTGTTCCTGTCCCAGTGCATGATGGGAACAGGGCAAACCAAACTACAAAAGCCAATTCTTACACTGGGAAGGAAACAAGCTCCCGGGGACCGGTTTCTAGCATTACAGCCGTCTTCGGCCCGGTTTGCTTTAATCCTGATGGTGCAATGAGCAAGGGTCTCACATCTAAGAATACCCTTCCACGCTTAGGGTGGACAAAAATATTTACAACAAGGGGTGGTGAGGGACAGAGTCTCTGAATTAAGCAGAAATCTCTCACCCAGTCAAGAGATCAGGGCTAGATCCAACACCGTTTTTTAGCTCACTGCACCATCCCAGTTTCAGAACCTGGCTGTATGCAAATTAGTCTGTTCCTGTCCCAGTGCATGATGGGAACAGGGCAAACCAAACTACAAAAGCCAATTCTTACACTGGGAAGGAAACAAGCTCCCGGGGACCGGTTTCTGGCATTACAGCCGTCTTCGGCCCGGTTTGCTTGAATCCTGATGGTGCAATGAGCAAGGGTCTCACATCTAAGAATACCCTTCCACGCTTAGGGTGGACAAAAATATTTACAACAAGGGGTGGTGAGGGACAGAGTCTCTGAATTAAGCAGAAATCTCTCACCCAGTCAAGAGATCAGGGCTAGATCCAACACCGTTTTTTAGCTCACTGCACCATCCCAGTTTCAGAACCTGGCTGTATGCAAATTAGTCTGTTCCTGTCCCAGTGCATGATGGGAACAGGGCAAACCAAACTACAAAAGCCAATTCTTACACTGGGAAGGAAACAAGCTCCCGGGGACCGGTTTCTGGCATTACAGCCGTCTTCGGCCCGGTTTGCTTGAATCCTGATGGTGCAATGAGCAAGGGTCTCACATCTGAGAATACCCTTCCACGCTTAGGGTGGACAAAAATATTTACAACAAGGGGTGGTGAGGGACAGAGTCTCTGAATTAAGCAGAAATCTCTCACCCAGTCAAGAGATCAGGGCTAGATCCAACACCGTTTTTTAGCTCACTGCACCATCCCAGTTTCAGAACCTGGCTGTATGCAAATTAGTCTGTTCCTGTCCCAGTGCATGATGGGAACAGGGCAAACCAAACTACAAAAGCCAATTCTTACACTGGGAAGGAAACAAGCTCCCGGGGACTGGTTTCTGGCATTACAGCCGTCTTCGGCCCGGTTTGCTTGAATCCTGATGGTGCAATGAGCAAGGGTCTCACATCTGAGAATACCCTTCCACGCTTAGGGTGGACAAACATATTTACAACAAGGGGTGGTGAGGGACAGAGTCTCTGAATTAAGCAGAAATCTCTCACCCAGTCAAGAGATCAGGGCTAGATCCAACACCGTTTTTTAGCTCACTGCACCATCCCAGTTTCAGAACCTGGCTGTATGCAAATTAGTCTGTTCCTGTCTCAGTGCATGATGGGAACAGGGCAAACCAAACTACAAAAGCCAATTCTTACACTGGGGAGGTATCCTGGCCACTGGCTTCACCTAGTTCCAGTGTCCAGTCCTGAAAGGACTGGCACTCACGAACCAGGGGCTCCTCAGACCCCCCCACAGTCTCCCTCGTCATCCATGTCCTGAAATTCAGGGATAAAGGATGGACCCAGATCATCGAGGAACTCCTCTTCGGCCGGCGTCGAATCCGGACCTAGAAGTGGAACAGGGATGGTGCTGTGCGGGGACGATGCCGGGGATGACACCCTAGGGGCCGATGCCGGCAGGGTCGTAAGGTCGACCAGCGGCAACCCGGATCCGGAACCGGATCCAACGGGACCTTGCGGCGCTGGGACCGAAGTCGCTAACGGCGCCGGGGCCGAAGCACCCGACGCACCGAGGTCGAAGCACCCGGCCCGCTTGGGCTCCCAGTCGGGCCGCTTGGCCCGAAGGCGCAACGGAACCCGACGGAGGAGAGAGCGACCTCATGGCCATGAGGAAGGCTTCGATCTCCTCCGTTGTCGCGTTCTTCCCAGAGACCGGCGGGTATGGAGCAGGCCGCGACGGGCGGTGTCACCCGAACCCCCGGCTGCATCGCGCGAGCGTCGGGGGAAGTCAGAAGAGTAATGTCGCCTCTTCGACTTCTTGTGCCTCTTACCTGAGGACTTGGAGCCCGAGGAGTGGTGTCGACTCGCCAAGCTGTGATGATTCCGGCCCCGCGATTGGTCCCTCGACCTCCTTCTGGACCGGGACCTCAAACGGCGCGGGGCGACTGCCTGAGCTCGAGGCGCATTATGGGACCGCTCCCGCCTAGCCTTCGACGTCAAGGCCCGACAGTCGGGGCACGACTTGTCATCATGGTCGGGCGCCAGGCAATGTAGGCACCGGCGATGGGGGTCAGTAACCAACATAAGTCAGTTGCAGTCGGCACAGTGCTTGAACCCTGGCATCCCTACCGGTACCGATGGAGTCGTACGACTCGAAACGGATCCAAAAAGGATCGAAAAAACGTAGTCAAAAAGTGACTAAAGGTTACCACTTTCCCTGGACCTGCGCTTGCTGGCGCGGAAAAAAGAAGAACTGACGTGAGGGCGGCGTCTAAGTACTCCGACGGCGTCATCTCAGCGCCAATGACGCAAATGACGGACGCGGCGCCGCAGACAACGCCTACCAACGCACAGGGGTACTGCTACGCTAAAATTTTCGGATCCAGTCTGACGCCTGGGGATATTCTAAGGTAAGGAATTTAATACTAACCTGTTTCTTTCAGATTCCTAAGTTTACTACTCCTAAACTTAGAAAAATCCTAACTTTAAGACTTTTCTGTATTCACAGAAGGCATTTAGGAGTCCTAAAGTTAGGAGTCCTAACTTTACTACTCCTAAACTGAGAAAAATCCTAACTTTAAGACTTTCGGTATTCACAGAAGGTATTTAGGAGTCCTAAAGTTAGGACTCTTAACTTCTGTGAATACCGAAATGAGTCAGTACCTTCTGTGAATACCAAAATGAGTAAGTGCCTTCTGTGAAAACCATAATGGCAGTAAGTTTAGGATTTTGTCTTAAGGTAGTTCTGTGAATCGGGCCCACATTCTTTGGAGTCATTGTCAGGGCCTACTCAAAGCATCCCTGCTTTTCTGGGAGCTTGAGCGACCCCAGCTCAGGTAAAAATATTTTACAAGGTCATGTGCTGTGTATTTGAGCATACTGACCCCTCCGAGCTTCTACCTGGTTCCACGCCGGTGGCTTCGGCTTCAGATCTGCTGCGTCCCCGTGGATACAGACCGGCGCCGATGTGTCATTGTGACCTTACCCAGCGCCGGCCCCTATGCACCTGATGACCACTTGTGGTGCCAGCCCTATTTATATCCACAAATCTGATGGGGAGCCAGAACGTAGTCGATTGATGCTGATTCCGGCGCCAACAGTACTACTGTGTCCTAGGTTGGCGCAAGAGCCAAATTCTGATGGGCTAGGCTTTGGGGAAGAATGGGAGGGGTCACTGGAACACCTAGAAGGCCAGGATGGTATGAGCTGATGTGAGGAACTGGGTGATGCCAGTGGTCTGGACACATATCCTGATACTGATCTGCTTTCTCCCTCTACCATGGCTAGGGAGGAGAGAGCAACATATTACATGGTGGTAAATAGGGTTGCTGAGGTCTAGGATCTCATGTTGCCCTCGGTAACTGTCAAGACGAACATCTTGACAGAAGTGCTACAACCGGAAGCTTACACTTTTTAAACCCCTGCTCTCTTTTAATTAAGCACTAACAGATGCCCTACTGGAAACCTGGTCTAAGCCCAGCACAGAGGTTCCTGTGAATCGGACAGTTGCCCACCACCATCACCCTGCATCTGTGGACCCAAACAGAGAGCTTGGTGGTCCATGCCTCTACACCCCATGGCGTGTTCCCTGGCGCATCCTTGGACAGGGAATCCAAGAGGCTGGATAGCTTGGGGAAGAAGTTTTCTTCCACCAGCCTTGCATTGCAGTCGGTTAACACAACATGCTTATTAGGCTGTTATTCCAACACTCTATGGGTCATGGTTGTGCAAGTGCTGCCACAGGTCCTGTAGGAGGCCCTTACTGTTCTCTCCCAAGCTGTCAAAGACCGGAGAGATGCAGCGAAGTTCACCTTCAGGAGTGGTTTGGGCACAACTGATTTGCAGGGAAGAGTTGTTCCATCAATGGTGGCACTTAGACGCCACACCCGGCTGAAAATATCTGGCTTTTCAGGGGATGTCCAGGCTTTCCTCATTGACATGCCCTTTGATGGCAACTGTCTCCTCGGGGACAAGGCAGACTTGGTGCTGGAGCGTTTTAAGGACTTGCGGGCTATGGCCAAGCCCTAGGGTCTCTCTACTGCTCTGTGTCATTCCCAGTCTGCCTATTGCATCTTTTGCGGCTACAAAAGAGGTGTTCAACCACTCCAACCCTTTTTCAGCCACCGTCTCACGCAAGCTTCCCAGACTGTGCATGGGCATGGTCCAGACTAACCATGTGGGTCATGTAGCCAGAGATCAGCCACAACCTTTAAGCCACCTAATCTTGCCCTACAGATCATGGGCATACAGTTGGTGGCTGATTACCCATCATCTTCACCACTGACAGTCCATAACATCAGACTTGTGGGTCTTACAGATCATTCTGAGGGGCTACTCCTTTCCCTTCAAATTCTCCCCACCCCCTTTGTCTCTACCTCATGACCGGGTAACAGAGAATCATTTGTCCTTAACCCCTTTGATGCTCATGACGAGCTCAGCTCGTCATGAGGCACGGTTGAGCAGTGCTGATGACGAGCTGAGCTCGTCCTGAACAATGGAAATGCAGAATAGTTAGCATATGAGGAGAATTGCTGCAGCAGCGATGGTGTTAACCAGCGAGGAAGTCATGGTTTTCTTGGCCAAGGGAGCCATAGAGAGGGTTCTGGTGTCAGAAGTAGGCAGTGGTTGCTATTCCCCTACCTTTCTGATCCCCAAAAAGAATAAAGGACTTCTCCCGACATTAGATCTGAGAACCCTCAACTTCTTCCTTAGAAAGGAGAAGTTCAAGATGCTCATATTGGATCAGGTTTTATCTGCCATGGACCCAGGAGACTGGATATTACCATGGACTTGGAGGACACCTGTTTTCACATCCCCGTCCTGCCTGCCGGTCAGTTTTACCTGCGGTTTACAGTTTACACTATGCTCCATTTTGGCCTTACCAGCGCCCCTGAGGTATTTAGAAATGTGATTGCGGTGGGTGCTGCTCATCTGCGGAGATCAGAGGTGGCAGTCTTACCCTGTGTCGACAACTGGCTGTTGAAGGTATAGTCGCCCCAGGCTGCAGTCTTCCACCTCCAGATTACTGCAAACTTCCTGCACTTTCTGGGATTCACTATTAACGTGCCAAATTCACACCTTACTCCCTCTCAGACGCTCCCTTTCAACTATGGTGTTCCGGATACAGTGCAGTTTTGGGCATATCTTCCCGAGCAGTAAGTGCTGGATATTCAGGCTATGATACCGATGTTTCAGCCTCTATCTTGGATGTTGGTGAGAATTACTCTGGGGCTGCTGGGCCATATGGCCTCCTGCATCCTGCTGATGAGACACTTGCCAGATGTCATATGCGGTCGCTGCAGTGGGACCTGAAGTTCCAGTGGACATTTCATATGGGGAATCTCTCTGACATGTTCCAGATCTCAGAGGAAACGACTTGCAGTTTTGGCTAATGAGCCACAATTGGGTCAGAGGCAGACCCCTCTCCCTTTCCCAATCAGATCTCAAAGTAGTGACACATGCGTCACTTCTGGGATGGGATGGCAATCTGGGAGAGGTGAAGATCAGTGGACTCTGGTCTCCGGCGGAATCCGAACTCCACATAAACATTCTGGAGCGCCGAACGATCTGACTGGCATTGAAAGTCTTCCTGCCCTCCATCAATGAAGGCTGTTGCAGGTGTTCCCAAACAACACCCCTGCCATGTGGTACTGCAACAACCCAGCAGGGTGGGGTGGGGTTGTGGACTCTTTGTCAAGAGGTGCTACGTTTCTGGAAATGGCTGGAACAGCAGGGCCTATGCCTGGTGGTTCAGCACCTGGCAGTTCACCTGAACATCAGAGCTGACCAACTCAGCCATTGATGCCTAGCGGATCACGGATGGTGTCTCCATCCAGAGGTGGCGTATGGTCTCTTTCAGCAGTTGAGGCAGCCTTGGTTAAATATGTTTGTCTCTGCCAAGAACACGCAATGTGAGTAGGTTTGTGCGCTGGAGTTTTGAAGGTGGCTCTCGCTCAGAGACGCTTTTCATCTTGAGTGGAGTTCCGGCCTTCTGTATGTGTTTCTGCCCATACCAACTCTGTCCAGACTTCCCAAGAAGATCGGAACAACATGTCGCAAGTTACCCTTGGTAACTGGCTCAGGACTGAGCACGGAGAGTGTGGTATCGTGAGCTTCACAGCATGAGCCTTGATCCTCCGATCAGGCTGCCCATTCAGGACAATCTTTTGTGGTAGCAGCAAGGGAGGGCCCTCCACCTGAACATGTCAACTCTCCGCCTTCTTGTGTGGAGATTAAGTGGTGACAGTTGACAGATTTTGACCTTCCTCATGAAGACTGCAATGTTATTCTGGCGGCCAGGTGTCTCTCCACGAAAGCGATATAGTCCTACCTGTGGAATACATTTGTATTATATTGTACAGAGAATTCTATTGACTCTCTCCTTCCTTTTTCCCCTTCTGATGTCCTTCTTTTTATTCTTACTCCTGCCCAGCAGGGCTCTGCTCTCTTCACTCCAAAGGATTACCTTTCTGCTCTGTATGCCTTTTTGCGTCTGCCTGACCAACCCTCTAAGTCCCTGATTGTAAATTGGTTTCTTAAAGGTCTTGTAAATATGTTTCACCCATCTACTTTCATTATGCCTCTGTAGAACCATAATTTAGTTCTCACTTTCTTAATGTGTGCTCCTTTTGAGTCTCTCCATAATTGTCCCCTCCAACTGCTCACCATCAACACTGTGTTGTTGTGTGGTAATAACATCTACCTGGAGGGTGAGTGAGTTGCATGTTTTTTCATCCAAGCCTTCCTGCCTTTCAGTTTTTTCACACATACTGGTACTTTGGACTCTGGCCTCCTTCTTGCTGAAAGTGGTAACACCATTCCCTGTGGGCCAATCTGTCACCTTGCCCATTTTCCATGCTCCTCCACATCCTCCAAAAAAAGAGGTGCGACTCCATCGTCTGGACCCAAATAGACCTCTGTTGTTCTATCTTGACTACACCGAGAGTTCTGGGTGGAGGACCAACTCTTCGTGGGATATTTTGAAGTGAGGAAGAGTTGAGCAGAGCAGAAATGAACTATTTGGCGCTGGGTCATTATTTGTATTAAAATCTGCTATGCACTGACCAAGAAGAAGCCCTCTGAGGGCTTAAAGGCTCATTTCTCCACAGCTAAAGCTGCAACCACTTCATTAGCACATGGAGTCCCAGTCTTGGACATCTGCCAGGCAGCAATGTGGGTGTCCCTGTTAACGTTCACCAAACATGTCTGCCTGGACAGTAAGGTCTGAAGGGAGGAGCAATTTACCCGTTCGATGCTGCAGGACACTCTAGTTTAGTATTTGTCCAAGCCCACCATCAGGGACGGTATTGCTTGGGTATCTATTCAAAGGTAAGAAATCTGCAGGTAGATGTCTCTATTAGATAAACACGTTACATACCTTCAGTAACGCATAATTTGGTAGAGACAATATCTAGCTGCAGATTTTTTACCAACCCACCCATCCTCCCCACTGTGCAGATAGATTTCTAGGGTTAGGGATAATCACTTTCAGGGCTCTAGTTTGGACACACCAGTGTCAGTGCTCTTCATGGTTCAGCACTCCTGGCGTGGAGTCGTGAAAAGTCACTGATGTCAGCGCACAGAGGTGTTGTCTATATAGGTGACCCGGATGTCACTTCCGGCGCAAACAATGCCACTCAGACCCAATTCACCTTCTGGAGCGCAGGGGAACTGCTTATGCAAAAGTCTTCAGGATCAAGTCTGATACCTGGGGATATCAAATGTAAGAAAGCTGCTGCTAGATATTGTCTCTACCAGAGAATGCTTTACCAAGAGCAAAAGGAAGTAACTTGTTTTTTTGGTCGCATGTAAGTACAAAATGATTTTGTGTTCCAAATGAGCCGTTTCTCATAATCGGCCCGTTTGCGAACGCAAAAAGACTATATGAAATGTACAAATCCCTATTTGTGATTCGGTAGCCTGTTACCAAATCCCAAATATGGTTTGCTATTTGGTATTATAAAGGGGTGTGTTTAGGGCGTCCCATCCTAAAACCATGTATAAGAACAACAGGAGAAGACCCATAAACCTCGTTGGGATGGGTGTGTCGTGTAAGCAAAAACAATTCCCAACAGGTATCATGCAAAGACAGTTTCAATAATGTATGCAATATGCATTACACAAAGGAAGAAACCAAGGAGTCATTTGAATTTTTTGAAAAAAGGCAGTATTATTCACCAAGAGGCAAAAGGGAATGGTCTTTCACATGACAATACAGTTAAAACAGCACTGTACAGAGCAGATCATGTGACAACCCAGTGGCACTTGGTGCAAGGTGCTATATACAATTGGTGATAGTGAAGGTGCAAGTGCTAAAGTGAACAGCGTGATTGACGCATGAACTAAAGTATTTACATCAAAATAATAGCTCCACAGAAACAAGTTGTAATCACTTAAAATAAGATTTGTCAAAAATTGAACAGGAGCACAAAACGTGCTCTTCTGGTGAGCGGCTGGGAGCAGTTAATGCTGGAGCTCCAGCATTAACTGCTCGCAGCCGCCCACCAGAAGAGCCCCAATTGCCTTCCGCCGCCCTGATTCACTCAGGCACAGCAAATCCCGCCCGCTGATCAGATACAATCAACGATCAGCTTTCGACCTTTGAGCGACCGCTTGGACTTCAACTGCCCACGCTTCCCTGCCTGGGTACCACTCACTGGTTCCATCGACAACCCTGTCTTGATGACGATCCCGACTAAAGGGGATCGAAACGCGGTCGACTTCACAGCTTGAATCATATGACGCATATCACGTTTTGTGCTCCTGTTCAATTTTTGACAAATCTTATTTTAAGTGATTACAACTTGTTTCTGTGGAGCTATTATTTTGATGTAAATACTTTAGTTCATGCGTCAATCACGCTGTTCACTTTAGCACTTGCACCTTCACTATCACCAATTGAATATAGCACCTTGTACCAAGTGCCACTGGGTTGTCACATGATCTGCTCTGTACAGTGCTGTTTTAACTGTATTGTCATGTGAAAGACCATTCCCTTTTGCCTCTTGGTGAATAATACTGCCTTTTTTCAAAAAAATCAAATGACTCCTTGGTTTCTTCCTTTGTGTAATGCATATTGCATACATTATTGAAACTGTCTTTGCATGATACCATCCTAAAACCAATTGCAGTGATATGTGTGAATGTTGTGCGATTGAAATGCGGTGCTAACACATTTGCATTTTACTGCCTACTTCAAATAGGTGGTAACCCATTCGAAAATAGGAAGGTGTCCCTTAGTGAATGTTTATTAAATCATTCTTTAAGAGGAGGCAGTGGTCTCACAGACCACTGCCTACTCTTAAAAAATGAAAAGAAAACTTTCAATTTTCCTTTTTTAAATGCATCCTATTTTCCTTTAAGGAAAACGGGCTGCATTTAAATAAAAACATTGCTTTATTTAACAGCAATACCAGACATGGTGGTTAGCTGACCACGGCAGGCCACAATCCCAGTGATTTTTGGGATTCCCAATGGGTTGCAAACCGAGACCTACTTTATTAATGTTCATGACCAACTAAGAATCGCAAATGTGTAAAGCACATATTTGTACATGGGTGTTTGCAGCTACCAACCAGTGAAACGCAAAATTTTGCTATTTGGTAATCTCAAACGATAACCTACGTACATCTAGTGATTAGTGCCTTGAGCAGCCCAAGTAAATGAGTAATCATTCTTTGACGGCTGTGTGGCATTAGTCAACTGAAATAATTCTGATTAGGTCCAGTTGATTTGGAGCCCTGACAATTCTCCAATCAGACCACTTTCAGTACCAAGGGAGTTTGGTTCTCCGGCGGGTGCGGAATGAAAAGAAAAATGTTATCCACTTTTAGGGAAAGTAAGAGCAGACCATGAGGGAGTTCAAGGCCGCTGTGCAAATGGCGGTCCTGCATATAGCGGACCTGGGGATCAATAGCAGTGATGAAAAGAAGGTCATCCCTGCCTGGTTCCCCATGTGATAGGGAGCGTCTCAGCGATCGAACCATTGACACGAAGGCGAGCCACAGGATGGCGTAAAAAAGCATAACAAGGGAAATGAAAATGGGAGGTATTTAATGTAATGTAATGTAATGTAAAGGACACTTTTATAGCGCTCCTATAACTCCAAGGAGTATCTTGGCGCTCACCCAACCCAGATGAAGGGGTTGGAGGGAAAAGAGATGACTTGTACACTGCACTACACATTACACCAGCGCCCTACAGGCAACATCAGATAAAGAAAAGACCCAGGTGTTTAATGCTTTCCTGAAATGAGTTTCTTGGGACAATGATCGTAAAGAAGGCAGGAGTTTATTCCAGGCCTTGGCGCCCAGTACAAAAAGGGATTTGCCACCTTTTGTTACCAGCTTGAATCGAGGGATTGTGAGCAGATTCTGACTGGCGGACCTCAAACAACGTGTCGGTGATATCTTTTGAACCCATTACACAGGTATTTTGGACCTTGCTGTTGAAAAGCCCTGAAGGTGATTATAAGAATCTTAAGTGCCGCTGAGGTTGAGGACCTACAGGGCCAACGTAATACAAGGCGGGACGCTGCATGTTGGACCATTTGTAACCTGTGGAGAATGGCTTTGTTAGCTCCAGCATATAAGCCATTACAATAATCCAACCTAAAATTTATTAGGGCCACTGCAACCGTTTTTCTGGCCGACAACGGGAGAAGATCAAAAAACTTCCTCAAAGCTTTTATAATCTGGAAGCACGTCCCAGCTACAGCCACCGCTTGATGTTTGAAAGACAGTTGATCATCGAACTTGATACCCAAGTTACGAGCAGATGTGATTGTGTTGGGGGGGGCTTCTGCATCAGCAGGCCAACACATTTTTGGGAAAAACAGATTATGATTCCCAAATGGCAAGATTTCTGTCTTTTCAGCATTACATTTTAAATGATTGTCAGTCATCCATTTAAATGTTGCTGCTAGACACTCCTTAAGATCTTCCTCGGCACCAGGCCGTTCTCTGTCCAACACCAGGATGAGTTGGGTGTCGTCAGCATATGATATTGTGCTGATCTGAAATGATGTGATCAGTTTCACCAGGGGTACCATGTACAGATTAAAAAGTACAGGACTTAGGCTCGAGCCCTGAGGGACCCCGGAGCTGACGGCCTTTGCTTCAGACTGGTATTGACCCAACACTGTGACTTGGCATCTATTGCTGAGGAAATTCCTGAGCCATGCCAAGACCTGCCCTCCTACTCCTGCGGCAGCCAACCGGTCCACTAAGATGTTATGTGAGACCGCATCGAAGGCTGCCGACAGGTCGAGTAGGATTAGGACAGCCTTCTTTCCCTGGTCCATGGCCGCTCGTAGGGTCTCTGCTGTAAATAGCAAGGCCGTCTCGGTAGAGTGTTTAGACCGAAACCCTGACTGGTTGGGGTGGAGAATGTTGTTCTTCTCCAAAAAGCTCGTCAGTTGACTATTGACGAACTTTTCCACCAGTTTGAACAGCACAGGAAGTAGGGAGATGGGACGCAGGTTGGAAAGGGTGGTAGGGTCAGCTAGTGCCTTTTTCTGGAGAGGCTTGACAGCTGCAAGCTTCCAGTCATTAGGAATGTCTGCCGTGGCTAATGATGAATTAATAATCCTATTAATAATAGGATTAACCACCTCTACTAAGGTCTGTAGGACTAAAGGGGACAAGGGTCAAATGGGGATCCAGATTTGCTGGCCAGTATAGCCTTGGAGGTTTCTTCAGGGGAGACCGGGGCAAATTCCTCCAGGCGGGCAGGGGTCCTCACCTCCTCTGTCTGTTTAGGAACTTCCAACATAGCGGGTACTGAAGGGAAAGTCTTCACGATGGCAAGGATCTTATTGTCAAAATAATCAGATATCGCATTACAGAGATTTTGAGAAGGAGGAATCTCCTGCGAGAGGGCTGATGGGTTCATAAAATCCTTTATACCCAGTTTATCCAATAACAGCTCTTAGTAAAGGCCACTTGAGAGAATCTAAAGCTTTCGCCGCATCCAGCAAGGCCACAACCGCAGGGGTAGATGGTGAAAGCTTGTTAAGGACGGCAAAATGGTGCAGAGATTGAAGGAGGTGGAGTGATGTGGAACAAAGCCCGATTGCACCAGCGATATGATGTGTTCCATTAAAAGTGACAGCCTAGTGGTAAGGACCTTGACCAGGATTTTATTGTCAAGGTTCAAAAGAGATAGTGGACAATAGCAGGGGCACAAGAGAGGGTCCTTTCCTGGCTTCGGTAAGAGAACAAGATAGGCCTTCCGTAGAGATAGGGTTAGGACGCCGGTGGCCAAGGTTTTGTTGTACAGTGCCAGTAGGTGGAGAGCTACTACATGCTTAAAGGACTTGTAGAAAGCCCCCTTCAAGCCGTCCGATCCAGGAGCCTTGGAGCTGTTGAAAGTGTTGATAGACTGTACAATTTCTTCGGTGGTAATGGGCTCAGCAAAGAATTGACATTGGCCATCCGTGAGCCAGGCCATTGCCACCTCATCAAGATAGGAGGATATTTCAGAAGAAAGGTCAGGGGCCCATGGGGAATATAGATTCCAATAGTACTGATGAAGTTCTGCCATCACACCCTCGCAGCCAATCACCCGCTGCCCAGATTCCCATCACAGCTCCGTGAGGTCATTCTGTGAGAAATTTGGTTTCAGAAGGCGTGCACCGGTGCAACCAGGGTGCGCTCCCTCCTTGTACCGACGAACCCTAGCATTCCTCCCTATATGGATGGCCTCCCTGTCAGCCAGCTCGCGGAATTCTTTTAACATGGTTGAACAGCAATGCAAGCAACTGTTCATGCCCGCAGTAGCCCTTTTGTCAATGTTGTGTAAGGTGGATTCGATCGTGTGCAGTTATATGCGTATGGCTCGTTAAATTCCTATGTTTTTGGAGATACACACTCCACAGATAAAGGCCTTAAAGGCATCCTAAAGTGTGGCCCGCAATCCCACCGATACCACATGTAGCTCGAAATTTTCCGAGATAGCAGCAAGCACTTCCCTGAGGAACACCTGGTCTCGAAGGGACTTGCTGGAAAGTCTCCATGTACGTCCTGCACTGAGGTCATATGGAACCTGCAGAGAACAAAAAACCTGGCTGTGATCCGACAACGTGCATGTTAAGATTGTGACTACACCTAGCAAGAGGTCTACATTGGCCGAAAATAGCCAATAGTTTAGTCTTGTCCAAACAGAATTAGGGGCGGAATGAAAAATGAATCTTGAAACAGATGTGTAAGGGGAGAGACAGGGGTCCCGTAGCACAAAGGCATCCACACTTTATTGCAGCGCATCTCGCGCCCGGGCATGCAACTAGGGTGTGTACTAGAGGAGTCAATTTGGGCACACATCGGGATGTTTAGGTCCCCACCCAATATCACGTAGCTCACATCCGAGTGGTCCATATTTGGCAAGAGATCATGAAAAAATGTAGGATTGTTCACATTGGGGGTGTAAACATTCAGCAACAGCACGCGTTTATCGGCAATTACACCCTGGAGTAATACGAATCGACCATCACAGTCTAGATAGCTGGAGTGAAAAGTGAAAGGGACACTTTTATGAATGAGAACACAAGTGCCCTGGGAATAGGATCTTTAGCAGACCAAATATCGGAGCACTCCCCAAGGCCTGGCGTAAGGACACTCGACTGCGGGAGGCAAATGCGTCTCCTGCAGAGAGGCAATTTTAATGCCATGCCTGTTTAGGTATGACAGAACCTGTGTCCTGTTCCTAGGATTGTTGATACCACAAAGGTTCCAGGTAATGAAAGTAAGATCTACTGAAGTATTACCTCGGGTAGGTGGCATAACAATAGCAGGGGAAAAGTGTGTGAAGGAGCGTAGGAAATGAAGATAGGGATATCACAGGAGGTGTTGCAGTAGTAGAGTGTAAAGGAGTGATTAGACAAAAGTATGAGTCAAAACCTAATAACCAACCCCGACCATCACTGGAACATAGACTATCCAGTGAGACCCAGACAAATCAAAAAAACATAACAATCTCAAAAATAAGGATGTGGTGTTCACCATGGATGCAAGGTGACAACACAATGGGCAATGGTTTATTCTGTAATATTATCATGCAAGAGTAAGGTTTAGTCAACCACAATCATATCAAAGTAACCAAGAAAAGCTAGATTTGCCTAGGTGTAGGCGATAACAGCAGTCCAGAGGTGAAGACAGCAGCCAGCTGCGAGCATGAGAGGGGAAGGCAGTCACACCAGAGCAGGAGGGTTCCAGTGTGGTCGATCACGAACATGCAGAGGGTTCAGCAATGTCCGGGGCAGATTGTCCAGGAAAAGGAGACTTGGTTTGCAGGGTTTTGCAAAAAGCAGAGACATCCAAAAGAGTATAAAGAATCTGGGCTTTTCCATTGTGCTCCGCCTGCAGCCGTCCTGGGTAGAGCATTGCGTATTGGATGCCCAGCTTTTAGAGGGAGTTAATGGCATCACTTAATTTGCAGCGGACCTCCTGGACCATATGTGTAAAGTCAGGGTAAATGGAGATGTTTGCACCCTGGTTACAAAATGGGCCCTTATCACAGGCCAAACGGAGAGCAGTGTCCCTTTAGTTGAAGAGGTGTGCATGAGAAAACAAGTAGGTAGCCCTCAGGAGTGTGGGAGCCAAGGGACCGGTGCGCACGCTCAACCGCAAATATATGGGAGAAACTGGAGCTGTCAAACAGGTCAGTGATGAGTTGTTCCACAAAAGTGTCCGGCCTCCCCATGTTGGTCGTCTTAGCAATGCCTGATATACAAATATTGTTCCTCTGTTACCTTGCCTCCAGATCTTCATTTTTAGCCACTACGTGCTTCCGGATACATTCAATTTTGTCCAGTCTCTTTTGCACTGTAGTGACGTGATCCTCCAGCCCTAATATTCAATCCTCAGTGCCATCTATCCTCGCCACCTGTTGATCCAGGTGCTCCCTTAGCCTATCTATACGGCTAGCAAGGGTGGTGAAGCAGGCGTCCATTGCACAGAAGCCCACCTTGAATTCCAAAAATTAGCGCTGTCATATCGTTTTTCGCAACGCTGTCTGCTTTGCGGTTTGTGGTCTCCATCTGCGCTAGAATGGGAGGCAGTATCTCTGGTAGTTTTTCTATGCCCAAAGCTCAACCTGCATTTCTTGGGATCCATGCGACCCATTGTTGGGGACCAAGGTGGCCGAGCAGCATCGAAGCCGGGGATGCAGCACAAATGGGGGGAGGGCCCAGCCCCAATGTCAATGTAAAGTGAAGGAGCGCCCATGGTCCCCACCGGGCTGGCCTCACAATCAGTGTGCCTCCAGAATTCAGACCAGAAGAGTCCCAGTAGTCCACTCCCAAAGGGGTCAAGGGGGTGGGGTAGGCACCCTTAAAGATTCCATGGACCCCCTGCAACAGTGCCACAGCGTGGAGCAACTGGAGAGGCCAGACCAAGAACTTGTTTACCGCACAGCAAATGAGGGCAGGTAGGCCAGAGGCAGCAGGTCCCCAGAAAGCAGAATCACAGCAGGCAGGAATGAGGAGGCCGCAGATGGAGGAACGAGACCCAGCAGACGGGAATATGCATGAGTTAAAGGCCTCCAAAAGGCCGCCGGGGCACTTACCACAATCGGCAGACCTTCAGCATCAGAGGTCTATCCAGGGCAGGGCCGCTGCTGCAGCTGCTGCAGCTCCTCCCAGTAAGGCCAGGGGGAGGGCCACAGATGTTGACCCTACAGCCCCAGCTATCCATCGATCCACCGCGGGGCATGAGTCAGCGAAGATGCTACTGCAGTCTCCCTAGTCGGGGAGGGGACCACAAGCACTGGGAATGGCCACCGCAGGTAACGCCGCAGCCCCAGAGCCCGCAGCACACTAGACCGCCACCCACCGCAGCTCTCAACCTCACCAGCACGGATTCGAGCAAGAATAAGCGAGGTGGTGCGGTCCTAGTGTGTCCATGTGGACTCAGGCTCACCCGCGGCCCCTGTCGCAGCGGGTCCTCTGAGGCAGTGCTGGGCCACATCTCTGCTCAGAAGTCAGGAGTTCAGGCATGGTGGAATGCTACCGCTCCGCAGCAGCCCCTCTCCTTCTTATCGCCACAGGGATAAAGAAAATCACAACATAAAGAGATGGTTGGTGTTACTAAAGGTAAATTAGGGCCAACGCCACCAGAGCCTCACAACATTACGTCCATCTTGGTGGCGGTTGTAGCTACGCCTCTTCTTCAGAGCCTAAAATATAATCACGCCTTTTCTATTTTAGGCAAGTCTCGCATATTGCAGTATACCTTTGTTGAAAATCCATAATTTGCTAGAATACATGAACTTTTGCGTAATTTTCACTTTAACTAAGTTTATTTCTTTTTGCTTATTCACAAAGTCAGAGTGTAAGTCAGTAGAAAAATACAAAAATAACAGTCTAGCACCACATATCAGCAACCACTGATACTGCAATACCCTCCATAGAAAATAATGGAGGGAGGGAATTAAAATCAAATCCCATAGCAAATAATATTCAATTACATTAAATTGCTTAAAGTGGTTGAAAATATAAATATCTATAATTTAATGTTGAAAACTAGATATATTTTGTGCGTATTTATTATTTAAGTATTATTTTTCAAATATTCTATTATGAATTAATAAAAATATGAAACAATAATGTCTAATAAAATATAACTACATTCATTTGAAATATGTGTGTGCATTACTTTTAATCATTATTAAAGCATATTTTTTAGACTTCAGAAATACAATTTTAATTTAATGTTTATATTTTCATTCAATAAAGTTTTAATTCAGAATTATGTTAATAGTGCTATAGCATTTTTTTAAATGTTGCTCAACATTGAAAATAAATATGTATAATGTATTAACATGAATTTTTAACATACAAATATTTGAATATTCATTCTCTAGTTAAATAACTCATTTTCCCCTATGGAAATCTCCTCCCTGATTGAGGAGTCTCCTTGTGGGTATAGGGAAATTAAAACAATATATACATATATTTATGTTTTTGACTATTTTAAATCATTTTATTTAATTTAACCTAATTTCCTGTGGAAGTTTATTTTAATTCATTACTTCCATTATGTGAGGGTGTTGCAGTAGCAATCGTTGTCAAACTGGATGTTCTACTGTATTTTTAGTGACTTAAACTCAGATTTTTTGAACAGGCAAAAAGTAGTAAGCTTACTCAAAAGTGTAAACTACTGAAAACTGTAAGCTGCTCATGTGAATCAGGCCTTTTGTGAATAGTCAAAAGTAACAAGTTACTCAAAAATGTAAGTTACCTTTCTGAATCAGGCCTGAAGTGTTCAGTGGAAAATATCAATTCTAATGTATTTTTTCTTTTTTGATTAAAGAAAACATTTCAGTTGGAAATATTATGCTTCCAGCAACACTTAGCAGAGAATTGTTATCATGGATTCACTCATTTGGTAAGTAGTTATCTTTTACATTTCTATATCATATTTTTTCATTGCCTTCTCTAATTAAGAATGTTTTATTCGTTTTGATGTCAATACATATGCAGTTGCATATAGAGAACTGAAAACAAAATAGTTGAAAACAGAGCCATACAAAAGTGCTGTAGGGCAGGTGATTGAGATCTTTCTGGGAAACGACAAAAGTGCAAAAACATCATGGAAAGCCTACTCTCTCCACATATATATGTTCCAATAGGTGTGCAAGCTGCTACTATGTACACCCTATGCCTTATACATCAGACCTCACGTATAGCCATGTTTCTTCAGAGTGCCACACACCATTAGGCATGCTAGCCACTACTACTGACACCATAAACCTTTGTACACAATCTTTTGTGGACAGCCCACTCCCTTCTTACACCTGACCCGAGTCAGGTGTGCTAACCCCTATTGTATACAACCAACTCCTCGTACAGATGTCTTCACAGAGAGCCCCCTCCTTCTAGACAATCAAGGTTCATTAAATGGTCAAGTCCATACTATGCACAGATTTCACTCTGTGTAGAGCTCTTTATAAAGACGCCAGTCCCTCCAGCCACTGAAGTTGCATTAGAATAACATGGTCCTACTATGAAGAGTCTACAACCTATGTACAGCTTTTCATGTAGGGTTCACACCCTCTAAACCCCTAACCCAATTACGTATATAAGCCTGGTCTATTGACATCCTTTGACCTGTGCAAAGACCTTTGAAGAGAGCCCAGTTTTTCAGACACCAAAGACCCATCATATGGGCAAGTCTCTACTACGTACAGCTTTCATCCAGTGCATAGTTTTTTCTGTCCAGGCCAGTCTCTCCAGACTACTATTCATAACCCTTAGTCTGTGCAGAGCTCTTTATGAGGAGGCCAAATGCTGAAGACACATTAAATGACCAAGCCCCTACTTTGTACAGTGTTAGCTCTCAAATGGTCTTCACTGAGCTGTCTCTCTCTAGACAATCAAGCCCAATTTAGTTGCTAGGGCCCTTCTACACACACCCTTCATCATGTATTAAAGGCTTTGCAGGCAGCCCACTCTCTTCACATACCCAATCCTCATTAGGTGGCCAAGTTTCTACTACACACAACCTTTACTTCATCTACAGATCTTGAGAGAGATGGCTGTCTCTCCAGACACCCAAAGACCCAATATGCACAACCTTCACCCTGTGTATAGCTCTTCATCAAAAGGTCAGTGTGTTGAGACACTCAAGTCCTATTTGGTTCCAAGCTCCTTCTACATACGGTGTTTCCCCAACTTCAACTTCTTAAAGAGAACGCACTCTGGCCAGACACCGAAGTCCCATTTGTAAGGCAAGCAGCTAGATCTCACAGTAATTAACCTGTTCTTCTTCTTTGGAGAGAAAGGCCAGTCCCTCTAGACATTCAAGCTCCTTTAGGTGGCCAAGGCGTTACTTTATATAGTGATCGCAACAGTTATGAAGAACTTACTCCTTTTACGCATCCAGGCCTCATGAGGTAGCCAATTTGCTACTACACTCAGTCTTCACCTTGTACACTATTCTTCTTTATTTTCAAACTAAAGGCACAGCTGTGCCCTCTGAATACACTGACTCACTTGTGCACACTCGTGCCAACTCATTTACCCCTGTTCTGTAGTACAAGGGTATCTGCGTTGTACTTTGGATTTGTTTTGTACAAAAAGGAGTCCCTTTGTGCACTAAAAATATCTGCTAAGGCTAATTCACTAAGTATTTGCATTGCAGAACATAGCACACATGCAAAGAAGTAAAGAAAAATATTTATATCCAGTATCGGGGTATCTTTCATAGATTCACATGCCTAAATAATTCCCTGTTGTCGAGATGGGAGTCCCACGGTAACATAATCAAGCAGTATTTAAATACTTCCATAGGCTATAAAGGGTCTGAGCCATGTTATACATAGCCTATCTATGTCCTTTTTAAAAAAGCATCAAATGTTAAAAGCAGCCAATCAGCTTCCAGCACCCTCTAGAACTCTCCTTAGCAGAGGCAGTTTCCCTCAGATTTTCACCACACGTTGTGTGTGAAGGGAGTCTACCTGAGGTCTACTCAGTTTTCTTTTTGTAACATTTTTTCATCATGTCTGATAGGAGAGGACTCTTCTGTGCCTGCAAGACCTATGACAAGAAGAGGGTTCATGTTGATGATCCTCACAAGGGCTGAATGTATTGCCTTCTCCCAGCTCATGAGGTAAAGCAGCGCAAAATTTGTTGCACTATGTCGTCAAAAACACTGAGGGGCAGATGTATCAACATCCTGATTTGCGAATCTAAAATAGCGATTGTTTAGAAATCGCTATTTGAGATTTGCAAATTGGGATGTATGTAGAAAATTTCAAATGTTTTGCGATTTCCTAAAATTCCTTAATTGCGATTCGCAAATTGCGAATCGCAATTAGGGAATAATTTCCCATTCATTTCTATGGACCAGGAGGCCCATAAGAATGAATGGGAAGTTATTCTCAATTTGTGATTCGCAATTTGAGAATCGTAAATTGAGAATAATTTCAAGGGTGCAAGGGTGTCATAAGGACACCCTGAAGCACCCCTGAAATGAACATGTGTGCGCATATGGTGCACCTACATGCTCTAAGGGCATGTATGTGCGCCACATTGCACCTTCACAAATGCCAAAAAGTGCATTTGTGAAAGAAATCACAAATTACCACCAACTTGAAGTTGGTGGTAATTTGCGATTTCTTAAAGAGAATTCAGAACAATTAAATGCTTGTTGCATAGCATTTAAGAAATCGCAATTTGCGATCCCTTAAATGCTTACGCAAAATTGAAGAATAGCACATTTTGCAATTCCTTTTTTTTGCGATACGATTTCCCTAATACATACCATTTTGCAAATTTCTAGTCGCAAATACTGCTTTTTTGGAAATCGCAGCGTTTGCTACTAAAAATTGTCTTGATACATCTGCCCCTGAGAGAGAGGAGGCTGCGTTTATGGATACAGTCCACTAAGCACCTAGATAGTCTGAAAAGGACAGTTATGGTTCATCCAGGCCTCACATGAAAGCCAGATCTCAGAAGAAATACTGGATAGGGCGGGAAACACCTCAAACCCTCCCCAGAGAGCAAGAGCTCGAACAGGAGAAACATTCTAAAGTCTCCACTGAACCTTCATTTTCGGTCTCCTCTACTCCAGTGAGGAAAGAAAATAAGCACCATAGAGCCTCCTCATCATATCCTGGGAAATTCAGGACCAAAACAATAGGCATCAACGACGCCACCAGATCATTGATGACGACAAGTTACACTGTTACGTCATCGGCCCGTCGACGGCAGGGACCACAACAATAGTGACCATCTCTGGGTCCATACTGTTGACGATAGCATTGTTAACGACATGATGGGCTGTTGACGAAGGTTCCGTTGGCTAAGTTGACGAATATACCGTTGTTTATCCTTACTGTCGTCGACAACTCCGCTGACGACACCGTCAACAGCTACATCGACCATGACCGTAACAACACCATCGACGTCAGGCATCCTATCATCGGTGGTCATGATTCCATCGATGCCACCGTTGACGATGACGAAGGTAGTGAAACATGTTTTCATCTGGAAATGTCAGCATATAGTGAGCTCTCCCCTTTGACTCCTTCGCACCTTTTGGACCTACAGGAATCGGATGAATATAAGGATGGAGTATACAGAGTGGCGCATAGTCCATCAGAGTTACATGTTAAGTGCCAGGAAGATGGTGAGGACTGTGACGAAGAACAACAATACATTCAACCATTTTTGGCACCACCAATAATTTCCAAAATTATGGCTATCCTCATGAATCTCGCCCTAGAGAGATAACACATCTTCCGCCATCCTTGATTAGAGGACTACATACAAAGATTTCCATCTCAAAATGTTAAAAATGAGCCATTTCAGGATCAACCACAGTCCCTTGAAACATCGGTTTCGCCAGTGAAACCTACAGTACTACACCCTCCTGTAAAGGAGCCTAATCCGGGCGACCCTTCCTCCTCGGACGAGGAGAGAGAAGAAGGTGAAATTTCAGAGCCTACGCCTGCAGATCCTTGGGAAAATTGCATCATTCTCACTCCTTTTCCTCCATCACACCATCCAGCGGATTTCCCTCCAGAAGACATAACGGGTTTTCAGAACTTAATGGGGAGGGCTTCTAATAGATTCCATCTCCCGATGGCTGTAAAACATACGGACTACTTACTGTATGATTTTAAGAAGGAAGCTAGAAAATCCATTTGAAGAATCCCTATCATAGACTATATCTGGCAAAAGGTCGGACATGGCCTCCTTGCTAGACCTCATCCCTGAGGACAAGAGGCAGGAAGCCAGAAAAATCCTCTTACAGGGAGAGCAGGCAGCCTCTGAGACAATAGACTGCGCTATGGACATAGCCAATACGGAATTTCACCAATTGGCAACTGCGGCAGTCTTGAGGAGGCAAGGATAATTGAAAGTCACCACTTTTAGACCGGAGGTCCAGACAAAGGTCCGGGACATGGTATTTGATGGGGACGCTTTGTTTGGTAAACATTTCGGATGAGGCGCGGCTATCCATCAAAACTGATACAGATACGGTAAAATCCTTAGGCTCCCTCCAGTACAGGAAAATACCATTCAGAGGAGCAAAAGGATGCGGTTTCGCCACCTTCTGATGAAACTACAAGAGGGCACAGCAAGATCAGCCCTATCATCCACAATACAGGCAAGCCAACCAACCTGCTACCTACTGTCAGTTTTCCAAGGCTGGTTTCTCTCGTCAAGGGGGCTGCAAGAGAGCATCAATCCAAGGCAGAGATAACAGTAGAAAGCAATAACCTCAGCAGGGTACTGCCTCCCCCTCCCACCTCCCATCACTTCCCTTGGGTGCAAAAATCTCCAGTTTCTTCCAGCAATGGGAGAGTATAACAACAGGCCGATGGTTGCAGGATCTGTTTGCCTTTGGTCATACTCTGGAGTTCGTAGAGAAACCTCCAGCTACTCCACTCAGGGGAGTCCTTCCCCCTCGTCTTCACTAACTGCACAAAGAAGCAAGAGTTATGTTCTCAAAAGGAGCTATCAAGGAAGTTCCAATTTTGCAAAGGGGTCAAGGTTTCTCTTCAGGTTGTTTCTTGATTTTGAGGAAGTCAGGAGAATGGAGAACGTTTTGGATCTCAGAAAGTTAAACAAGTTCTCGAGAATGTAAACTTTCAGGATGGTAACTCTGGTAGACTTCATGACCTCCCTCCATTTAGAAGACTCATACTTCCACATCCCCATTCATCAGAAGCATAGAAAATTCCTCAGGTTCACGGTGGCTAATACCCATTATCAATCGAAATTTGCCTAGCCTATGTAACGGTAAGTTTCAATTCTATTAAGGACACGGAGGCGAGGATTATGCTTTTTCTCTCTTCGCTTTATTCCAACACAATTTTTCCATCAGCCAGAAAAATCATAACTCTGACGTTTTTCTCCACAAAGCAAAGAAAACAATGTGAAAAAATGCATTGCAACAGAAACAAATCCAACTTGGACCACAAGATCCTCCGCGGCATTGTCCACACAAGTCCTTCTGCAATGTCCATGCAGTCTACTTAGTCCCCTTGTCCTGACTGTCCTTCCTCTTTCTTTGCGCAAGTCACGCAACAGGTTTATTGATTCGACTTAGCACCATCATTTCCTGGAAGAGACAGAGATAGCGTAAGGCACATTACGGACAACCTCATCGTGCAAGAACAAATCACAGCACAAAGCAGGATCTAACAGTTTTTAAAGAGGTGGAAATTAAAAGATGTACTAACTCCCATACAGGCGGGCTCGCACCAATGTGCAACGGGTGGGATAATCCTCGCCTCCGTGTCCTTAATAGAATTTAAACTTACCATTACATATGCTAGGCAAATTTCGATTCTATGTCAGGACCGGAGGCTCCGATTATGCTAGTTTAAAGCTTACTTACCACCAACTGAGCGACGTCCAAGACCGGTTTAAAATAAAACCTTTTGAAGGTAGAATTCGAGGACCGGTCCGCTGCTCGCATTAAATCCTCTAAACGTGCTCCCAGAGATAAGGCCTTAGAAGCCATTGCGCCTCTGACTGAATGAGCACCGAACTGTTTCGTGTCAATACCCGCTTCTTGCATGACCCAACGCACCCACCGGGCAGTGGTGGGGGAGGAGACTGCTCTGTGGTTTTCCTAAAGAAATTAGAAGTTGACGTTCGCCTGGAGGGCGTAATTCTTGAGTACGGTCTCCGTAATCCTTAAGACAATTAACCACACATAACTTGGGACAGTACAAAAACGCAGAATAAGAAATGGACCAGGTCAAGGACCTAGGGCTAGATGTAGGTAATTCCCATTTACAGACTCTTAAATACCGAATTTTACCGAATCGGTATTTAAGAGTCTGCAAATGGGAAGGGGGCAGATTTAGGTAATTCCGAATTTAGGAATACAGAATCTGTAAGATTCGGTATTTACCGATTCGGTAAATACCGAATCTGTATTGCCCATTGATTCCTATGGGCCTTGAAGCCCATAGGCATCAATGGGAAATACCGAATCGGTATTTACCGAATCGGTAAATACCGAATCCTGCAAGGGTGCAGGGGGTGTCACTTTGACTCCAAGTACAGGCTTGTGTGACTTGCGCCCACATACATGCCCTAAGGGCATGTCTGTGTGTCACATGGCACAGGTGTGCATGCACACCCGAATTCGGTATTTTACCACACAAAAGGATTGTGTGGTAAAATACCGACTCTTAAGGGCCTGTGGCACTCTTAGGAGTGTCAGCTACATATGGATTTACCGATTCGGTAAATATACCGATTCTGTATTTTACAGAATCGGTAAAATTACCGAATCGGTAAAAATTACTGATTCGGTAGGCCCCCTACATCTGAAAAGCCTAATACCGGTTGGAAACGGCCGAAATCGTCCGTTTTCGACCGGTATTAAGGCTCCTACATCTAGCCCCTAGTGCTGCGGCCTACCGTGAACGTCACCCCATCCAGTGAAAAAACCCGCGCTGAAACGTCCAGAGCACAAACATCAGATACCCTTCTACAAGACACCAAACACAAAAACATGGCCTGATTGGCTGAAAGCTCTTTCAAAGAAAGGCAACGATTCTGCTGCCAAGAAAGGAAAAGGTTTAAGACCAAATTGACGTCCCATAGGAAGGAGTAACAGGGTTCCGGAGGTAACGAGAGACGAATACCCCCAACAATTTGCAGACTAAAGAATGTTCCCCTAAGGGTGATCCATCCACCGGGCAGTGTGCCGCGAAATCGCAGACTGAACCGTGTTAATAGAACGTTATGCTAACCCGGTCTTTGCCAATTCCGCCAAATAATTCAGAACGGGAACAACTCCCGCGACCATGGGATCCAAACCCCATCGAATACACCAACGCACCCACTTCGTCCAGGCGGAGAGATAACGTTTAGAGGTGCTGTCAGCCCAGGCCTTGGACAAGAGCTCCTCAGCTGGTCTCGAAAGGCCTGGGAGCATCCAACGTTGCCGGAAAGCCGCCATGCCATGAGGTGGAGAGTCCCCTCAGTGACTAGGTGATGACATTCCCCGCTGGGATTCAGAAGGAGGTGAGGAAACAGGGGGAGTAGGGTTGGAAAATCCCAAGAAAGTTCCAGAAAAACCGGAAACCAAACTTGAGACCTCCAGAATGCTGTCACCACCACCAATTCCGCTGTCTGCACAATCATGGAAAATGGGGGAACGCATAACCCTTCTCCATGCTCCACTCTTGCAGGAAAGCATCTGTGGCTTCTGCGTGAGGGTCCGGCCTCCAACTGAAGAAGTGCGGAAGCTGATGATCAAAGCGTGACGCAAAAAGATCTATTGTAAACGGTCCCAATGGACTGGCCAACCTCTTCAAGACCTCAGGGTCCAGCTTCCATTGACTCCAATCAACCAGGTACCTCGTATTCCAGTCCGCTACCTGATTGGCCTGACCCGGGGGGTACTGCGCCTACACCGAGATATGGTGCGCTAGGCAGTACTCCTAAAAATCCTTCGCCAGATCCACCAAGGCCCGGGAACGAGGGCCGCCATTATGATTGACATACCGTACCGCCGAGATATTGTCCATCTTTAGAAGAACACAAGATTGAACCCGATTTCTTGTCCAGCACCGGACGGTGAAGGACCCCGCCAGGAGTTCCAGACAATTGATGTGCAACCTCTGTTCTTCAAAAGACCAGACGCCGCCTGTGGAAAACTCCCCGCAGCATGCGCCCCACCCTGACCTGCTGGCGTCGGACTCTATGACTAAGTCCCGAACTGAGCCAAAAATAGTCCGACCGTTCCACGCCTCCATGTGGGTGAGCCACCACGTCATCTCCTCCTTCACTTCCGCCGAAATGGGCACCGAGTGCTCGTAAGACAACCCTTTCCGGAGATGAGACGCCTTCAATCGCTGCATGGCCCGATAATGCAGGGGACCCGGCAAGATTGCCTGGATGGACGAGGATAGAAGCCCCACTACCCTGGCAATCTGTCTGAGGGAGACATGAGACTTGGCGATAGTTTGCCGAAACTCGTGCTGAATCTTGGCCATTTTTCGGGACAGTAAGCTCAAAGAAGCCTTGACCGAGTCCACGACGAAGCCCAGAAATGTTACGCTCTTCGACGGTGTCAAGACAGATTTGGCCTCGTTGATCACGAACCCCAGACCCTGCAGAAGTGCAACCGCTTGATGAAGCTGCGCCAACAAAGTCCTGGGGCATTGCGCCATGATCAAGATGTCGTCCAAATAGACGATCAAACGGACACCTCAGGCCCTGAGAAACTCCACCACCGGGTGAAGCACCTTTGTAAAGCACCAAGGTGCCGAAGAAAGACCGAGTGGAAGGGCGGTGAACTCGTATACCTGGTCTTTCCAGCAGAACTGAAGGAAGCGCCTGTGAGGCGGATGGATGGGCACCACCAAGTACGCATCCTTGAGGTCCAGGCGCACCATCCAGTCGGCTGGGAGGAGGATATCCCTGAGCAGATGGATTTCTTCCATCTTAAAATGGTGGTAAACCAACCAGCTGTTGAATTCCTTGAGATTGATGACCGGCAGACGGCCCCCATCTGTCTTGTCCACTAGGAAAATATTGCTGAGAAACCCGTGAGGGTGCAACTGCGAACGACAGATGGCCCCTTTGCGAAGTAAAGCAGAGACCTCGTCTTTGACCAACTGGGTATCCGGGGCAGAAAACAAAATGGGTCGAGGCCTGAATTCCTGACGAGGGGTATTGTAGAACCATCGGATAGTTTGCAAAACCGAAGCATCTGCTGTAACATACGCCCAAGCGTCCTGGAAGCGTGCCAGCCGCCCCCGATACAAAGATGTGCCGATGGCCCCACACTTACCGGAATTATTTCCTCCGTTGGCGTTGTTCCTGAAGGCCTCTGAACCGTTGCCCCCTCGTGGGGTAGAACTCGGAGTAAGTGGCGCTGGTGGAGTATTGACCACATCCGGAGCCTTCTCCCCTGTTGGGACTGGGATGCGTACCACGGCCGGTCGCACCGCTCGTACTGCGACCATCCCCTTGAGAGACCCGGGGCTGGAAGACCCTCTTAATGCTGGACTGGGCCTTGTCCAGCTAGGTAAAGGTGGCCACAAACTTCCCGAGTTCTTTCACAAAGGGGTCTCCAAAGAGCCCCCCTTGCACCACCGGCCCTCCCTCCGTGGAGGCCAGATCCCCTAACTTAGGGTCCAACTTAATTATTCGGGATCGACGATGCTCCGTCGAGAGGGCACAGTTAGAATTGCCCAAAAATATATTGGCGCGCTGCGCCCAATTTGAAAGCACTTCCAGGGAAATGGCGGCCCCGTGTCTTTGGCATCCTCCGCCTTGTCCAATATTTTGGTTAATGGTCCGATGGCGTCCAGCAATTTATCTTGGAATGAACGGCACGAACTGTCTATTCATTCCTGTGGGTCTTTTATGTACTTGGCCAGGAAGGTGGCCATCTTGGAGTCAAGCTCTGGAGTACAGGCCACCTTCCCGTCCAAAGTAGGGCGTCAGCATTCGGACCGCAGGCAACCCCTCGCCTCCTTCTCTAGGGGCTTGCGGAGACGGTCGGCCACAAACTTAGCAACCCTCTTCCCAGGTGCTCAGGCCGCCAATCGGGGAGGAATAATCTCATCCGGGTCCAGCATGCCCGAGCTGTCCTGCGGCAGGGAGGTGGAAGAGCCGGCCGGGTGCCAAGAACGCGAAGATCCTGTGTCATCGTCCGATGCCTCCGAAGAATCCCCATTGGCGTTGGGGGAATCAGGCGCAGGAGGGGGAACAGGCTCTGAGGCTGTAGGTTGACCAGGAGAGGACGGGGTTGCTCACGCTAGGAACGCATTACGCAAATGTTCAAATGCTCCTTTAGCAACAACAGGGGCATCCCCCGGGTCACCCTCAGCAAAGGCTCTCTTAGGGGGTGGGGGACCCTCCCCAGTGGGATTAGTGGCAGGCTCCTGTGAAGGGGCTCCTGAAGGGACCTGCGCAGAGACCTACGAACGTGCCTGCGCCAGCTTGGCACACTCCTGAATGATGCGCTCAGAGAGGCACTGTTCCATGGGGCCCACTACTTCTTTTACACACCTGTAGATAGAGGTGTCAACTGCCTCAAAAAAGGCATTGTCATAAGGGGGGTAAGTAGCTTCAACATATATATCGTGCTGCTCCATCCTGAAACCACTAACAAGGAGCCAGGCACCAATCCTGCAGACAACCGCAAGTTGATCTGACCCAAACACCTGAGGGTCAATGTGTAGGCAGACCGGTGGACTGCAAAGCTTTTGGGTCAACAGTAACACTTCCCTTTAGGGCGAGCACTAGGACCCCGGAACGCTAGGCCCTCACCCAGGACCGGGCCCCTCCCCGCCTCTCAGCGTGCCCTGAAAGTGCTCCTTGAGAATCAGACAGCCCGTAGGCGTAGCACGCGGTTTAACCGCAATACGGACCCCCGCCGGGGCGTTCCGGAAGCTTCACAGAAAATGCAGGTAATACAGACCCTTATAAGGGCGTTCATGTGAGGCGGGTTCGGGAACAAAGCTCTTGCGACTTGCTCTCACAGTGCGGCTCCTCTGACAGGATCTGCGCCGTGAGACCAACAAGACGGGAGATCGCCCCCGGCGGGTGACTGACACACCGCAATGTAAACAAGGGCCGCCGCCACGTAAGGAGTGTTCCCGCTCCCGATCGGGAATCTGTTGAAAAAACTCAGAAAACCAAACAATAGAATGCACAAGCCCGAAGCCTCTACACAGTAACAACGCGGCCTCCCCCCGGCGCTTCCCGTTTTCTACCGGAAAACGCCTCAGGCCTACTCAGATAAATAAAGAAAAGCACTTAACTGGTTGCGTAAGCAACAAAGAAAGAGAAAGGACTGCCAGGACAAGGGGACTAAGTAGACTGCATGGACATTGCAGTAGTACTTGTGTGGACAATGCCCCGGAGGATCTTGGTAGTTGTGGTCCAAGTTGTATTTGTTTCTGATGCGATGCATGTTTTCACTTTGTTTTCTTTGCTTTGTGGAGAAAAACGTCAGAGTTATGGTTTTTCTGGCTGCTGGAAAAAAATTGTTTTGGAATAAAGCGAAGAGAGAAAAAGCATAATCAGAGCCTCCGGTCCTGACATAGAATTCAAAGTTCTCCCTTTCGGCCTCAAATCAGTGCCCAGAATATTTACAAAAGGCTATGCGCAGGTTGCCATAGTCCTACGTTCTCAAGGTCACCAAGTATTCCCCCACTTGGATGACTGGCTGCTGAAGGCAACAACAGCAAAGCAAGCAACCAGAACCACGGATGCTTGTCTTCAACTGTTCTGCAAGCTGGGGCTGACAGTGAACATCGCAAAGTCTTCATTTATTCCTAATCAAATAGTACCATTTCTGAGAGCCAGATTGTACACGATCCAATGCAAAGCATTCTTGTCGGAAGAATGTCAAATCTGTCTACGGCAATTGGCTATGGCCATCTCAAAAAGAAAATTATTTTTAATAAGGAAATACAAATCGCTCCTAGGAATGTGCTTATCAGAGTTAGACCTGGTTCCCTTGGCCAGACTCAGAATGAGACCTCTCCAGGAGGAACTGCAAAAGCAATGACTTCAAATGTCGGGATCATTCAAAAGCATCATTCAGGTTACCCCAGCGATTAAGACAGCAATGCAATGGGGGTACTCAACTCCAAACTTTTTAGAAGGGCTCCCTTTCATGCAAAACATACCAGACTACATCCTGACAACAGATGCCTCAATGGAAGGCCGGGAAGGTCATTTGCTCATTTGCAGGACCTTCAAATTCAAGGAAAATGATCCAATTCTCAAAAATAAAGTCATATCAACAGCCTAGAGTTGAAGGCTATATTCATCTCTTTACAGGCCTTCCTACTGAGAATAGCAGGCGCTTCCTTACTGGTCTGTATTGACAGCATGACCAGTATGTTATACAAGGAGGGAATAAATCTTTCACGCTTTCTATGGAAGCTCAAGAACTGTGGAGCAGGGCAACAGAGCACAGGATTTCTCTCCAGGCTGAGCATGTTCCAGATTTACACAGCACGCTAGCAGATGCTCTTAGCAGAGCTATAGCCAAAATCCATGAATGGGAACTCAGACCAGCTCAACCAATTATATGCTCTATGGGAAAAACCAGCGCTGGACCTATTTGCCACAGACATCAACGCCAAATGCTGTTCCTATGCCAGCAGGTTCCCCCTCCTGGGGTCTCAGGGCAATACTCTTTCGATGCATTGTTCAGGGATATATTCTTATGCCTTTCCCAAATTCCAGTGATTCCCAGGTGGCCTAGACAACACTGGTTCCCGGAACTTCTTCATCTTTCAGAGGCCAGACCCATGCATCTGAAGCTACTTCCTCCTCTCCTGACCAGGGACAATGGTCAAGTGTGCCAACCAAATCCAGAGTCTCTGCACTGGCACGCTTAGCTCCTGAATTCATGAAACTTAGAGAAATGAGCATTTCGCAGGAGTGTAGAGACATCCTCTCTAAGGGCCTGATGTAGGTGGCCATTTACCGGCCGGTAACAGCCGAATTCGGCCGTTACCGACCGGTAAATGGGTTTTCAGATGTAGGGGGCCTATATTTTACCGATTCTGTAAATTCACAGAATCGGTAAATTTACAGAATCAGTAAAATACCGAATCAGTATATTTACCGATTCGGTAAATCCACATGTAGGTGGCACTCCTAAGAGTGCCACAGGCCCTTAAGAATCGGTATTTTACCACCTAATCCTATTGGGTGGTAAAATACCGAAATATGGTGTACAAACACATCAGTGCATGCACACCTGTGCAATGTGACACACAGACATGCCCTTAGGGCATGTATGTGTGCCACATGGCACACAAGTCCGGAATTGGGGTGCTAGAGGGTGTCAAAGTGACACCCCCTGCACCCTTGCTGAAATCGGTATTTACCGAATCGGTAATGCCCATTGATTCCTATGGGCTTCAATGTCGCAAACTATGTCAAATTGAGTCGCGGATGATAATCAGACTAAGAACAAAACATCCGAAAGGCATGAACTTTGGAGAAGATCTGCACATTCATCTGGAATAACATGTTCCTGAAATGACCCGGGTACTATACCCAATAAATCAGAACAATTATCAATGAACTATAACAAAAGACTTGGGTACTATACCCAATAATTGACAAATTACAATGGATATGCCACAGTGAACTTTCAGTCACAAAGTGCAGTAATGGAAACGCACACAATGTCCTTTTTCTTTTCTTTTTATTTTTCTCACTAAAGTGTAACTACAATTCCCATGATGCTTCATAACCAGCTAACATGGGATAGTACAAAAAGCAACACTGTGGAGGGACTAACCGACCGTGAGCAAGGCCAGTTGTGGCTGAAACGCGTTGGTGGGGTGAAGTGAGATAAACAAGGCATGTAAAGTATCCTGGTTGTGCCGCCTCCTTTGTATACTCAAATTTCCCTGGGTCAGGATCCGACCCCTGGGCAGAGCACACACTGCGGGGCGCTCTCGACTGGCTTAAGGATCACTTTGTGTACCGATATATATATATATATATATATATATATATATATATATATATATATATATATATATATTACCTACTGGCGGTCGCCAGTAGGTATATATAGTTAGGATTTTTTCCCTATGGGATTTTTGAAAATTCTATGTCTAATAACTTTGGCGTTTGTGGACGGAATTGGCTGAAATTTTCAGGAAAATAGAACATTTTGTTTCTGAGCAGCCCCTGAAAATTTGGGGGGGGGGGTTCGTCAAGGGGGGGGGCGAGAAAAAAGGGGGGTCCCAAAACGCGTTTTTCCAATGTTAATTTCCATAGGGCGGTTGGCCTCACTTTTAGCCCGAACGGCTGAATGGATTTGCACGAAACTTGGCAAAATTGTAGGGACTGTTAGCCCGATGTGCCTTTGCTAGGTCTCAATATATGTGCTCCAGTGGATTTTGAGAAATTAACGTTCAAAAAAAGATATATATCTGTAAGCGCGCTCTGGGCAGCGTTCCGGTTCGCGTACTTGACGCGTAACAGAACTTCGCGAAGCAAAGCTGATTGGCTCTTCGGTGTCTGTCAACATTCTAAACAGTCCGGAGCGGCCGCCATCTTGTCTCTCGGTAGGATCGAGAGACAAGAGGAGGCCAAAACAAAGGGGGAAATGACCATAAGGGGGCATAGTAGATCCTCCCTGACCCCCTAGGTTTTATGTGGAGGTTTTAAAAGGGCCCCGCAGGGCATAACAAAAAAAAATATTTTTTTTTTTTGCGTGGGGAGCGCCCGGTTCGCGAACCGGGAAGCGTTCTGGGGAGCGTACTATAAGGAAAAAAGAATGATAGACTTTTCAAATACTGTATGTTAATTGATTGTTGGTTTTGTTGATTATTTTTTAATTTCTTTTTTTTACGCAATTATTTATTATTGTGATTGTGTTTCAAAATTTAATAAACTTTCTAACATTTCACTGTCTGAAATGTCATTATTTTCATTGAACATAGTTTGTAATCTCTGAGGGTGTAAAATGTCCTCATTTTGAAGGAGGTCATCTACTGCTTGCACACATGGCAGTAGTTCTTGGTCCCAAGTTTCATCCATAAATTCTATATAATTTGGATCAATGATTTCTTGGCTGGTCTCTTGCAGGACAATTTGAAATTAAACTTTGTGTTCGCCTTCCATTTTGCCTGAAATTTGGATAAAAAAAATATATATTAGTAGAGATAGGGCACTGTTGGGATTAATTTTAGATAGGCAGTTTTTATCAGTGAATTTATCTTTGGGCAGTGTATAGTATCAGAGTGGAAGTAGGAATATAAAAAAGTGTATGTGATTTAACGTAAGTAAATTCATAATTATACAAGAGAAGCCTAACTCCATCCATAACTATAACAGTGAAGTCTATCTAAATCTATAACTACTACAGAGGGATAGTATATAACTATCAGAAAAAGTTTACCATATTAACTTATAGTGTACAATATACTTCAGTTTAAAAAATAACAACTTACCTTTACAAAGAAGTTGAAGTGATTAGTGAAAATCCAATTGAAATGTACAACAAGAAGTAGTAGTCAAAATGGCTGTGTTTCCTTCTCTTCCTTTATATATATTCAGGTATATAACCAATCAAATGTCAGGTAATAAAAGTAGAAAATGAAAGTAATATTTTCATTGGTTGTCAATTCCAACACTTCAGATGTGTTTTGTGAAGTAATTTACCTCACGGTATTTAGAGAGGTCTACAGGCTAAATGGCTAAATGGAATTTCAATCAAATTTGTGAAAATGAAAGGGATTGGTATGTAGTATGAGCTAATCTATATTTGGTGAGAGTGTCTCCAGTCGTTTTTCTGTAAATTACTTTCCCACCTTTTTTGATGGTGCGCTTCCCAGGGAGCGACCCGGTACGCGAACCTGAAGCGTTACGGGAGTCCACCATTTTGTGTTTCGGTCGAATTAAGATACAAGATGGAGGGCAAATAATGTTCAGAATGGGTAGAAGGGGGCACGGTAGACTTATCTTGACCCCCTAGGTTTTCTGAGGGTGGCTGAGGAGGCTTATATGTGCGAAAAAAAACATTTTTTTATGAAATTCCGCGAGGTTAGCTTCCGGTTCGCGTACAGGGTAGCGCCCCGGGGAGCGTAGTTTGTTGAAAATTAGTGAAAAAAGTTAGAAAAAAATAATAATTGTGAGTGATCAGATGTAGGGTAGCTCTGAGAAAAGCTTTTGGGATTATGGTACATTTAGGTACTTATAAGTAGGTACCAATGCACAGTCTTAAATTCAGAATGAAAATTCTGTTGCCCTCATCTGAGAAGTGAACTCCATCTCCTCTGTAGATATCTTGCATGTAGTAACGCAAGTTATTGTTGTACATGGAGCCCATTCCATGGTCTCTCATGTAAGCTGAAACAGATTTGTTTACATGCTTCCTCGACTTCTCAATTTGTGGACAAAATTGGTTGGACCACCTTCATTTCTGTCTTTGGCATATATTTGAATATACCAAGGCAGTTTGAGGAAAAAGTGCCATTAATTGCTCAAAGGTGTCCTTTAAAAGCATTTCCAGACCTACTCCAGTCAAAGTGCCCAAATCATTACCTCCACAGTGCACAATTAACAGGTCAGGTTTTGGCAAATGCATAAAGGTTTTCACCAATGGTATCAATTGGTGACATTTTAATCCTCTGTGGCCAAACCACTTAATTTCCACATCTTGTAAATTGAGGTTAGGTAAATTTCTGTTCTCAGCATACCTTTGAGCCCAGTAGATGTAACTATGTCCTACAATCCAGACAGTAAACATGGTGAGAAAAGTTTCTGATGCAGTCAGATGAAGTGTGGTAATGAAATGGCAGATGAAACAGTAGGAGTTTGTAAAGAAAAAAAAACTGTGGAGTTTCAGTGCTAATGATTCACTAGCAGTGATTGGTGGATTTCCATTTCTGAAAACAGAAAGTTAGGGTGCATGGATGTGTTCTTTGAAAGATGTAATTTGAATGGTCAAGGAAAAAACATTTAATGAAAGATTGCACTGGATACGCAGGTGCACTGAGAGTTCAGAGTTCAATTGAAACATTGTTGTGTGAACTTGCAAACATCAGAGGTCTTTCAGGAGGTGGTTGCTATGCAAAAAAGGCAGAGAGGGCAGAGGGGGGAAGGGTTTTGATTTGAAAAAAGTGAGGGAAGAGTTTTGATTGGCTAACATGAGAGATATGTGTAATGAATATCAGCATTTCTGTGCTTTCTATAGCTGCAGCCTCTTGAGTGCATGCTCTTTGTTCTGCTGAAGACAATTTGGTGTATTTCTGAGACTGTTTTGAAACTCAAAAAGTATTTGCTAAGGTGAGAAAAGATTTATTTAATTTAGATAGAGAATAGTATGATTTAAGGAGAAAATTATGAAGAAAGCTGTGTTTTTAAAATGTTGCTTTGTCTCAAGTGATATACAAATAGATTTTGTTTCTTTGAGAAATTGTAATTGCACATTCTGTGTAGATATCTTGCATGCAGTAACGCAAGTTATTGTTGTACATGGAGCCAATTCCATGGTCTCTCATGTAAGCTGAAACAGATATGTTGTGTTTAAAAACGTTTTTTGAAATCAATTACATTTCTGGATATGTACTGCTAGAGCTTCATAGGTTGTTTGGGCCATATTTATAAGGCATTTGAGTGTCTATGATGTTATTTTTCCCATTTAAATTGAAGAGCTTTCTCCATGGGGCAAGTTTCTTGTAAATATGCTCCCACCTGTGCTTGGCAAATTTAGATTTTGATTCTTGGAGTTACATAGCCATGTAAAAAATGACCCAAAAATGGTGCAAGGGCAATCAAAAAACGCTTTCATGTGTCTTAAGGACATTTTAAGTCATTTCCTCTTGAATGTAGGTATACAATTGATTTATATGTTGTGTTTAAAAACGTTTTTGGAAATCAATTACATTTCTGGATATGTACTGCTAGAGCTTCATAGGTTGTTTGGGGCATATTTATAAGGCATTTGAGTGTCTATGATGTTATTTTTCCCATTTAAATTGAAGAGCTTTCTCCATGGGGCAAGTTTCTTGTAATTATGCTCCCACCTGTGCTTGGCAAATTTAGATTTTGATTCTTGGAGTTACATAGCCATGTTAAAAATGACCCAAAAATGGTGCAAGGGCAATCAAAAAACGCTTTCATGTGTCTTAAGGACATTTTAAGTCATTTCCTCTTGAATGTAGGTATACAATTGATTTATATGTTGTGTTTAAAAACGTTTTTTGAAATCAATTACATTTCTGGATATGTACTGCTAGAGCTTCATAGGTTGTTTGGGCCATATTTATAAGGCATTTGAGTGTCTATGATGTTATTTTTTCCCATTTAAATTGAAGAGCCTTCTCCGTGGGGCAAGTTTCTTGTAAATATGCTCCCACCTGTGCTTGGCAAATTTAGATTTTGATTCTTGGAGTTACATAGCCATGTTAAAAATGACCCAAAAATGGTGCAAGGGCAATCAAAAAAAACGCTTTCATGTGTCTTAAGGACATTTTAAGTCATTTCCTCTTGAATGTAGGTATACAATTGATTTATATGTTGTGTTTAAAAACGTTTTTGGAAATCAATTACATTTCTGGATATGTACTGCTAGAGCTTCATTGGTTGTTTGGGGCATATTTATAAGGCATTTGAGTGTCTATGATGTTATTTTTTCCCATTTAAATTGAAGAGCTTTCTCCGTGGGGCAAGTTTCTTGTAAATATGCTCCCACCTGTGCTTGGCAACTTTAGATTTTGATTCTTGGAGTTACATAGCCATGTTAAAAATGACCCAAAAATGGTGCAAGGGCAATCAAAAAACGCTTTCATGTGTCTTAAGGACATTTTAAGTCACTGAGGAAACACAGGTGATGTAATTGTGAATTGAGGAAAAGAAACTCCACATTTTTCAATTACATCACCTGTGTTTCCTAAGTTTATGAATAACATTGTGCAGATGAAGTTTAGGTCTGTCCACGGACACAAAAGAGATCTGGCCTTTGTTCAAGAGTGAAGTGGACATGACTTACTTCATTGGTAGGCCTTCACATGTATTATCTCCTCTGTATTCTTCAACAAGCGTAAATCTCATCTGCAACCGTGAGTAGGCCTCACCTCAAACAAACAAAACAGGTGATGGACCGAGTGTGGATCAATGTCACACATTCACCCCAGTCCAAAGATCTGGGCCCAAACAAACCTCTGGATAGGCCACACCTTATCGTCATCCTGAATCAATCATTTAAAAGGTTAGGGACAGATTTATGATAGGTGTATGCCTGTTTTGTACCACTGTGCCTCACTTTTGTGACGCAGTGGTGGTGCAAAAGATTTGCTATGTGGCGACTTATTTACAACTTGATGCATCTAGGCAGATGTGTCATGTTGTAAAGTCCTGTGCCACATGAAACCTGTGTCAGGTTTCATATAGGTGTTTTGTTGCTTTGTGATTTTGTCACATATAAAACAACACAGGTAAAATGTAGAAGCATTCAATTTCTTTGCTAAATTTGCCAATGCACTAAAAATTGTTCTATGTTAAAATAATAAGTAGGGTGTTAAGTTTTTGATGACTGTTATTGATTTACTGTTTGGTAATAGTGGTTAATACCATTTTTTATTATATTTTACCACAGATTCAACTGCAGATCATTTCAAAATTTGAAAATGCCAACTAAGAATCGAATTAGAAAGGCTACAAAACGTCAAAGACAGCAGGTTCATCTATTACTGCAGCAGTCCTCTACAAAAAAAACTTGTCAAGTCACCAAGAAAGCACCGGGTAAGACCACGAAAACATTCATAAGAAATATTTGTAGTAAAAAAAGTATTTCTACAGAAAATGTTTCAGTCCAGAAAAAGAGAAGCAATTTAAACGGAAAGGAAAGACCAATAAAAAATGTTACTGCTAGAGCAAGAGATAACTCTGTGCATGATAGTAGAAGGAAACAACAGTTTAGGGACATTCGAAAACGAATGATCCGCAACAGGATAATAGTCAATTTGTTAAAAAATATTAAGAAAGGCCAACAGAAAGTGGCATTTTATAAGAAAAAGAAAAATGTAGAGAAAATTATTGATCAGGCTTTCGAAATTAAGCGAAAGTTATTTATTTTGGTAATCAATAGAATTAGGAAACTAAACAAGGTAATTTCTGATTTCAAATCAAATAGTAGATGGAAGAGAGTAGTTAATCGTAGTAATTTTTGTGAAGTTTTTTCCGGAGAATGGATGCATAGTTCAAGTTGTGAGGCATTTTTTAATGAGGAGAGTTATTTCCAGGATAATGATTTGGTGCTTGCAGTTGACACCAGTGGTCGAGCTTATGAAGTGAAAGATGGTTGTCCAGTTGAAAAAGAAAAACTTGTGACAACAGAGACAGAAGAGGTGTTAGGTAATGAGGTTTTAGGAAGACGTCCTAAGGGTCCTGTGTACATTTGGAAGTGTAGTAGTATTTGCAGTGTGCGACAGGATTCCATCAATTTGCTTTGTGATTTTGTACGGACATTTAATAAGAAAAGTTTGAAGCAGAAAATGAAGTTGTTGCAAGAATTAGATCCTTGCAGAGTGAGAGAAGTGACAGGTTTGCATGGTCATTCACTGGCTTGTCTTTCCAGGAGAGTATGCCAGAGTGTTTTTCATCATTTCAGGATGCTAGCAGTGCATCATAATAAAGTGAGGAAATTAGTGAGAATGTTGTATTATGCAAAGAGTCCAGCAATTATGCTTAAACAATTATGCACTGCTCTTTTGCATGGTTCTGAAATAGATGTGAAGAATATTTGTGAAGAAATTGAGTTCTGTTACTTTGGAAGTAAAGATGAGAATGTTCAAATTGACCCAGAAGTAGAGGGTAATGTTGAAGATAATGTACAGGTTTCCAGTACAGATAATTTTCAGAAGGAAATTGCCACGTTTCAGGTGAAATCAAGTGAGAGGCCTAATTTCACTTGTGTGTGTTGTTGACGCACTTATTATAAGAATCAGAGTAAGTTAGTGGATTTATATGCAAAAAGTGAAAGGGAAAATAATAGTGAATGGAAGGATTTCGCAACATACTTGATGGTAGAAAGTTGTTTTGATTTGGGATCGGATCAACGTGTGTGTACTTATTGTTGTAACAAATTAAACCAAAACCAGATGCCTGCTAGGGCGGTTCATAATAATCTGGAATTGGTTGAGATTCCTTCTGAATTGAAGGATTTAAATACTTATGAATCTATTTTGATTCAAAGTATCCATCTCTTTCAGGCTATTGTAAGAATGGAGCCAAAAACAGGGAAGTTGCCTCCATCAGATTTACAGAGAGGATTAAAGGGAAGAGTTGTTTATTTGCCTCTAGATTTGAACAAAAACATTAACACAATTGGAGTAGAAAAAGTGGAAGAGGAACCTCTGGTTATCTTAGTTAATGGGGTTCCGACAAAGAATAGGAAAATATTGCAAGATTTAGTGGATGTTAGGAAAGTCAAAAAGGCAACATTGTATTTGAAAAAAAATAATAAATACTATAAGAATGTATATGTTGCAGAAGAGGAAGTAAGTGATGAAGAGGATAGCGATTTGTGTGCTGGCCAAATTGAGAAAGTAGAAGCCTCTAAAAGTGAAGAAATATATGAACATTATAGTGTTCATCCTTTGCATTCCAAGGAAGTCATGGGGAATGCTATTGAGTTGTTTCAAATGAAACAAGCCAAAGGGAGTCCCATTAGTGTTTGGGAGGAAAGTTTGGAAGCTCGGTGTTTCCCACAGCTATTTCCAACAGGTGAAGGAGGAAGATATGATGAGCGACCTCATCAAATTCCTGCTTCTGAATACCGGACTTTACGATTGTATGCAGAAGATGCTAGGTTTCGACAATGCATTCCCTATTTGTTTCATCTCCTGTTTGAAAGCGATCTGTCTGGACTGTCATATGCAGTGAACCACATCTTGAAAAGTGGTATACAGATGCGAAACATCTCGGCAAGTGACTTTATGGATAAAGTCAATGTCCAAGACAGTATTTTGGATTCTCACCTAATTAATCTCATGGCGTGTCAGCGTGGTACTAATGAGTACTGGTACCGTCGTCATGGTGATTTAAAATGTATGCTGAGGAACTTAGGAACTCCAACATGGTTCCTCACTTTGAGCTGTGCCGAGTATGGCTGGGAAGACTTGAATTTCTACGAGAGGCAAATGGAAACATTGAAAACATCGAATTCAAGACACCCGGAGAACTGTGCTCTTTGGATCCAGTCAATGTATGCAGGTACTTCAATCATAGATTTGAAGCTATGATGTCTTTCATCATGAATAAGAAAATCCACCTCTTGGAGAGGTGTTGGATTTCTTCTGGAGAAAGGAGTACCAAGCAAGAGGTGCTCCTCATATACATATGCTGCTGTGGATCAAGGATGCACCTAAATTTGGAACAGATCCGGATGACTTAGGGATGAGTTTCATAGAACAGTATTCTACGTGTGCTGTGCCAAATGCAAAGGAGAAGAAAAGCCTAAGAGAACAAGTTCTACGTTTCCAAAGCCATCGTTGTGGAAAGTACTGTCGTCGTAAATTCAGAAACAAGGACAAGTTCTACACCAAATGTCGTTTCAACTTTCCACGACCGGTGATTTCTAAAGGAACAGTTTGATGTCTTCTCTGCGACATAATGTGACGAGGAAATCACCCAAAAATACATACAATTTGAAAAGGAACGAAGAGTCCAAGTACATCAATGACTACAACCCAGTGATTTTGTCCATGTGGAATGCTAACATGGATATACAGTTTGTGGCTGATAACTGTATGGCTGTGGCTCGGTATGTGACATCTTACATCACCAAAAAAGAAAAGACAGAATTGAAGGATATGTGGGAGGACATTTCCCATGAAAAGAGCCTCAGCAAGAAGTTGTACAGTTTCAGTCTGAAGATGTTGTCGCATCGAGAAATCGGAGCTTACGAATGTTCTGACCGGTTGTCTTCAGCAAGTCTCTATGCCAAATCCAGGAGTATCGTTTGGGCGAGTCTTGGTCTTGCTGCAACGCGTAATCGAGTTCTGAAACCTGTGCAGGAAATTGAGTATTTGGCGGAAAAGGAGCCAAACAGTACCGACATTTTGAAGACCAACATGTTGGATACATATTATCCAAATCGAAGTAGTCACCTTGAGAATGTTTGTTTGTATGAGGTTCTACAAAATTACATATTCAAGAGGAACATTAAAGAAGATATTGAGAAAGGAGTGTATGCTGTAATTGGAAGTGAGGGATGTCTGGTCAAGCAAAGAAAATGCCACTTGGTAAACCATCAAAAATTGAGTGGCGAATCTCCAGAAAAAAAAGGAGTTTTTCTATTTAGCACTTTTGCAACTTTTCAAGCCTTGGCGTGCAGAAGAGGAACTGCTTGGAGATTTCCTCTGTTACGAAGACTCTTTCACTGCCGCCAAGGAGAACATAGAATGTCCTGCTTTTCCCAAATATCAAGAAATGTTGACTTTGGAAATTGAGCAGGAAGCAACGATTGCAGCCGAGATTGCCAGAGACAGTTCTCAGGACAGTCAGAGTTCTGTTTCATTGAGTCAGGATCCACTAGGAGGACCTGTTATCGAAAATGAAGCTGCCACTGCTATGAATGAAGTGGAAAGAGCCATGGCACATGCTCAGGAGGATGCGGTTAACTTAGAAGACTTGGAAAAACAACTCAACGTTGAGCAGAGGAAAATATATGACGAAGTTACCAAGCACATTGATCATGGATTAAGTCATGAGAAGAAAGAGTGCTCGTGTACGTCGTTGAAGCCTGTCCGACTGTACGTGAGTGGAGAAGCGGGAACTGGAAAAACTTTCCTCATTAAAGCAATTTCTTGTTATTTGCAGGAAAGGACTGAGTCATCGCTGTCTTGTGTTGTCACCGCTCCAACTGGACTGGCAGCACATAACATTAAAGGTATTACTTTGCATCGTCTATTGATGCTGCCAGTGGAGCATGACAACAAATTACAATACCACAAGTTATCTGGAGATGCTTGTTGTGAGGTTTCAAGAGTCTTGAGGAAAATGAAACTTCTTATCATTGATGAAGTAAGCATGGTTTCCAATGTCATGCTTGCCTTTGTGCATTTGAGAATGCAAGAAGTTCTTAAAACTGAGTATGATGTGTTATATGGTGGCAAACACATCATTGTTTTCGGAGATCTTCTGCAGCTGACACCAGTGAAAGGACAACCTGTGTTCAAAATGCTCACGCATGAAGATACCAGGAAGTGCCTAGGGAGCATTGGCAACGTCAATATATGGTTAAACTTCAATTATGCTGAACTGCATGAAAATATGCGTCAGGCGAAGGATGAAGATTACAAGAATATTCTACAAGATGTTAGAATTGTAAAAGTGACCGAGCATGGGAAAGAAGCTTTACAAGCACGATTACTGTCAAATTTATATCCAGAACAAGACGTTGTGCCTGAGAATATTTTTCAGAAAATTACTGAGAAGAAATCCGGAATATGTTTGATGCCAACTCTTGCAGAATGTGCCATCTTCAACAACAAAATGTTGCATTTAGAAAAGCAAGAGATTGTGAAACTGGAAGCTATTGACAGAATAGAGCATATGGGATCAACAATTATTTTGTCTGAGAATTTGAAATCAAAATTGGATTCATTAGAGAAGACTATATCTAAAACTGCAGGTTTTGAAAAGACTTTGAATGTGTGCTTAATTTGCCGAATCATTTTGAGAAGGAATTTACATGTTGAAAGAGGTCTGGTAAATGGATCAATGGGTAATGTTGTTGATTTTGAGAAATACAGAAGTAGAGATGGAATTACATTTTTAAAAATTAAATTTGATGGCATTGAGGAAGTACAGCTAATTGGTCGTTGCTCTGCTAGGTTTTTGCTTGTTAAAGACTTATATGTTCGCCGTGAGCAGTTTCCTGTTTGCTTGGCATATGCGGTGACAATCCATAAATCGCAAGGTTTAAGTGTAGACAGTGCATTGGTGAATATTGGCAGTTCTGTGTTCAAGGAGGGTATGGCATATGTGGCATTGTCACGAGTTAGAAGTTTATCGGGATTGTACTTGATTGACTGTGATGTCACAAACATTTGTGCGGATCTAGATTGTGTAAAGGAATACAATAGGTTAAGAAGAGAGTATGCGCCACATTTGCCTCAATATCCTTTGTTTGAGAAACGTGTGGTAGGCCGGAAACGAAGAAATATCAGTAATAGTAGGGAGGTTGTAGCAAAAAGCCCAAAAGTCGATGAACCGAAAATTGTAAGCAGAAAGAAAATGGATTCTGTTGAAGATGTTGTCGGTTTTCAATTTGAAAACAGTTCTGGTTTCAACTGCTATGCTAATGTAGTTGTTAATGTTGTCTTTTCATTAGAGACTTTAAAAGAACAGATTGTGATCAATTTGGAACAAAGTTTATGCTGTTTGTTGAATTCTGTGTTAGAGAAATGTAGCACTGATAGAACAAAAGTAGAAAGTGTGTCTGAAGTTCGTTATCTGTTAGACGAATGTTCAGGTCAAACAGAATTCTCTGAAAATATTCAGCAGGATTGTCAGGAGTTTTTAATGTATATGCTTGATGTATTGCAAGATGAGGGTGTAGATGTAGATCACCTGTTTGGGCTTTCTTATCATTGGCAGCATGACTGCGAGAACTGTAGGGTATCAAGTACTACTAGTGTAGACTCAGAAAGATTTATATATTTAACTTTGCCAGACAGTAAATCAGTGTCCTTTAATAAGCTAGTAAAAGCAGCTGATCACAACATGGAGTGTAGCCAATGTAAATCTGAAATGATGTCAACATTATTTATACGAAGATATGGCCAGTATGTCATTTTAATGTTCCAACGATGTAGGCCTGATGGAACAAAATTGACAACTTTAATAAAAAAATGTGTTGCTTCGCAGTTGTCAATATCAGGAAGGACTTTTGTAACTGCAGCAATTATATATCATGACTGTCCTTCAACAACATCAGGACATTACACAGCTTATTTAAAGTCTAGAAACGGCTGGTCATTCTGCAACGATTCTGTTATAACTTTAAAAAAAAAATTGCCGTATGACCTTAAAAATTCTTACCTGGTGTTTTTAAAACCAAAATTTTAGGGAAAGAATCTCGGGATGTGCTCTGAGGAATTTCAAGAGGTTCATGGAGTAGAGGGAATGTAAGTCTGCAATGCTGTCTAGATTATTGGTCAAAACTTTTGATTGTAATGTCATTTTAAAAATCCAACTATATAAACCTGATGCAAGTAAGTCTGCTTCATAGTAAGCAGTATCAGTGTCATAGGAAAAGTAGAACATGAGTGAGCAAGTGGGTAAGATATTAGTAGTCCAGGATTGTGAAAGTAATCTTAAACGTTTTCTTTCTGAAACTTGCGAAAATTAAAAATGACGGAATTCCAAGAGTTGTAAATCGCTCTAACATGATTTGGCCATGTGGAAACATGTGGTAGAATGTGAGAAGTCTTTTATCGTATGTAACATATTTTTCAAAACGATGGAGGTTTTCTTTCAGAAAGTGGCGGGCTGAAAATATTAATAGCACAACAGAGTGTAAGCTGTTCATAGGACATCCTTCGACGTCATGGAAAGTAAGTTAATTTTAAGGAGTTTTGAATTCTGATTTCTTATGTTGTATGGGTTTTTTAAACACAATCATTTTGATTGTGTTTTTTTTCCCCGCTGTTACATGATGAATACCTTCAAGTCACTGATTTTAGTGAAATTTGAAACATTCTGAGAACAGCAAAAATAAACCATTTAACATGTATAATTAATTCTCTACTTTTGTACTTATGATATACATTTAGAAATGTGAGGTAGACATGGAGAAACTGAGACTTCTGTAAGTGTCAAAGTTAATGCATACACTGCTGCACTTCTGGGTACTGTTTCATATGCTGGACTACATCTGCACTATGAGATACCTAAGCAAAGGCAACACAGGTGATGTGATTGTGAAATGAGCAAAAGAAACTCCACGTTTTTCAATTACATCACCTGTGTTTCCTAAGTTTACGAATGACATTGTGCAGATGAAGTTTAGGTCTGTCCACGGACACAGAAGAGGTCTGGCCTTTGTTCAAGAGTGAAGTGGACATGATTTACTTCATTGGTAGGCCTTCACATGTATTATCTCCTCTGTATTCTTCAACAAGCATAAATTTGATATGCAACCCTGAGTAGGCCTCACCTTAAACAAACCTTTGGAGAGGCCACACCTTATCGTCATCCTGAATCAATCATTTAACATGTTAGGGACAGATTTATGATAGGTGTATGCCTCTTTTGCGCCACTGTGCGTCACTATAGTGACGCAGTGGCGGTGGAAAAGTTTTGCTATAAGGCGACAAAATTACAAATTGATGCATCTAGGCAGATGTGTCGTGCTGTAAAAAAACCGTGCCACATGAAACCGATGCAGCAGTGATGCAAAAGATGCACCATGTTGCAAGATAGGACTCACTTCATCTTCATCAAGATACTGTTAGTTTAAAATGTATATTTTTAGGACTGTGTAGGGGCATGGAGAAGCAGAGGCTTCTGTAAGTGTCAAAGTTGTTGAAAAACTGTTTGTCCTTCAATCTTTTCCCTTGTCTTTTCTAATTTTTAAAAACATGTTTTAATATTTTTCAAATGTTTGTTCTCTCTTTCACAGATTGAAAGTATAAAAATAACAAATGACTAACTTAACGACAATTATAAGGTAAATGTTTTGTACTCTTTTCGTTATATTTCTATCACATTTAACTTCTATTAGTTCCACTGCTTCATTTCTTTAACCCTTACTTTCCTGTCTTTGCTACTTCCCTCATTCCTTTCTCTATTACTTAATTACTCTACTCCTTCCACTATTTTTCTCAGTCCCTCTCTTCTCATACTTCTTCACTCTTGTTCACTCACTCTGTCTCTTTTATTGTCACTGTTTCTGACAGATCAAAATTTTTTTTTTTAAAAAGAACAGTAAGTATAAGGGAAGGAAACAGACAGTTATGTTAAAAGAAAGACAGCTATAGGGAGTAAACTAGGGATACTGTTACCCGCAATCCACTGCTGATGATGTCACTGACCATGTCATGAATGATGTAATATGTGACATCATCAGCAGTGGATTGCGGGTAACAGTATCTCTAGTTTACTCCCTATAGCTGTCTTTCTTTTAACATAACTGTCTGTTTCCTTCCCTTATACTTACTGTTCTTTTTTAAAAAAAAAAAAATTTTGGTTCGCTCCCGGTTCGCGTACCGGAGAGCGAACCCGGAAGCGAACTAAGAGAAATAGAGGTTGGCAGAGTTCCAAATATTCTACCAATTTTTTTATAACGGGGAGGTAGTTCTGAAAAGAACTTTTTTTTTGTTTTTGTTGTTTTATATTTTTTTTATTATTTTTCTGAACATTTTTTTTGTTTTTTTGTATTTTCTGAACGTTTTTATATTTTTTTGGGGGGGGGAAACGAAAACGATTCATTGTAAAGGGCTCAAAAGGAGCAACAAAAAAAAAAGAATTTATTCTCTGGGGCGTTTCGGGCAATCATGATTGTCAATAGCTCTGTTGATTAGAGTGATGCTACTTTCTCTGTAGCAAATCAACTGACTGCAACGCACGCACACTTGTTTGATTTCTCCGAACCTCATTTGTATATTTGGGACCATCTCCCTCGCCTCTGGTCCCGTCAATTCCTGTACTACTGATCTTCTGGCCATCGAAGGGGGATTATCTTGCTCGTCACGTAACTGCGCAGCACTGTAGTTGATAGGATGCCACCTACTCATGTGCCGATGCATTGTGTAGTTGCCGTAACTGTACTTCTTCTCGGTCCCTCTGGACAGTCTATCTTTACATATAAGGCAAGTTACGTACCGTGCATTGACTTTCTTTTGGCCCCGGGGAAATTAAAAAAATTGCCAAATATAGTTTTCTTTCCGATGAGACCTCCTGGGCTCCTCAGACAAAAACTGCCTCTCTTCCTGCTCTTCCTCCTCTTCCTCTTCTTCCTCTTCTTGCTGAATTATAACTTCAGCAGGTGGTCCTCTCTTCCTTGGATGTGGTGGAGGTGGTGGGGAAGAACCAGCTGAAGCTACTAATGAAGCCATTGCTCACTGATAACAAAGGGTCTTTCTCTCACAAAGATGAAAGTCAGAGTGAGGAAAGAAGGAGGGGTTTTCATCATTTGGGAAAAACAATAGTTCTAAACCAATGAAAAGTGTTAATTTTAGATCACATGACCTAGTCTTACATCATTAGGAAACCAAAAGTGAAATGAACCAATGAAAAGCGTTATAAACAAGTCACATGACCTGTTCCGCTCACGTTACGCGCTGCGCGCCGCGCCCCGGATCGCTTCCGGTTCGCGGTCCGGAGCACTTCCGGGAGCGCTAACGCGGCGCGTCATAAGACGCATTACGCGACAACGTGATATGTCGCGCTTCTGCGACGCGTCACGATGTTGATTTCTAATGCGGCAGTTGCGCAAACGGAACGTTTACCGGTTAGCGGACCGGGTCGCGGCATCAAATTGAGCTAACGGAAAGCTTCCCGGTTCACGAACCGGCAGCGAAACAAAAAATAATAATTAAAAAAAATATATAATTAAAAACATTAAATTACAAAATTTTTAAATATATTTTTTAAATTAGAATAAAAATACATTTTACAGCTTTTGATATTTGCTATTAAAAAACCATTGAAATTCACTGAAAAAACCGTAGGTTATAGACCATATATAGTTAGGAATTAGCATTTGCAAAACCTTGAAAATTCACTGAAAAAACCATAGGTTATAGACCATATATAGTTAGGAATTAGCATTTACAAAACCATATTTTACTCACACAAAACCATTGAAATTTCATATATAGTTAGTTGCCCTAACTATATATCGCGCACCCGCAATCCACTGCTGATGATGTCACATATTACATCATTCATGACATGGTCAGTGACATCACTGATGACATCTCAAATGACATCACTGATGACATCAAAAATTACATCACTGATAACATCACTGATGACATCTCAAATGACATCACTGATGACATCACTGATGATATCATTCATGTGATAATACGATGAACCTCTTCAGACTCTAATATAACCTTAGATACAATCAGTGTAAACAGACACTCACAGACTGTCACTCATCCATGGAGTTACTCACACACCTAGTCAGTCATGCAAAGAATCAATCACACCTCCATTTCCTCAACTATACAGTTATACACACCTTACTTAATCAAACATATACTAACACATATTTACTCTCTTATACAATCACTGATACAAGTTCACAATGATCCATACAGCCACTCACACATTCACTGGCTCTTATGCACAGTTATTTATATATGTCAACTCTTACATGTACTGTGTTTTACATATGTACCTACTTTGACATGTAGCACTGAGAAATCCAACCACTCACCAATACACTCATGCACACAGTCAACCGCCCATACAGCTGTTTCCACATGCACTTTTGAACCCATACATCTAGTGAATCAACTGCTCACACATCTATGCACAGAGTCACATACCCCCCAGACACCCCCACACACACACTCACTCTCCCATACAAATATTTGGGCAACCAATCAATAACCCATATAGTTACTCATATAGCTACTGATCAACACATGCAGCAGTATACAGAACAACAGATATAATGATGCACAAAATAAGACAGTTTAGTCACTAACCCATGCACTTAGTGACACACATTTAATCACTCTCTCATACAGTCAGTCATGCACCTACTAAATCCTTCATCCAGACACTTAAACATCCACTCATTCTTCAATATGTAAGACATATTTTTGCTTTACTGCAACATACAGTCACTGGATGATGTCATCAGTGATGTCATCAGTGATGTCATTTGAGATGTCATTAGTGATGTCATCAGTGATGTCACTGACCATGTCATGAATGATGTAATATGTGACATCATCAGCAGTGGATTGCGGGTGCGCGATATATAGTTAGGGCAACTAACTATATATGAAATTTCAATGGTTTTGTGTGAGTAAAATATGGTTTTGTAAATGCTAATTCCTAACTATATATGGTCTATAACCTATGGTTTTTTCAGTGAATTTTCAAGGTTTTGCAAATGCTAATTCCTAACTATATATGGTCTATAACCTACGGTTTTTTCAGTGAATTTCAATGGTTTTTTAATAGCAAATATCAAAAGCTGTAAAATGTATTTTTATTCTAATTTAAAAAATATATTTAAAAATTTTGTAATTTAATGTTTTTAATTATATATTTTTTTTAATTATTATTTTTTGTTTCGCTGCCGGTTCGTGAACCGGGAAGCTTTCCGTTAGCTCAATTTGATGCCGCGACCCGGTCCGCTAACCGGTAAACGTTCCGTTTGCGCAACTGCCGCATTAGAAATCAACATCGTGACGCGTCGCAGAAGCGCGACATATCACGTTGTCGCGTAATGCGTCTTATGACGCGCCGCGTTAGCGCTCCCGGAAGTGCTCCGGACCGCGAACCGGAAGCGATCCGGGGCGCGGCGCGCAGCGCGTAACGTGAGCGGAACAGGTCATGTGACTTGTTTATAACACTTTTCATTGGTTTTTTCAGTGAATATATATATATATATATATATATATATATATATATATATATATATATATATATATATATATATATATATATATATATATATATATATATACATATATATACACTGCTGATGATGTCACATTTTACATCATTTATGACATGGTCAGTGACATCACTGATGACATCTCAAATGACATCACTGATGACATCATCCAGTGAATGTAGTTTGGGCTGATATTTAAATAAGTATTATATATATATAGCAATGTGCATTCAAGACTGAGTGGATGTATAAGTGTCTGGAAGGAGGATTTAGTAGCACTGTGATTGACTGTCTAAGTGACTAATTTAAAGTGTTTCTCTAAATATATGGGATAGTGATTAAACAGTGGGTATATCTATATCACTCTATCTCTTGTTGCGTACACTACTACATATGTTGGTTACCAGCTATTTGAAAGTCTATATTACTTATTAATTAGTTAAGTGAGTATTTGTATGGGATAGTGAATGTGTGTGTAGTTGGGTGGGAGGTGTGTGACTGTCCAAAGATGTGTAAACAGTTGATTTAGTAGGTATATGAGGTTAAGACTGTATGTGGAAACAGTTGTTTGGATGAGTGAATGTCTTTATGGGTGTGGTGATGAGTAAATATATTTCTCAATGATACATGTCCAACAAACTAGAAATATAAAAGGCAGTGTATGTGACAGGCGTTGTATATAAATAAGTATACATAAGACTCAGTGATTGTATGAGTGACTGTATCGAAAACTTCATACATGCAATAGTGATTCTATATCTCAGTAAGTATGAGTTACTATCTGAGTTACTATATATACAATTAAAGTGGTATTTGTATAAGTGTGTAGCTGAGTGAATGTAAGTATGATCAATTATTTGCATAAGTGAGTAGGATGACTGCATAAGTCAATTTGATGTGTGCTGTTGTGTAATGTCGATGTAGGTGTATTAGTATATTTAATAGTGTTCTATTGATCTTTGTTAGCATGTATGAGTGAATCTGTAGGTAAGTGTTTAGATTTGTGTGTAGATGTAGTAGTCACTGAGTGGGTTTTTAGAAACTTGAATTGATGTGACAATGGTTTCAAATATGGTACTCCATATTTTATAATGAGTGTTAACAGGTTATACTAGTGTATGATGAGATGTATCAGATTGTCACGTGGATGATGTCATCTGTGATGTCGTTTGAGATGCTATCAGTGATGTCATTTGAGATGTCAAAAGTGATGTCATCAGTGATGTCACAGACCATGTCATGAATGATGTAATATGTGACATCATTAGTAGTGGATTGCGGGCGCCCGAGTTATAGTTAGTACAACTAACTATATCAGAGGAATTTCAATGGTTTTGTATGAGTGAAATGTCCAGCTAGCTATAACACCCCTAAAACCTATGTTTTTTCAGTGAATTTCAAAGTTTTTTTAAATGCTAATTCCTAACTATATCAGGCCTCAAATCTATGTTTTTTTCAGTGAATTTCGAAGGTTTTTTAAATGCTAATTCCTAGCTATAACATGTGTGAAACCTATGGTTTTTTCAGTGAATTTCAAAGGTATTGTAAATGACTAATTTTTAATGTTTTAATTGTTATATTTCTTTTTTTGATACTGATTTACTACATTTTTTACACTATTTATTTTTAGATATTTTATTTTTTAAATTACATTATAATTACATTATACATTACATTACAAAATATACCTTCTCATAATGAATTACTTTATTTTAAATACTTTGGAATTAGGCAATATACTTTTAAGTACCGTACTTACAGTTGTTGCAATGGGCAACACAATTTCGAATACAATGCAACTTTGAGCTCAATGTGAATTTCTAGCTAAATGCAATTAGTTACTTTATAGATTACTTTTCTAACCACAGGACTGGATCCTAGATTCAGTCCTTGGACATCTCCTGTAAACAGTTGAGTAAAAGCGTTTTGGTTACATTAGTAAGTTGACACTTAGAAACTTTTTCACATAGAATTACCAATGTTATCCTATGGGAGGAAATTCACTTAGCAGGTAAGTAGTGTTGTTGTTACTTTTTCTTACTCAGTGGTGGATCCTGCATCCAGCACTGATGCATCTCCTGTAAACAGTTGCAAAAATGCGTTTAAGTCATACAGACGACTTTTAAGGTATACTAGCTTACCCGTTGCGCGTTGCTGCCACCTCAGAAGAAAGGAAATTCAAGGAAACTAGTTATGATAACATTAAATTTACATTGTGTCATTGTTATTAAAACGTATTCATTTTATTTTTGAAAACATTTCTTAGTGTGGCTTGAGCAGTGCGTCCCCGATTGGCTTCCAATATTGATTCTTGCTGCTCTCCTTTTTCATTCGAGCGGGCTTGAGCAGTGCGAAATTAATTGTTTTCCAATCTTGATTCTCATTGCTCTCCTGTTTCATTCGAGCGGGCTTGAGCAGTGGGTAATCAATCTGTTTCCAATCTTGATTCTCGTTGCTTGTTTGTTTGAGAAGAACGGGCTTGAGCAGTGCGTACTCGATCAGCTTTTAATCTTGATTTTCTTTGCTCGTTCGTTTGAGAATTACGGGCTTGAGCAGTTTGTATTCGAACAGCATTATGGGCTTGAGCAGTTTGTATTCCAACAGCTTCTAATCTTGCTTCCCGTTGCTCGTCTGTTTCTGAAGCTCGTAATGCCTTTTTCTTTCGTGCTTCTGAAGCAGATGGACAATTTGATTTCCGTTTGGGTGTCATAACTGTCGATGCTCGCTCGCAAATTTGCTTTCTATTTCAGTATTCGAAAGATTATGAGGGCCCTGGGGAGCCGATTTTTCTTTTTTTTTTAAATTGCCAGAAACCTTCGCGGGAGTGTATTCAACAACTTCCCAAAGTTTCATGGCGATCCGATGAATGGTGTAGAAATGCATAAAGGACAAACAGACATACTTTCGTTTTTATATATATAGATTTGTAGTTTGTGAAAATCAACACTTAGTAACTTTTCTGGTGAAAACCAGACAATGGATTCCTATGGAAGGAGATACAAGTTACTGGTAAGTACGGTTAGAATTACTTTTCAGGTTCAGTGCTGGGCTAAAAGATGCAGCACTGGGTTCTCCTGATAACAGGTCAGTAAATCGGAATTCGTTGTTCGAATGATTTTAGGTGAATATTTTAAAGTTTGAAAACTCCACACTTAGAAGAATTTCCAAGTGAAACCAGTCAATGTTAGCCTATGAAAGGAAATTCAAGTTACTAGTAAGTATGGTTAGAATTAAATTTCAGGATCAGCACTGGGCTCAAAGATGCAGCACTGAGGTCTCTCCTGATAACAGGTAAGTAAATCGGAATTCGTAGTACATTCAGTAAGCGCCACAGAGCTGAGTAGCAGAGAGATGTAAAAAGGGGTCCGGCCTTTACCACCTCTCTGCACCGCAGTGCAGTGGTGCTTCCTGGAAGCATCTGATGGGCTACTTGGCCCCCACGGTCTGTTAGGTTTGAAGTGGAATTTTTTCCACAACTTAAAACACGCCACAGGGCTTGTTTGCACACATCACGTCAGGCCCCGTCCCCTACCTTCACCATTGTGTAAACACATCATGTCACCGTTCTAAGTTGAGAGATTAAGCCCCCTTCAACCCTAAGGGTCCCTAGTGGTCAAACTAGCCCAATAGGTACCTTCAGTAAGCGCCACAGAGCTGCGGGCAGACCGGTGTAAAAAGGGCGTGGCCTCAGAACACCTGTCTGCAACACAGCTCCCTGGCGCATACTGGAGATAGCTGTTTGGCTATTTGGCCCTCAGGGACCCTCAGTATTGCAAGAGACTAAATTCCTCAACTTAAAACGCGCCACAGGGCATGTTTGCACAGTGGTGAAGGAAGGGGGCGTGGCCTGAGGGGTATGTCTGCAAACACCCCCTGTGGCGCGTTTTAAGTTAGAGAATTAATTCCCACCAGGTACCTACAGTATGCAGCAGAAGGCTGCGTTGCAGAGTGGTGTTCAGAGGCCACACCCCTCTTTACAACACTCTGCAACACAGCACTGTGGTGCTTACTGGAGGTACCTGGTGGGCTAGTTGGCCCCCAGGGACCCTCAGGATTGACAAGAAATTAATTCCCCAAGTAAAACCACGCCACAGGGTGTGTTTGCAAACATGTGAACTCAGGCCCCACCCCCTCCCTTCACCACTGCGCAAAAGCACCGCTTGGCGCGTTTTAAGTTGGGGGATTATCTCAACTTGAATACTGAGGGTCTCTGGGTTGCAACTAGCCCACCAGCTACCTCCAGTAAGCGCCACAGAGCTGCGTTGCAGGCCGGTGTAAAAAGGGGCGTGGCCTCAGAATACCTCTCTGCAACGCAGCTCCCTGGCACATATTGGAGGTACCTGGTGGGCTGGTTGGCCCCCAGGGACCGTCAAGATTGAAGAGGAAATAATTCCTCAACTTAAAACGCACCACAAGGCAGCCCATCTGCGCCCGTCAGCGGCCGACCGGGGCCAGGGGCCCTGACCCCTGCTTCTTCTGCGTGTCACTTGCACTCTTACACCAGTAAGAGGCTGATGGATCTTTGCCCCCCTCCTCACACTGCCTGTCGACACTTGATGGAGGCATTGGACTTGCGCCCATGTCCTCACTGTCCATTCAAAGGGAGGACTTTGTCGGTGGATGACCTTGACCCTGAAGTGGTTACAGTAAAGGGTGGGCTTTTAAATTGTAGATCCTTAAGCAAACACTCCTCTAGCTGTGGGATCTCTTACTTGATGAGGCCCTGAACATATTATTTCTAACGGAAACTTGGTTAGGAAAGCACTCTGATCCAGATATATTGAACGCAATTCCGCCAGGATACACCCTCCATAGACTTGACAGAGAAAATGGAAGGGGTGGTGGTATTGCCATCATTGTCAAACACCCTATTGAGTGTGTCCTGAGATTGGTAAAAATTGACAATAGTGAAGCTGGCGAATTCAACATTAAATTGAGTCAGCACAAGGCAATTTCGGGCATCCTAATATATAGACCTCCAGGGTCTCTGGGAAACTTTCGAAGTAGTTTATTGGAAGGGGTTACTCAGACTGCGATCAAACACAGTAAAGTATTGGTGTTGGGAGACTTGAACTTACATCTGGAGGATCCTCTACAGAAGGAGGCAGCAGATGTTTGTTTAGTCCTAAAAGAATTGCAACTTGATCTGTTAAGTGTAGCTGCCACACATGAGCGGGGTCATTGTCTGGACCCTCTGTTCGCCAGCTGGGATATGATAAAGACACTCACCCCCCTTCAGCTCCCATGAACTGACCATTTCTTGGTCCCTTTCCATTTCTCTTACCAGCTACATAAGTCCACAAGGACTGGGCCCAGCAATGTTATGAGACGTAAATGGAGACAGTATTCTCAAGAGGATTTAGTTCGAGCCATTCAGAAAGCGAAACCACCGCTAGCCACTGATAGTGACCAGGCCAATAAGGAATTCAATCAGCTTGTGGCTGCTACCTTGGACGAGCTTGCACCCCTGAGTAAGGGCAAAGCCAAGGAGGGTAGACAACGCACCGCCCCTTGGTTCACACAGGAACTCCAGCAAACTAAGTCTAACTGCAAAAAGCTCGAAAGGAGCTGGAGAAGGAACCCTAGCGAACAGGGCAAAAGCAGCTATAGCTTGGCACATAGAAGCTATCAGTATGCAGTACGCAGAGCGAAAGCTAAATATTTCCAGGCACACATTGAGGCAGCCGAGAGCTCCTCACGCGAATTGTTTAAAATCTACAAGGAAATATCTCTGGTTTCCAGCTCAAATGCTCCTGTAAGTGTCTCCACGGAGGAATGCAATAGAGTCGCTAACTTTTTTTCAAACAAAGTTAAAGCAATTTATACCTCCTTCTCTCAACAGCCGGGAAGGGGCATAGACTTCAGAGCTGTTGGATCGCTTATGGCTCCCGACTCTTCTTTGCAAATCTTCGAGGTCCCGTCGGCTGATAGTCTAATAAAGATTTGTCGTAGTGTGAAGTCTGGATCCCCCAATGACCCGGCCCCTCCTTGGGTCATTGCGGAGGGTCTAGCTGGACTGGAACCACACATAAGACATGTCTTACAGACCTCTTTCTCCACTCAGCGGGTTCCAGAGGAGTGGAAGAAGGCTATAGTACTCCCAATAAAGAAAAAACCAAATGTAAGCATTGATGTGCTGGAAAACCTCAGACCCATTTCATTACTGCCTTACGTGGCGAAAGTGGCTGAGAAGGTGGTCAATGCTCAACTCACTGAGCACCTGGAGAGAGGGAATCTACTTCATCCCTCCCAATCAGGATTTAGAGCTGGCTTCTCGACGGAGACAGCTCTCTTACGTGCCACTGAGACTTTAAGAGCAGGAGCGGATGCAGGACACACAATGGCCCTGATCATGCTCGACCTCAGCGCAGCATTCGACACTGTAGCTCATTCCATCTTGCTACAGTGTCTTAGCGAGGCTGGGGTCGCTGGTCCCGCGCAGTACTGGCTGCAGTCGTTCCTCACAGGAAGATGCTTCCAGGTACAACAAGGGGCATGTCGATCGGTAGAGATGCCACTAGACCAGGGAGTGCCTCAGGGCTCAGCTTTGAGCCCCACTCTTTTTAATCTGTACATGGCCTCCCTGGCGAAGGTGGTACAGGCATACGGGGTGGAATTGGTATCTTATGCCCACGACACCCAGCTGCTGATCTCTCTATCGCAGAACACCGCCAATGCCTCCACCAACTTTAAGGCCTGTATGCATGCGTTAGCTGAGTGGATGGACTCCCACTGCCTAAAGCTCAATGGCTCTAAGACAGAGGTTCTGGTAGTGGGGGGAAAGAGTGACAGCTGGTCGGCTGAGTGGTGGCCTCCATGCCTTGGTCCTACTCCCACACCTTGTGAGGAGGCTAAGAACCTGGGAGTATGGGTTAACCCCACTCTCTCCTGTGAGGGCCATATAAGGCGTCTTGTGGGCAAGTGTTTCAGGGTACTGAAGACCCTAAACAAAACTTTAGACCTGCTACCCCTAGAGGCCAGAAGGATGTTGACGCAGGCGCTGGTGACCTCTCGGTTGGACTATGGAAACATTCTGTTCCTTGGGTCCACCGAGGGTAGCCTTGGTCGCCAGCAAGTCATCCAGAATGCCGCAGCCAGACTGGTGTTAAGGAGACCTAGGAGAGCAAATTCTCAGCAGGCACTGGATGCGCTTCACTGGTTGCCAGTGAAAAAACGCGTGCTGTTCAAATGCCTCCTCTTCTGTCACCGTATTGTCTGGGGCAGGTCGCCCGCCTATCTTAGGGACTTAGTCAGCCGCTACGAACCACCAAGGGCCCTCCGCTCGGAGGGCATTGGGCTGTTGACAGTCCCAAGGGTAAGGAAGGCCAGAATGGGCGGACGATCTTTTTTGCTCCAAGCTGCTCAGCACTGGAACAAACTTCCTCCTGCCCTGAGACTGGAGAGCAGTGAGACGGTGTTTCGGGCTAGGCTCAAAACTCTACTCTATACCTTCTAGGGCTAGGGGTTCTGTAGTGGGTGGTTGTGAGTAGCTCCATTCAGCGCGGGGACACGCCGTGATGGCGTTACTGTGCGCTTTATAAGCTCTTTATTATTATTATTATTATTATTTATTATTAGTGGTGTTTGGGTATTGTAGGGGGTCGTGCCGGGGGTAGTGTTTTAGGGTTTAGGTTAGTGCAGTGGTGTTTGGGTATTGTAGGGGGTCGTGCCGGGGGTAGTGTTTTAGGGTTTAGGTTAGTGCAGTGGTGTTTGGGTAGTGTAGGGGGTCGTGCCGGGGGTAGGGTTTTAGGGTTTACTGTAGCGCAGTAGTGTAGGGGGCCGTGCCGGGTGTATAGTTTTGGGGTTTAGGGTAGCGCAGTGGTGTTTGGGTTGTGTAGGGGGTCGTGCCGGGGGTAGTGTTTTAGGGTTTAGGGTAGCGCAGTGGTGAATGAGTAGTGTAGGTGGTCGTGCTGGGGTAGATTTAGGGTTTAGGGTAGTGCAGTGGTGTTTGTGTAGTGTATGCGGTCGTGTTGGGGGTAGTGTTTTAGGGTTTAGGGTAGTGCAGTGGTGTTTGGGTATTGTAGGGTGTTGTGCTGGGGGTAGTGTTTTAGGGTTCTGGGAAGTGCAGTGATGTTTGTGTAATGTAGGGGCCGTGCTGGGGGTTGTGTTTAGGGTTTAGGGTAGTGCAATGGTGTTTATGTAGTGTAGGGGGTCATGCTGCGGGTAGATTTAGAGTTTAGGGTAGTGCAGTGGTGTTTGTGTAGTGTAGGTGGTCGTGCTGAGGTAGTCTTTTAGGGTAGTACAGTGGTGTTTGTGTAGTGTAAGGGGTCGTGCTGGGGTAGATTTAAGGTTTAGGGCACTGCAATGGTGTTTGGGTAGTGTAGGGGGTCGTGCTGGGGGAAGATATAGGGTTTAGGGGAGTGCAGTGGTGTTTGTGTAGTGTAGGGGGTCTTGCTGGGGGTAGTGTTTTAGGGTTTAGGGTAGTGCAGTGGTGTTTGGGTAGTGTAGGAGTTCGTGCTGGGGGTTGATTTAGGGTTTAGGGTAGTGCAGTGATGTTTGGCTAAGGTACGGTGTCGTGCCGGGGGTAGATTTAGGGTTTAGGGTAGTGCAGGGGTGTTTGTGTAGTGTTTGCGGGTTCATGCTGGGGGTAGAGTTTTAGGGTTTAGGGTAGTACAGTGTTGTTTGTGTAGTGTAGGGGTGATAGAGCGGTAATTTCTTCTGGTCATTTCTCAATGCAAAACCCTCATGCTGCCTCTAATATACCGCTTAAAAAAGTGTTGGGCCCTTCACACCATATATTACCTTCAGGAGACTTTAAATAAAGATGAACAGTCAAAAATGCAAATATTAATTTAAGCCAATAAAGAGAGTTGTTGAGTATTTAAAGGGTTTTATTTTCTAATCAAAAGTCAATATTTCTCTGACCCTTTATTCATTAGTAAAATATCAATCAGGTTACAGAATTTGGAAAACAGGAAAAATAGCATTAATACAGAACACAATACAGTCTGCATATAAGCATTACATATAGGAAGGAAAATGTGGCGCAAAATGTAATTCAAAACTCTTAAAGAGTTTCTAAGGAAAAAATAGTCTTGCAAGGCTAATCAATAATTGAATAGTTTGCAAAAATCTCCCATTAAGAGAAATAAATCATAAGTCAAATAACTCTTTTCAGACCTAATTATTAGTCAAAGCATAAACTTATAGTTTAGCATCTAAATCTAAAAAGCCTTTCTATCTGTTGCTGCTCTGTGCATCTCTGTGTCTAAAGAGCAAAAAGGAGCGAGACAGCCCCTCCTTCACCAGACCTCAAAGGAATGTGGCCTGCAGTGCCAAAATATGACGTGAAAGCAAGAACCCTACCCCTGACTCTCCTCGGACGCAAACCCGCCCTTCACAGTCTCCCGGGACGTTTCTCGTACCTAACCCATAGAATGGAGCAAAGCCTAAGACAAAATGAGCAAGAAGCCAGCTGAGCTAAGAAAGCCAGCCCCCATCCAGAGAGGTCCTTATTTATACACTAAATTTTGGCAGACTACATAAAATGTTTCATCTTCAGGAAAACCTGTACGTGATTGGTCAGTCATGATGCCATAAGTTCTCACTACCCTGACTCATTCTAAAATCCTGACTTTACCAGTTTTAACAAAAGAAGCATACATGTTGATTACATTTAATAAGTTTGCAACAATTGCTAGGGAAAATTTTTCTATAGTTTTCCTTCCTTCCTGCCACAGCGCAGCAGGACGGATACTTTATCAAACTGGTACATTGGCACAATCACAAGAATGTACAGTTCAAGATGTCCTTGACTCTTTCCGCAGTTTGAGTCAAGCTGGTGTCTGCGCATGCTCTCTTCTCTTTCAAAGCAAGCCATAGCCTTGCTGGTTTCAAAGGCAGCAATTTAATGGTAGGCCCAAAAATAAAACAAACACAAATAGAATATTAATTTCATTTAAATCAGCCCATTATGTTTCCCAACTCCATACTAATACCCCTTATAAATGTTTACCTAGCCAAGCTATTAGTGTAAAGTAGCTTTTCTATTATTTATGACAACATGCAAAATAAATGAGCAATGTGCAACATAGCATTTTCATGCTTTCGTGTAAAAGTTAAAAGCACACACAGTTTATATAGCGCATACAGATAATGCAACACACACAGCAACATGCTTTAGTGTTTTAGATAGCTTTTCATGCAAAAAGCATTTACCCCCCTGTGTAGTGTTTGGTGCATTATTAATTCACACACATTATAAAAGGAGGTGTTATTAACTGGAAATATTTATTAAAATATGCAACAAGTCAAAGTCTCTTAAGACAGGAATAGTGTATTTAGATTGAAAGGGATGAGCTGGGAAGAGAGAAACATATTCTATTAATCTTCAAAGCTAAAAAGGCCACTTTTCTCTACATTGCAAAAACACATGTTAATTCAGCAAAAGCATTTCAGACTGAATAGGCCTCACTTTCATGTTTTTCATGTGCCATGGTTTTAACTTGCACCAAAAGGTGCGTGGCAATTTAAATGCAGTCTGTCTGAAGCACAAAAAATAAAACAATGCCTGACTGCAGATGAAATCTGCTCCATCAATCCACCCTTCGGATGATTCAAATCATAATAAAATGATTTATAATTCATCACACATATTACATTTTAAAAGTGACATTTTTGTAAAAAAAAAATTAAATTGCAAAAGCTGAGCATATAACAATTTTACTTCTGTTTCTGAGGCAAACACAGGTCTATCTGTAATCAGATCATATATAGCCAAGCTCAAATGTTTTATTGCAGAGATCTGTAAGTAGCTTCTTGGAACAGTTAATCTTCTTTAAAATAAGTAACTAAAATAATAAAAAAGGAAAATTAAACAGGACAGTTCAGCATTTCTTTTCTCTTTGTCATCAGCTTGCCATCAGAATGGCTCATACAGTGTGGCATTCTCTACCTTTTCAATGCAAATTAGACTACTTAGGTGCTGAGAAACTCTGACAGAGCACCATCAATCTGTTGCACTTTTTCAACCAATGCCTTTCACTCTTATTTTCACTTTGATCCGATTCAGATGTTTTACCACAGCATCTCTCAGATCAAAGCCGTTGCACCATCCATTATGCAGATCTTGTGTAGCAGCTGCAATCTGGTGAGAAACTGCACACTGTACATCAACCAGACCTACACAGCAATGGCTAGTGTTCACATCATTGTTTTCCACAAGTGCATTTGCATATGCATTTTCAAGCCACTTTGGTGATGCTGAAACACAGTCTTTTGCAAAAGGTAACTCTGTGCTGCCATTGTGTTGCTTTATTATGCTTGACACTTCAGGCAGAGAACTACAATCCTTTCCTTGTCCAATCTTTTGTTCTGCACTCATTATCTTTGAGACCACCTTATGATCTGATTTCAGAGAAACTGGCAATCTATACCTGGGCATCAGTCTTTGCAATAACACTTTTGCCACTTTGCATTTTTCACTTTTTCCAAAAACAGTTCTGATACAACCCTGTTGTGCTGCTTCAAAAACATTTTCTTGAGCCTCTTTTAATTCACCTGTGAAGATTCCATAGAATGTATATGCTAACAGAACACAAATGTGTGCAACTGAATTAGAATTTCTCTCTCCCATGACAACAGTGACTCTCATTTGAGCAGATATACTGCATGTTATAGTAAGGGCAATCAATTTCGAATTTTGGGCCGGAGTAATTACTAAAAGCCATGATGCTTTGACAACATAATGCATAAGGAGCACAGCATGTGCTGCTTTTAATGTGTCACCTTTCAAACATGGGCCATCTACAAAATGGACATTGTTGGGCTGACTCAGATGTTCATCCTTAAAGTCTGATTTTGGCTTTATGCATATTTTCATGATATTTAGACACTCATATTCATTCTCATCACAAACCCAATCATTTTCTGACATTTCTGTGAAGTTAGGGTCAAAGGTCATTGGGCAATACATCACAGACCTTTGAACACAGTCATCTTTTTCAATAGGCAATGAGAGAGCGCAGCCCTCACTCTCACTGCAAATTGGTGTATTTTCTTTCAAATAAACTTTCATTCCTAGTGCTGGGGCGCGACATTTTTTCTCTTTCAACTCTAGGAATGTTTTTGTGCAATTGTTGTCCAATGGAAGCGGATCAGACACACCTTTGTGTGTCAGCCTCAGTAAAGGCTTAGCCACTAGGGAAAGGTTTAGTAACCACTCTCTACAGCAACTAACCATTCCCAAAAATGTCCTGACTTCTTTCTTTATTTGAGGTGGATTTATCTTGGAAATTATTTCCACCCTTTCTGGTGACACCTTTCTACCTCCCTTTCCAATTTTGTGTCCCAGGTATTCATCTTCTTTTTGATAGTACTCCTGACTATTCTCATGCAATGGCACTGTTACATGGACTTCATCAATAAAATCAATAAAAAATCAATAAAAGTAAGCCATTCCTCAGCACATGGAATGTGAAAAAATATATTGGCTGGATTCGGTACCACAGGACAACATGAAAAAATATGCTTTTAATCTCCTGCACTATTCTGTTCTTTTCGTTTATTTTCTGTGAGCCTGTGATCAGAAAGTTACACAAACTTCCAATCAATTCCAGCAAAAATCCTTTTATTGGTAACATTTCTGCAACTGATGGTGTTCCTGAATACATGTCATCTGGTACTAATTTTAATAAGACATGTTCTGCACATTTTATTAATCTGGCATCCTTCTCTGTGAACTCTCTTATTTCTGTGTTTATTATTTTTTCAAAATCAGAAGGTAATTTTTCAACTGTCTTTTCTGAAAATAATGCTACAGCTGTTTCTTTTTGGGCCATTTTAAAATGTACATCCTCATCAGGAATCTGAAAAATAACATTATCTGATGTACAGTAATCTGTGCAGCTTAATTTGCAAAACAATTGTTTTTCTGCTAGGCCTGAATCACAGACCACAGTTTTGCAATCTTCCTCAAATGGGCCTAATTTTGGTGCAAATTTTTCTAAAACTGGGTTTCTAATTTCTTTCTTTAAAACTCTTGAAATTAAGTCTGGACTTTCCACTGCCTCCACAATGGACTTGGCAAATTCAGAATTGTGAGGGTTAAAACGCTCATTTTCAAACACAGCAACCTGTTGGACTGGGTTCTGATTTTGTCTCTGGAAATAATTCACATTTGCTCTGGACATCTTATTTAAATTAATTTTAGTCTTTTCCATATTTTGTGGGACCATCTTTGCTTGGAAAATTCCTGCCATAGGTACCTGTTTCTGAACTGACATTTGCATTTGCTTAGCTTGTATATTTTGCATCTGCATTTCTCCATGTTTTTGTGCATCATGTTTAAATGTATTTTTCTTCTTCCAATGCTCAAATCTGCTATAAAGATGGCAAAATGACATATTTTCCAGCAGTACAACATCCATACCTGAATTTGCACAAACCAAACCAACTTTACTTCCATCCTGTGTTCTTTTAATCTGTACCTAATCAACATCCTCTGCTGGCACTTCAGGAAAATATTCACTGCTATTTTTTCCTCCATAACAACAGAAAATGACGGTGCATTCATGCAAACCCTTTTCATTGCCTCTTCCCTTGGCCTTTGAATAACTTTAGATTCAAACCACAATTCCTTCTGCATGGCAATGTAAAAGAACATTTCCAAATTAATGCACAACTCTTTTAAAATGTCATCAAATCCATCAACTTGTGGGTACCACAGAATAATTCTGTCTCTCAATTGTGGGAATGTGTTCAGAAATGCTGCAAGTTCACTTGTATTCTGTGGCATAGGAACATGCACTTCTCCCGCCTTTTCTCTCAATGAGTAAGCAAAAGCTTCTCCCTCATTCTGCTTATTATTTTTCTCAACTCTATCTGGTGGCTTCTTTTCCTTATCCAGTTTCCTTGCTAGGTCTGGTGGTTTCTTTTTCTTCTCATGTTTTCTTGCCCATTTGTCTCTTAATTTCTCAAACCCATTGCATTTAAAAATATATTTTATTTCTGCAATGTGCAGTTGCATTTCTGAAGAACACATTTTCTCATTTGCTTCATCATTCATATGTACCCTAAAACTTTTCTGAGATGGAAAACTTCCTGAAACATCAGTTTCATATTTTTGAGCCACATCTGTCAGGCCATTATGTGTAGTTAATGCACATGCAACTGTTTCCTTACTCAGGGAAATTAATTCTTTTTCTTGACACTGGTTCACATTTTCATTATTTAAAGAGCATGGCCTGTTATTTTCTCCATGTTCAAGTGCTGAATTTAAAACACTAAGCTGTCTCTCTTTTTCATGGCCTGTGTTAATATGTTCTCCCATGTTTTCTATCTTTTTAATCACTGCTCCTTCCTCAAAGCAGGTTTGAGAAATCCCATTTTCAGATATATTTATTTTATCTTGAGCTGTAGATGTTGTAAAGGCCATTTTTCCCTCACCTTTCAGTGCTTGGGGTAATTTCTGTTCAATAACCTGTGAATTCTGAGTTTCTGAAATAAACTCTGCCATAATCACTCCTTCTGCAGCTCTTTGAACCTTTTCAGTAGGGACCATATTAATTGGGACAGTCATAATTTTTCTATGCATTATCTGTGCATCTGCAGTTAGCAATTCTTGGACTGAATCAGGCACATTTGAAGCAGTACCACCTGGAATTATCACTGTCAGTGCTAAATCAACAGGTAATGGGTCAATTTGAAATGTTTGCACAGTTTTCTCAATCTGTGTTTTTCTCTGCTCAACAGAAGCAGTAGCCACTGTAGTGCTTACTAGTACACTATTTTCAGTATTTTCTTTTTTTTTTGTCCTCATTTTCGCCCGTGGTGATCAACTAGTAGCATGTGGAAACGATCTTACTGTCTCAGATAAACTGGAAGGAGCTCCGAGGAGAGCAGCTCTGATTGCCCCACAGTAAGTAGTATCGTAGTCCAACAAAGCCACCTTGAAATAACCATATGGGACACATGCTGCGTTCATATACCCATCGTGTTTGAATATATTGGGGATAGTCAAACGGAAAAAGAAGAGGATGCCAACCAGCGTAATCATTGGACCTTGGGAAAAAAAAACAATAAAAAACCAAGATCAACCAAAGCTCTTTACCAGTTTAGCAAGCTCCAGAAGTTTCTCTTGATTTGATTTCCTGATCTTAATAGGTCCACCTTTGATGTTTGTAGAACTGACCTTTGCCAATCCAGCAAGATTGGAGGTGATGGATCTTTCCATTTCTTACATAATTCCCTCCTTGCCAACGAAATACAGAAGAAAAGTAAATTTTTTGCTGGACCATGAAACTCTGGAGAAATACCAAAGATAACAAGAGCAGGAGATAAAGTTAGTGGGGATCCCAAAGAGGTGGATATTGAAATCGAAACAGAGTTCCAGAATGGTATTAGCAGTGGGCATTCCAAGAACATGTGTAGGTCCGAGGCCTCTGCCAAACCACATTTAGGGCATAGAACCTGCGTATTGTCTGTAAACTTCGACAGGCGTTGAGGTGAATAGTAAGCCCTATGTAGTGTGAACAAATGGTTTCGGCGTAGCCAAGATGGTTTTACTATGTTCCACATGATTTTAAATGATTTGTGCCACATATTCTCAACACTAATATCAGTCATATGTATAGACCATATTTGATCTGGTAATAGGAACTCACCCTCTGCTTCATCTAATAATAAATTGTACCATAATTAAATGGAAGTCTATCCGTTAGTAGTGACACCAATGTGCTATCACCTCCTAACTGAAATTTACCTTTAACCAGGGACCTCGCATTTGCCCAACCTTGCATTTGAAGATATTTGAACCTAGAAAACCTAGGCCCCACTTTTGAACTTAAAACCTCCCATGGTAGTAGACTTCCTTCAACAAAGATGTCCCCCCAAATTACCATACCTGCCTCACGTAATGGTGTTGCAAGACTATCCAAAAGCCAGCTCGGAGAGCCAGGCGAGTTCCATAGTGGGGCTTTAGCAGAATAGTAGTCAATTTTAATAGTACACCTAAGTTTAGTCCATGTTCTACATGCATCTCTAAGCACCTTTAGTTTTATTTTCTTAAAAAACTTGGGGTCCCCGAATTTTAACAAAAATTCATGATCTGCCACTTTTTCTCCTATAAGTAATGCAGCAAACATGTGTCCACACGCCAGGTTTATAGGAGATTTTAACAGCATCCTGACATGGGACATTTGAAAGGCCCACCCATAGAGTTGTAAATCAGGAGCAGCCAAACCTCCCTTCTCTCTACGTCGCCTGATCTTCTTCCAGGAGATTCTTGGGTTATGGTTATTCCAAATAAAAGAACGTATATCACTTTGGAGATTGGCTATCATTTTAGAATAAAAAAAAGGGGAATGGTATTAAATAAAAATATGATCTTAGGTAAGATCGTCATTTTCACTAGATTAGATCTACCCAATAGAGATAGCGGCAGTGTGGACCATGATTTCATTTGCCTACGACATTCTTTAGAGATAAGCGAAAAATTTGCTGGAGCTATCTCGTCTATGTTTTTATATATATTCAAACCCAAGTATCGAAGGACTGAACTTATCTGGGCTCCCACTACGGGCTCAGGGTCATTCCAGACCATAATGTCTGTCTTGGCTGCATTAACCTCATAGCCTGATACTGCTCCAAACTCTTTAGCCAACGTAATTAATGTTGGAAATGGTGATCTTAACTCTGATGTAAAAATAAGAAGGTCATCCGCATATAAAGCGACCTTCCTCTCCCAACTCTCAAACACAAAAGACTTGATATTACTATTGTCTCGAATCTTTTGAGCAAAAGGCTCTATATAATGTGCAATTGTTGTCCAATGGAAGCGGATCAGACACACCTTTGTGTGTCAGCCTCAGTAAAGGCTTAGCCACTAGGGAAAGGTTTAGTAACCACTCTCTACAGCAGCTAACCATTCCCAAAAATGTCCTGACGTCTTTCTTTATTTGAGGTGGATTTATCTTGGAAATTATTTCCACCCTTTCTGGTGACACCTTTCTACCTCCCTTTCCAATTTTGTGTCCCAGGTATTCATCTTCTTTTTTTCAGTACTCCTGACTATTCTCATGCAATGGCACTGTTACATGGACTTTGCAAAAATCAATAAAAGTAAGCCATTCTTCAGCACATGGAATGTGAAAAAATATATTGCCTGGATTCGGTACCACACGACAACATGAAATAAATATGCTTTTAATCTCCTGCACTATTCTGTTCTTTTCGTTTATTTTCTGTGAGCCTGTGATCAGAAAGTTACACAAACTTCCAATCAATTCCATCAAAAATCCTTTTATTGGTAAAATGTCTGCAACTGATGGTGTTCCTGAATACATGTCATCTGGTACTAATTTTAATAAGACATGTTCTGCACATTTTATTAATCTGGCATCCTTCTCTGTGAACTCTCTTATTTCTGTGTTTATTATTTTTTCAAAATCAGAAGGTAATTTTTCAACTGTCTTCTGAAAATAATGCTACAGCTGTTTCTTTTTGGGCCATTTTAAAATGTACATCCTCATCAGGAATCTGAAAAATAACATTATCTGATGTACAGTAATCTGTGCAGCTTAGTTTGCAAAACAATTGTTTTTCTGCTAGGCCTGAATTACAGACCACAGTTTTGCAATCTTCCTCAAATGGGCCTAATTGTGGTGCAAATTTTTCTAAAACGGGTTTATAATTTCTTTCTTTAAAACTCTTGAAATTAAGTCTGGACTTTCCACTGCCTCCACAATGGACTTGGCAAATTCAGAATTGTGAGGGTTAAAACGCTCATTTTCAAACACAGCAACCTGTTGGACTGGGTTCTGATTTTGTCTCTGGAAATAATTCACATTTGCTCTGGACATCTTATTTAAATTAATTTTAGCCATTTCCATATTTTGTGGGACCATCTTTGCTTGGAAAATTCCTGCCATAGGTACCTGTTTCTGAATTGACATTTGCATTTGCTTAGCTTGTATATTTTGCATCTGCATTTCTCCATGTTTTTGTGCATCATGTTTAAATGTATTTTTCTTCTTCCAATGCTCAAATCTGCTATAAAGATGGCAAAAGGACATATTTTCCAGCAGTACAACATCCATACCTGAATTTGCACAAACCAAACCAACTTTACTTCCATCCTGTGTTCTTTTAATCTGTACATCCTCTGCTGGCACTCTGCCCTTCAGGACAATAATCACTGCTATTTTTTCCTCCATAACAACAGAAAATGAAGGTGCATTCATGCAAACCCTTTTCATTGCCACTTCACTTGGCCTTTGAATAACTTTAGATTCAAACCACAATTCATTCTGCATGGCAATGTAAAAGAAGATTTCCAAATTAATGCACAACTCTTTTAAAATGTCATCAAATCCATCAACTTGTGGGTACCACAGAATAATTCTGTCTCTCAATTGTGGGAATGTGTTCAGAAATGCTGCAAGTTCACTTGTATTCTGTGGCATAGGAACATGCACTTCTCCCACCTTTTTCTCTCAATGAGTAAGCAAAAGCTTCTCCCTGATTCTGCTTATTATTTTTCTCAACTCTATCTGGTGGCTTCTTTTCCTTATCTAGTTTCCTTGCTAGGTCTCCTGGTTTCTTTTTCTTCTCATGTTTTCTTGCCCATTTGTCTCTTAATTTCTCAAACCCATTGCATTAAAAAATATATTTTATTTCTGCAATGGGCAGTTGCATTTCTGAAAAACACATTTTCTCATTTGCTTCATCATCCATATGTACCCTAAAACTTTTCTGAGATGGAAAACTTCCTGAAACATCAGTTTCATATTTTTTAGCCAAATCTGTCAGGCCATTATGTGTAGTTAATGCACATGCAACTGTTTCCTTACTCAGGGAAATTAATTCTTTTTCTTGACACTGGTTCACATTTTCATTATTTAAACAGCATGGACTGTTATTTTCTCCATGTTCAAGTGCAGAATTTAAAACACTAAGCTGTCTCTCTTTTTCATGGCCTGTGTTAATATGTTCTCCCATGTTTTCTATCTTTTTAATCACTGCTCCTTCCTCAAAGCAGGTTTGAGAAATCCCATTTTCAGATATATTTATTTTATCTTGAGCTGTAGATGTTGTAAAGGCCATTTTTCCCTCACCTTTCAGTGCTTGGGGTAATTTCTGTTCAATAACCTGTGAATTCTGAGTTTCTGAAATAAACTCTGCCATAATCACTCCTTCTGCAGCTCTTTGAACCTTTTCAGTAGGGACCATATTAATTGGGACAGTCATAATTTTTCTATGCATTATCTGTGCATCTGCAGTTAGCAATTCTTGGATTGAATCAGGCACATTTGAAGCAGTAACACCTGGAGTTATCACTGTCAGTGCTGAATCAACAGGTAATTAGTCAATCTGAAATGTTTGCATAGTTTTCTCAATCTGTGTTTTTCTCTGCTCAACAGAAGCAGTAGCCACTGTAGTGCTTACTAGTACACTATGTTCAGTATGGGAACCACATAAAGTGGTGGACACTCAGTTAACAATTCCTCCATTATTTCATCCCCTGAATCATTATTTATTTGAAGCTCTTTATCATCATTAATTCTCTTCTCCTGTATTTGGTGCTTTACATTTTTATCCTCACTTGCTTTCTCTCTTGCTGTCTTTTCCCACAAGCGTAAGGCCCCAAATTGTGCAGCTTTAGATGGTGTCTTTATTTCACATAACACTTCCCTTAATTTGTCAATAATTTTCAATTCAAAAGTACCATCTTTTGGAAACCTCAAAGCACCCTCTTTTTCAGTAATCTTGCACGATTGGTGAACCCACATACATGTATTTTCTCCCAAATTGGTAGACATAAAATCCACAGCTGTTCCTTCAAGAGCATCACCAATAAAAAACGAATTTTTCACTTTACCTCCTAACAGCTTCCTTAAGACTTCAAACAATTTCATTTTTGGAATAGTTCAATGCAATTTCTTTTTTCCAAAGCTGTCAGTCTCAATTTTAGTCAGGTTTACTCCTACTACTGACCCTCCACAAAATCTTACTGCAATATTTCTCTTAATCAATAACTCTGTTAGTAACAACATAAATACATTCGCTACTTTGTCTGTTGTGCTAAATAAAGGATAGATTTATATTCACTGCGAGTAACACATTCCGCTTACCCTTCACAAAGTAAGACTTTCCGTTTACTCTTCAAACACTACAGGTAAATCCCTTCTGCTTACCTTTCACACAAGCTCAGAAGAACCTGCTACTCCTTTGGACTTATCCTTCAGGATATATCTTAGGCCAAAGTTTCACCAGCGAACCCTTTTGCTGTCACTCAAGCTCAGAAGAACCTGCTACTCCTTTGGACTTATCCTTCAGGATATATCTTAGGCCAAAGTTTCACTAGCGAACCCTTTTGCTATCAATCAAGCTCAGAAGGACCTGCTACTTCTTTAGTGTGACCCTTTCTAGGTGATATCAGACTAAAGTTTCACCAGCGAACTCTTTGCTATCAATCATTCACACAGAAAATAGTCCCTAATTTAACACTGCCAGCCCTACCTAGCTTCTCAGTGTTATTCCAACAGACGAGTAACCTCAGTGCAGTGTGGCTTCCATTTACCATCCGCTATTCCTTCCCGGGATTCCACAGGTGTGCATACCTGCGTGTTCAGACAACATAGAACAAGACACTAACTTAACATAACGAGTTAAAACATGTAATCAATAACCAAAAATTATGTCCTATGAAGTTACCAATATAATCAATAACACCATCAATTCAAAATAAGCAAAATGTCACCAACAGTAAAAAAACCTTAATATTTTCAACACTTCAAAAATACATCCTAGCATATAAACAACATTTCACAGCCCTATTAATACTCACACCACTTCTTGCATCACCTTCCAGTACTGCTTTGCCAGTCTTCAGGTTCCGAGCTTTGGAGTCAGGAATCAGGAGTTGGACATTTATCTAACTTGGGCAATTATTTTACTTCCCTCTTAAGGTCAATGATCCATTAGTTGAGTAGTTGATGGTGAAATCAATAATCATTAATCACCAAACTAATCAATAATAACCATCCTCTGATTACCAAAAACTGAAGGAGCGGTAATTTGTTCTGGTAATTTCTCAATGCAAAACCCTCATGCTGCCTCTAATTTACCGCTGAAAAAAGTGTTGGGCCCTTCACACCATATATTACCTTCAGGAGACTTTAAATAAAGATGAACAGTCAAAAATGCAATTATTAATTTAAGCCAATAAAGAGAGTTGTTGAGTATTTAAAGGGTTTTATTTTCTAGTCAAAAGTCAATTTTTCTATGACCCTTTATTCATTAGTGAAATATCAATCAGGTTACACATTTGGAAAACAGGCAAAATAGCATTAATACAGAATACATCACAGTCTGCATATAAGCATTACATATAGGAAGGAAAATGTGGTGCAAAATGTCATTCAAAACTCTTAAAGAGTTTCTAAGGAAAAAATAGTCTTGCAAGGCTAATCAATAATTGAATATTTTGCAAAAATCTCCCATTAAGAGAAATAAATACATAAGTCAAATAACTCTTTTCAGACCTAATTAATTAGTCAAAGCATAAACTTATAGTTTAGCATCTAAATCTAAAAAGCCTTTCTATCTGTTGCTGCTCTGTGCATCTCTGTGTCTGAAGAGCAAAAAGGAGCGAGACAGCCCCTCCTTCACCAGACCTCAAAGGAATGTGGCCTGCAGTGCCAAAATATGACGTGAAAGCAAGAACCCTCCCCCTGACTCTCCTCGGACGCAAACCCGCCCTTCACAGTCTCCCGGGACGTTTCTCGTACCTAACCCATAGAATGCAGCAAAGCCTAAGCCAAAATGAGCAAGAAGCCAGCTGAGCTAAGAAAGCCAGCCCCCATCCAGAGAGGTCCTTATTTATACCTTAAATTTTGGCAGACTACACAAAATGTTTCATCTTCAGGAAAACCTGTACGTGATTGGTCAGTCATGATGGCATGAGTTCTCACTACCATGACTCATTCTAAAATCCTGACTTTACCAGTTTTAACAAAAGAAGCATACATGATGAATACATTTTATAAGTTTGCAACAATTGCTAGGGAAAATGTTTCTATAGTTTTCCTTCCTTCCTGCCACAGCGCAGCAGGACGGATACTTTATCAAACTGGTACATTGGCACAATCACAAGAATGTACAGTTCAAGATGTCCTTGACTCTTTCCGCAGTTTGAGTCAAGCTGGTGTCTGCGCATGCTCTCTTCTCTTTCAAAGCAAGCCATAGCCTTGCTGGTTTCAAAGGCAGCTATTTAATGGTAGGCCCAAAAATAAAACAAACACAAATAGAATATTAATTTCATGTAAATCAGACCATTATGTTTCCTAACTCCTTACTAATACCCCTTATAAATATTTACCTAGCCAAGCTATTAGTGTAAAGCAGCTTTTCTATTATTTATGACAACATGCAAAATAAATGAGCAATGTGCAACATAGCATTTTCATGCTTTAGTGTAAAATTTAAAAGCACACACAGTTTATATAGCGCACACAGTTAATGCAACACACACAGCAACATGCTTTAGTGTTTTAGATAGCTTTTCATGCAAAAAAGCATTTAGCCCCCTGTGTAGTGTTTGGTGCATTATAGATTCACGCACATTATAAAAGGAGGTGTTATTAACTGAAAATATTTATTAAAATATGCAACAAGTCAAAGTCTCTTAAGACAGGAATAGTGTATTTAGATTGAAAGGGATGAGCTGGGAAGAGAGAAACATATTCTATTAATCTTCAAAGCTAAAAAGGCCACTTTTCTCTACATTGCAAAAACACATGTTAATTCAGCAAAAGCATTTCAGACTGAATAGGCCTCACTTTCATGTTTTTCATGTGCCATGTTTTTAACTTGCACCAAAAGGTGCGTGGCAATTTAAATGCAGTCTGTCGGAAGCACAAAAAATAAAACAATGCCTGACTGCAGATGAAATCTGCTCCATCAGGGGGTCGTAATGGGGTAGTGTTTTAGGGTTTAGGGTAGTGCAGTGGTGTTTTGGTAGTATAGGGGTTCGTGCAGGGAGTGGTGTATCTAGGGTTTAGGGTAGTGCAGTGGTATTTTGGTAGAATAGGGGGTCATGCAAGGGGTGGTGTTTTAGAGTTTAAGGTAGTGCAGTGGTGTTTGGGTATGGTAGGGGTTCGTGCTGGGGGTTGATTTAGGGTTTAGGGTAGTGCAGTAGTGTTTGGGTAAGGTAGGGGGTCGTACTGGGGGTAGATTTAGGGTTTAGGGTAGTGCAGGGGTGTTTGTGTAGTGTTTGCGGGTTCATGCTGGGGGTAGTGTTTTAGGGTTTAGGGTAGTACAGTGTTGTTTGTGTAGTTGAGGGGGTCGTACTGGGGGTAGTGTTTTAGGGTTTAAGGTAGTGCAGTGGTGTTTTGGTAGTATAGGGGGTCGTGTAGGGGGTGGTGTTTTAGGGTTAGGGTAGTGCAGTGGTGTTTGTGTAATGTAGGGGTTGGGCTGGGGGTTGTGCATTAGGGTAGTGCAGTGGTGTTTGGGTAAGGTAGGGGGTCGTGCTGGGGGTAGATTTAGGGTTTAGGGTAGTGCAGTGGTGTTTGTGTAGTGTAGGGGGTCGTGCTGGGGTAGTGTTTTAGGGTAGTGCAGTGGTATTTGGGTAGTGTAGGGGGTCGTGCTGGGGTAGATTTAAGGTTTAGGGTATTGCAATGGTGTTTGGGCATTGATAGGGGATCGTGCTGGGGTAGTGTTTTAGGATTTAGGGTAGTGCAGTCATGAATGGGTAGTGTAGGGGGTCGTGCTGGGGTAGAATTAGGGTTTAGGGTAGTGCAGTGGTGTTTGTGTACTGTAGGGGGTCTTGCTGGGGGTAGTGTTTTAGGGTTTAGAGTAGTGCAGTGGTGTTTGTGTAGTGTATGGGGTAGTGTTTTAGTGTTTATGGTAGTGCAGTTTTGGTTGGGTAGTGTAGGGATTCCTGCTGGGGATAGATTTAGGGTTTAGAGTAGCGCAGTGGGGTTTGGGTAGTGTAGGGCTCGTGCCTGGGGTAGTGTTTTAGGGTTTAGAGTGGTGCAGTGGTGTTTGTGTAGTGTAGGGGATCGTGCTGGGGTAGTATTTTAGGGTTTAGGGTAGTACAGTGGTGTTTGGGTAGTGTAGGGGTCGTGCTGGGATAGATTACCTTTTTAGAGTAGTGCAGTGGTGTTTGGGTAGTGTAGGGGTAGTTCTGGAGGTATATTTAGGGTTAGGGTAGTACAGTCGTGTTTGTGTAGTGCATGTGGGTTTGTGCTGAGGGTAGTGTTTTAGGGTTTAGGGTAGTACAGTGGTGTTTGTGTAGTGTACGGGGTCATACTGGGGGTAGTGTTTTAGGGTTTAGGGTAGTGCAGTGGTAATTGTGTTGTGTGGGGGGTAGTGTTTTAAGTTTTAGGGTAGTGCAGTGTGGTTGTGTAGTGTAGGGGGTCGTATTGGGGGTAGTGTTTTAGGGTTAGGGTAGTGCAGTGGTGTTTGTGTAATGTAGGGATTTATGTTTTAGGGTTTAGTGTAGCGCAGTGGTGTTTGGGTAGTGTAGGGGGTCGTGCTGGGGGTAGATTTAGGGTTTATGGTAGTGCAGTGGGGTTTAGGTAGTATAGGGAGTCATGCTGGGGGTAGTGTTTTAGGGTTCAGGGAAGCGCAGTGGTGTTTGTCTACTGTAGGGGGTAGTGTTGTAGGGTTTAGAGTAGTGCAGTGGTGTTTGTGTAGTGTAGGGGCTCGTGCTGGGGGTAGGGTTTTAGGGTTTAGGGAAGTGCATTGGCATTTGAGTAGTGTAGGGAGTAGTGCTGACCAGGGAGTTAACTGGAAGTCTACTGCTGGTATTGAAAGTGATTGTTCCGTCTGCATGTCAGAATTTTCAAATTAAATTGAAGAGGATTTGAGATCTCTCTTAAAGCATGCCCTAATTTTTCTTTCTACCACACTAACCATAATTTCCATGACAAAATGAACCCCCTCAGTTTGATCCTTTTTAAATTAAATGTTTTATGTTTTAAATGTTTATTCCAATCAAGATGGTTTCAGGTGTGCCATAATTTTGTCATAAGTAAGACTGTTAGCGCTCTAGTTGTTCTTTAGAACTCTCTGGGTAACTGCAGAAGTAAAACCAGTATGTGTCACCACATACAGCACACACTCGAACAGAGTGTCAAAGATGGTTAACAGGCATTGGAGGATACTAACCAGCGGAACCCTAAACCTAGGGAAACCATTATTTGCCCACAAGAGAGGTAAAAATCTCAAGGATATCCTAGTACACACCAGGCCACCTAAGACACTAAGCCAACAACCCAGGCTACAGGGGACACACAGGCATCATCCCTGTGGCAACTGCAGCAGCTGCCACCTAACGTAGAAGAGTCTGTCTCTCACCTTCAGAAATGGAAGCAAGTGGGAACAACTCAATTTCACAAATTGCAATAGTAAGAACGTGGTGTACTTAATCACTTGTCCCTGCGGGTTAGAATATGTGGGCATGACCACCAGACCTGTGAAAGTGAGGATAAACAAACATAAGAGCAATGTGAGATGTAGAAAATCAACTACAAAGACGGCAGCACAGTATCTGGAGAGGTAACACTGCGTTAATGAGCTGCTTTGGACCGTTATTGAACAGCTACCCTCTGAAACAGGCCTCTTCGAAAAGGAACAGAGATGGCTTTTCCGTCTGGGCACTAACACAGAAGACCTCAACAATGCCATACCCTGGGGGCAACTGCGATCAAATATTACCATTCACGAGGCGCATACCCCTCGAAAAACCACTCTACCCCATCTCCATATTATCTGATCAAATCTGTGTCCTCCTCCATACCTTTAACACCGGTATCAGGTCCATACCTGTGTTCAAATAATTGTTCAAATAATTGCTAGGTGCTTTGTTCTGCACAAATATTGGCATTTTTTCACTCTCTGCCTGTTCAACAAGCGCTGATTCTAAACATTGACGATTCAGAAAAGGGGGTGGTGATGAACAGAGTGTCCGAATTAAGCAGACCACTCTTACCCAGTCCAAAGATCAGGGCTTGATCCATCACCGTTATTTATCTCACTGCCCCATCCCAGCTCAGAACCTGTCTATATGCAAATCAGTCTGTCCCTGGCCCAGTGCATCATGGGAACAGGGCAGACTAAACTACCAAGCCAATTCTTCACCGGAAAGGAGACAAGCTACCGGGGACCGGTTTCTGGCATTTCAGCCGTCTTCGGCCCGGCTTGCTTGAATCCTGATGGAGCAGTGAGAAAGGGACTCATGTCTGAGTATACCCTGCCACACCTATAGTGGCCAAAAACGATTCAGAAAAGGGGGTGGTGATGAACAGAGTGTCTGAATTAAGCAGACCACTCTTACCCAGTCCAAAGATCAGGGCTTGATCCATCACCGTTGATTCTAAACATTGAGGCTGTCAGTAAAACTATATCTTTTGCCCCAAACACCGGAGTGCTATTAACTCTGTGCATCGGTAGCATTAGAACTAAGGAGCCGGCCCGGAACCGATCCGCGCATGCGCGTGAGCCTAGTATTTGACTACGGCGCATGCACAATGAGACCTGCATAATCTGAGCATGCGCGAGGGAGAAGACACTGCTCCTTAGCGCGGAACCGGGAACCACAATAGACATTAAGAAAACAGCCCATGTTTGGCGTACATCCGCCGGTAATTAGCCCGCTAATTGGCAATTATCACTGCAAACCAGAGTATAAATACTACTCGCCCTCCCCACAACGGCACCATCGTCGAAGCAGCGCTGAGGGGAAGAGGGCAGATCGTCTCCTGTAAAACCGTGAGTTACAAGCAGACCACGCTAAAAAGCAGGGTTACCAATGGATGTAAGTAGTGGATCCTAAAACCAGGTTTTCTCATGCCCACAGATCGCTGATCCTAGCATGATGGAACCGCCAATAAAGCGCTAACGGCTCATGAGGCATTGTAACCTAAAACACTAAGTAAGACAATCTCTGCAGTATTATGTTTTTTATCCCCAAACATGAAGGAACTTTTGGAATCAACAACAATCCAAACATGTGTGTTATGTCTGTGTTTACATGTGCGTCCTTTTTTGTCACTTTTCTCCACAGGGTGTAAGATCTTAGGAGGAAATCTGCAACTATATATATATATATATATATATATATATATATATATATATATATATATATATATATATATATATTATACATATATATATATATATACGCATATTCTTTGTCCTTAAGGTCACTGATACCTACATGACAGTTACTAATGCATAATGAGAAAGGTATTGATTATGTGCTACTCTCCCTCCAGGTCTTGATAAATCGCCAATTGGGCGCAGAGACTACGTGTTGAACTACATTTTAGGTACATACACACCTATAGTTCACAGTTTTTGTATAATACACTTTCATATATACATCCATGTGAGTAAGGTAGGGAATTTTGTGCATTTCCTGTCCTGAAGAAGGAGTTTCGCACTCCAAAACATGTTCATGTCGACGCACTACAGAGGTTAATGTACATAATTATACATCAGTAACCTCACACGGCACCCTTTTTAATAATACCAGCCAGGGGCTTAATTAAAGTCTTTTTTTTCCCCACGAGCCAGGTGTTTTTTAACTATCACCTTCACCACTCCACCACTCACATAGAATACCCCACACACGTCCACAGATAGTCCAAAGCAAGTGCTCCCACGTAGTTGTCGGTTGTAGCACGCCGCATCCCTTAGAGGGGTGCGAAGACCCCAATGATGAAGCATGACACCAAGGGGCCTGTTGGTGTGTGAGGGGTATTTAAACAACACGGTGTGCTCCCCACCACAGTAGGGACCACCACCACCTCCTTAGTGGATTCCACTTTGTTTACTTATAACGTTCAGAGAGACTGAATCGACTATTTCTCTCCCTCCCTTATGTTATATAGATGAATTAAAAACATTGTCAGTGCATAGGCTGCATTGCAGAAAACTCAGTGTAGAAAGCTGAAAATCTATCCCACAGAATACACAGAGGCAACTAATAACTGATCAATTTTTTGAATGCCCTTTGTTCTCTGAAGGTAGAACGTAAGGCAACGCTTGCCATCCAGCGTATGCAGTGTTTGCTCTGCTGGCATTGATAGTTGCTGAAAAAAGGACGCAGTATCACACGCTCACTGAGGTGGAATTGCGACAACACCTTAGGAATGAATGTAGGATTAAGCCCTTAGAATCCAAGCGTCTTCTTTAAATATTAAAAAGTTTTTTTTTAATGGTGAACACTTGGCTCTCGATTACCCTTCTGGCTGAGGTGAGAGTCAGCAGAAGAGCGACTTTCCATGTTAGGAAGGAATTTCAACTCAGCTTTCTGAATGGGCTTGAATGGTCTTTTTATGAGTTGCGCAAGGATCATGGATAAGTTACTTCCCTGTAATTCTAGTTCTCTTCTAGGGGTATCCTCATCAAAGTCATGAGCACACGAATATTCGCGCTCATGCCCGGGACCCCGGAAACATATATGTGGAACCATATATGTAGCTATATATATATATATATATATATATATATATATATATATATATATATATATATATATATATATATATTCACTGAAAAAAACATAGGTTTCACACCAGTTATAGTTTGGTGGAAATTTTACTCGCATAAAACCATTGAAATTCCCACGTTATAGTTAGTTGGACTCACTATAACTTGCGCGTGCAATGCACTGCTGATGACGTCATATATTACATCACTCATGACATGGTCAGTGACATCACTCATGACATCACTGATGACATCTCAAATGACATCACTGATGACATCATCCAGTGAATGTGTATCTTTCTGAAAAATAAATATTTTTTATATATGTATATCTAAAGGTTGATGGAAGAATAAATGGGTAAATAAATGTCTACATGGATGTTTTTTGTGTGTAAAATTGATTGGTTAACTGACTTATTAAATGTATCTTAGTGAAAACATATATTAGCGAGTAATGTTTAAATATTTAAATATCTGTATCTGTGTCTCACTTTGTGTATAAGTGGCTGCATGGGTTGGTGAGTAGCTACATGAGTGTGTATATGGGTTATTAGTTGTTTTTTTGAGTATCAGTATTAGTGTCTGTATGGTTCGGTGGTGGATATTACTTAGAGCACAGATTGTATTGTAATTGTATGTAGATTTATAGAGCGCAATTGCTGCCCAGGGGCGTCCAAGCGCTAAAAAAACCAACAGAGCGAGAGGATGTATCTAGGGGATTATTGGGGGGCATTGAAGAGGAAAGTTTTCATGGAGGAAGTGAAAGTGAAATATATATATATATATATATATATAAAAAATTTCTATGGCAAAATGAAACCCCTCATTTTGTTCCTTTTCAAATTAAATGTAGTAAGTGTTACCACTTTATTCCAATCAAGATGACTTCAGGTGTGCCATACTTTTGTCATAAGTAAGACTGTTAGCGTTCTAGTTGTTCTTTAGAACACTCTGGGACATTCTGTCATTGGGCTATAGTTGGGCTACATCTGGCTGATATTTGGGCTACATTTGGGCTCTTTTGTCTCTGGTGGCCATCTTGGGAGACTGCATATCAGAATTTTTTTATGAAATATAAGAGGATTTGAGAAGTCACTCAAAATGTGCCCTCATTTTTCTTTCTTCAGCACTAATCATAATTTCTATGGCAAAATGAACCCCCTCATTTTGTTCTTTTGCAAATTAAATGTTTTAAGTGTTAACACTTTATTCCAATCAAGATGACTTCAGGTGTGCAATACTTTTGTCATAAGTAAGACTGTTAGCTCTCTAGTTGTTCTTTAGAACACTCTGGGACATTCTGTCATTGGGCTATAGGTGGGCTACATCTGGATGATATTTGGGCTACATTTGGTTTTCTTTGTCTCTGGTGGCCATCTTTGGGCTACATTTGGGCTCTAACATATATATATAGCCCAATGTAGCCCAATATATATTTTTTCAAAGTTAATTTTCGTAAAAACCACTGGAGCACATATCTTGAGACATAGCAAAGGCACATCGGGCTACCAGTCCCTACAATTTTGCCAAGTTTGGTGCAAATCCATTCAGCCGTTCGGGCTAAAAGTGAGTTTGACCGCCCTATGGAAATTAACATGGGGAAAACACGTTTTGGGACCCCCGTTTTATCTCGGCCCCCGCTTGACGACCCCCCCCCCCCCCCCCATCCCCCCCCTCAGACTTTCAGGGAAGGACCGGTGATCCGCGAGGCTAATTTGAGGAAATTTTCAGGCACATTCGTCAACCGACGCCAAAGTTATTCACAATAGAATTTCGAGGTTTTGAATTGAAAAAAATCCTAACTATAACTACCTACTGGCGACCGCCAGTAGGTAATATATATATATATATATATATATATATATATATATACGCTCATGTGTTGAAAACACCGACCACACTAGCGGGGCTTCTGTTCAGGGCTTTATTCTCCCAACAAGTTGCTAGATAGCTTGGAAACAAAGGAGCAAGGTTCGTTATAAGTCCTGATTCGTCTTTTGTCCTGACGCGTTTCGAAGGCGGCTGCCTTCTTCTTCAGAGGATGACGAAGTAATCTTCGGGATAGTTGCAGGAAGGACCTTTCTTTATGTTCATGACACGCCCCTGGATGGGCACCGTGCCTTATGGTACTTGTATTCCTGCTGTGATTAATTATCGCATATTGCGTCTCTGTCCTCAGTTTTCAATTTTGATGGCAGGGTCCTGGCCTGGAAACCCCTCGCCAGCCTGGCGGCGCCATGGTGTTAGAGCAAGGGATAAGTATATGTTCATATCCCAACAAGCTGGATGCTTGCCGTTTCTGGACTCTTTCCATCATGTCGTGTGGCGGTAGTCAGCGAAATGCAGTTCCTCTGCGACGCTCATTCCCCATCAAGGCGCTGTGTACTCTTCAATGGCGGGTGCGGTGAAGAGAGGTGATGGGACCTTTCAAAATGTGCACGCTCATATGTTGAAAACACCGACCACACTCGCGGGGCTTCTGTTCAGGGCTTTATTCTCCCAACAAGTTGCTAGATAGCTTGGAAACAAAGGAGCAAGGTTCGTTATAAGTCCTGATTCGTCTTTTGTCCTGACGCGTTTCGAAGGCGGCTGCCTTCTTCTTCAGAGGATATATATATATATATATTTTCATTCAAAGGCTCTGCAACAAAGAAAGCACACAGCAGCAGAGAAGTCGGTGAAAACTTCATTTATGCTTGAGGATGTCCCAGCTTCCGTCTTTCATTCTTGTTAGCCCGACGCGTTTCAGTGCTTCCTGCACTTTCCTCTGGGGCTTGATGACAGTGCGATCTGATTGGAAAAGGCTTGTGTTATTAACCAGTCCCTGCTGGCTTAAGTAGATCAGCTTTGGGAGGCGCTTTAGTAGCAAGTGACTTAATTGGTGTCTTCTAGGAATTGTAGTATGTCTCGCCTTAATTTATTACCTGTAGTGGGTTCCACACTGGCATTTAAATATTTCAAGTTTTAGTGGTTTTGTAACACTCCACCACGTTGTACAGGCATTCCAGTATGCCCCGGTCAACTCGAACATCCACATCAGTGTTGCGCTCTGCTGCGCCGTATAATGTCTGGGTTGGTTCCCTAACAACTGGTTTTAGACCCCATTTGGACAACAAGTCGTTCTTAGGTTTTGTTATTCTAATGTCTGCACGGACCAGTTGTTGGCCAATATTTTGGTTTTTTCGGAACGCGAATATTGGACGGGGGAAGGGTGTTTCTAATTCTTCCAGCAAGTGCCAGTGTTTAAGGACCAGTGCCAGTGTAAAGACGACTTGTTGTCCAAATGGGGTCTAAAACCAGTTGAGGGGCACCACAGATGCGGTAATTGTGTCGCATGTGACACAACCCTAGAAGGGAAAATCTTCCAACATATGACTACAACGTGGACCCACTCCAATTTCACTAATTGTAGAACCAAAAATGTGGTCTATGCCATTGTTTGTTCTTGCCCAAAAATCTATATCGGAATGACCACTCAGCAAGTAAATACACGCATGACGCAACACAGGTCACGCATTAAAAACAAAGTTCTCACAGCACCACTTGTCCAACATTTCATTGACAAAAGCCATGGGGAAAATGAGTTCAAATGGACTGTACTGTTTAATGTAAATCAATTGAATTCAGGCACCAATAGTGAACAATTGCTTCTACAAAAAGAAGCATATTTGATACTAAAATTCAATAGCACACAAACAGGGCTTAACTCATTATCAGAAGTTTCGCGCCTGTAAATGTTTTCGGAGTCACTACAATGACCATAATGCTTAGCGGCGGATAGTTATCAAGTAGGAAGCCCACATGGCTTGAGTACACCAATGGGTTCGCATTTCCTGATGCAATAGTTGGAGAGGAAGGTTAGTCCCTGTGCACCATAACGTGTCATCTAGATGAGCAGGTTTGTGCGCCCCAGCGCTTAATGTTATACCCGATATTTCCCCAGAAACCAGCATGAATCACACCAACTGCGGGGAACATTGTTTCTATGGCAAAATGAACCCCCTCATTTTGTTCTTTTGCAAATTAAATGTTTTAAGTGTTAACACTTTATTCCAATCAAGATGACTTCAGGTGTGCAATACTTTTGTCATAAGTAAGACTGTTAGCTCTCTAGTTGTTCTTTAGAACACTCTGGGACATTCTGTCATTGGGCTATAGGTGGGCTACATCTGGATGATATTTGGGCTACATTTGGTTTTCTTTGTCTCTGGTGGCCATCTTTGGGCTACATTTGGGCTCTAACATATATATAGCCCAATGTAGCCCAATATATATTTTTTCAAAGTTAATTTTCGTAAAAACCACTGGAGCACATATCTTGAGACATAGCAAAGGCACATCGGGCTACCAGTCCCTACAATTTTGCCAAGTTTGGTGCAAATCCATTCAGCCGTTCGGGCTAAAAGTGAGTTTGACCGCCCTATGGAAATTAACATGGGGAAAACACGTTTTGGGACCCCCGTTTTATCTCGGCCCCCGCTTGACGACCCCCCCCCCCATCCCCCCCCTCAGACTTTCAGGGAAGGACCGGTGATCCGCGAGGCTAATTTGAGAAAATTTTCAGGCACATTCGTCAACCGACGCCAAAGTTATTCACAATAGAATTTCGAGGTTTTGAATTGAAAAAAATCCTAACTATAACTACCTACTGGCGACCGCCAGTAGGTAATATATATATATATATATATATATATATATATATATACATATATATATATATATATATATATATATATATATATACGCTCATGTGTTGAAAACACCGACCACACTAGCGGGGCTTCTGTTCAGGGCTTTATTCTCCCAACAAGTTGCTAGATAGCTTGGAAACAAAGGAGCAAGGTTCGTTATAAGTCCTGATTCGTCTTTTGTCCTGACGCGTTTCGAAGGCGGCTGCCTTCTTCTTCAGAGGATGACGAAGTAATCTTCGGGATAGTTGCAGGAAGGACCTTTCTTTATGTTCATGACACGCCCCTGGATGGGCACCGTGCCTTATGGTACTTGTATTCCTGCTGTGATTAATTATCGCATATTGCGTCTCTGTCCTCAGTTTTCAATTTTGATGGCAGGGTCCTGGCCTGGAAACCCCTCGCCAGCCTGGCGGCGCCATGGTGTTAGAGCAAGGGATAAGTATATGTTCATATCCCAACAAGCTGGATGCTTGCCGTTTCTGGACTCTTTCCATCATGTCGTGTGGCGGTAGTCAGCGAAATGCAGTTCCTCTGCGACGCTCATTCCCCATCAAGGCGCTGTGTACTCTTCAATGGCGGGTGCGGTGAAGAGAGGTGATGGGACCTTTCAAAATGTGCACGCTCATATGTTGAAAACACCGACCACACTCGCGGGGCTTCTGTTCAGGGCTTTATTCTCCCAACAAGTTGCTAGATAGCTTGGAAACAAAGGAGCAAGGTTCGTTATAAGTCCTGATTCGTCTTTTGTCCTGACGCGTTTCGAAGGCGGCTGCCTTCTTCTTCAGAGGATATATATATATATATATTTTCATTCAAAGGCTCTGCAACAAAGAAAGCACACAGCAGCAGAGAAGTCGGTGAAAACTTCATTTATGCTTGAGGATGTCCCAGCTTCCGTCTTTCATTCTTGTTAGCCCGACGCGTTTCAGTGCTTCCTGCACTTTCCTCTGGGGCTTGATGACAGTGCGATCTGATTGGAAAAGGCTTGTGTTATTAACCAGTCCCTGCTGGCTTAAGTAGATCAGCTTTGGGAGGCGCTTTAGTAGCAAGTGACTTAATTGGTGTCTTCTAGGAATTGTAGTATGTCTCGCCTTAATTTATTACCTGTAGTGGGTTCCACACTGGCATTTAAATATTTCAAGTTTTAGTGGTTTTGTAACACTCCACCACGTTGTACAGGCATTCCAGTATGCCCCGGTCAACTCGAACATCCACATCAGTGTTGCGCTCTGCTGCGCCGTATAATGTCTGGGTTGGTTCCCTAACAACTGGTTTTAGACCCCATTTGGACAACAAGTCGTTCTTAGGTTTTGTTATTCTAATGTCTGCACGGACCAGTTGTTGGCCAATATTTTGGTTTTTTCGGAACGCGAATATTGGACGGGGGAAGGGTGTTTCTAATTCTTCCAGCAAGTGCCAGTGTTTAAGGACCAGTGCCAGTGTAAAGACGACTTGTTGTCCAAATGGGGTCTAAAACCAGTTGAGGGGCACCACAGATGCGGTAATTGTGTCGCATGTGACACAACCCTAGAAGGGAAAATCTTCCAACATATGACTACAACGTGGACCCACTCCAATTTCACTAATTGTAGAACCAAAAATGTGGTCTATGCCATTGTTTGTTCTTGCCCAAAAATCTATATCGGAATGACCACTCAGCAAGTAAATACACGCATGACGCAACACAGGTCACGCATTAAAAACAAAGTTCTCACAGCACCACTTGTCCAACATTTCATTGACAAAAGCCATGGGGAAAATGAGTTCAAATGGACTGTACTGTTTAATGTAAATCAATTGAATTCAGGCACCAATAGTGAACAATTGCTTCTACAAAAAGAAGCATATTTGATACTAAAATTCAATAGCACACAAACAGGGCTTAACTCATTATCAGAAGTTTCGCGCCTGTAAATGTTTTCGGAGTCACTACAATGACCATAATGCTTAGCGGCGGATAGTTATCAAGTAGGAAGCCCACATGGCTTGAGTACACCAATGGGTTCGCATTTCCTGATGCAATAGTTGGAGAGGAAGGTTAGTCCCTGTGCACCATAACGTGTCATCTAGATGAGCAGGTTTGTGCGCCCCAGCGCTTAATGTTATACCCGATATTTCCCCAGAAACCAGCATGAATCACACCAACTGCGGGGAACATTGTGCTTAGGTCCCGGCTCGCCGCCCGCGCGATAACGAAGAAGCTACGGGCTGGCGGAGCAGCGAGCCTTCTGCTCGCAAACACAGTCACCAGGTACGATTTAACCTCCTTCCGCCGCATACTTTGTCATTGTCATTGTTAATTTGAAATCCCACATATACTTAGTGCCGCTTTTGTTTATATGTTCTAGGCTGCAGAAGTACTGCCGGAACAGCGAAATAAACACAGCGCTTAAAGAAACATTAGCTACATTACTTGTCATACTTAAAGGTAGGACCTTTCATGCTTTGAAGGTTTGAAGCCACAAAATCCTGTGTGTCTCTGGATGGTTGTTTAACCACCACAATTTCTTTAACAGAACCCCTGCCTAAACTAAAGCCCTCTCCTGAAAATGGTACCGCGGGACCGCGTCTTCCACTTTTGAGGTAAAAGTTTCAACAATCTCTCTATCTAGGGGAACAAAATAGGTAGATGTATAATGGCTAAAGCAAGCTTCCTCTCTCTTTTTCAGAATCTACATTTAAAGAGCCCTGAGGAGAATCTGAGATATTTCTCAGATTCGAAACGCGTTGGCAAATAACAGCAAATTAGGCATCCTTGATTTAACATTGTTTTGTAATTGATTCATTAATTTCAACCACTGAATCTGAAATTTATTTTCTTGTTGCCTCTTTTGTTGTTTGACCCAGGTTGGGCGTCGTAATAATTTGACTCTCCACAAAGAATTATTATTTGTGGTTGTTTAAAATTGAAATTCTTCTTCACAAAGAAGCTTGTATATATAGTATGTAAAAATTATGTGGATTATTTGTATATATGTTAGTTGTTATAGTAGGATGAAAGTTGTATGCATGTGAGCTGTACATATTGTAAATGTTTGTATTTTTGTGCCTTTTCTCACCAAAAAACGTTCCTATAAATAAGACTAAAATTTATGAAAAGGGTAAAATAAATTCACCCATACAAACAAAACAATTTTGTCTGTTTGTATTCACAAAAATTGTGAGATAAGTGGTTGAGGGCTAGCATTTTCAGTTTTCTACTTTAATTAGGTCCAGCTGCCCCTCTGTCCCAGGACCAAACTCTGTTTTGTTTACAAATTCTAGAGCGAGTGCACACTCGCGAGAGTTGTAAGGGCATTTGGATTTCTCCTTGTGGGAAGTCATTTAGGCTCGTAGCTTGGAGAGGCTCTCTTGTCTCTCTCAAGTAATGGGTGAGAAAGACACTCTTTCCTTTTCCGAAGGCCACATCAAAAATCTATTAGCCACATCCCCCTTTGCTGAAGTTACGCTGAGCTCCTCGGCTCAGCAACAAAACGAAACTGATAAGTTAATCAGACTTCGCAAAAAACAAATACGCACAGAACTTCACGGTCATTTTCTTCTGAGGCACCTAAGGGGTGGGACCATCCCTTGGAGCCTTCAGGTGAAAAATGTCCCAGTCATTTTTACTGATGATGCAGAATACAAGAAGGGCTTCAGCTGTATAAATACCAAGTGCAGCAGGGACCTGATGGTCCACACCATAGAGACTGCCCAGAGATTATGTGCAAAAGAACTCCAAGAAATTGAGGAATTGACTACGGCCATCAGAGACAACCAGGTGGTTTCAGACTCCAAAGCTCTTTTAGAAAAAATTGACAAGGAGATACAGTCCTTCAAAGACATCACCATAAATAACAAGACAGCGCAGTTCGAAAGAGACTCCAAGTCCTTCACGTTAGAAAGGGCTTATCCCTTCTTGAAGGACGACTATTATTCCCAATCAGAATCCCGAGGAGCACTTAACAACTTCCAAGGAAGATCTAGGAATAGATTCAAAACTTTTTCAGAAACCTCGTCCTCAGAATCATCTGGTTCGGACTCGAGGGGTGGAAATAAAAAACAAAATCCTTTTTTAGAGAAAGGACAGCAGTCAAAGGTAAGGTTCAAGCCGCAATGGGAAATGCGAACCCGGAGGAATTACTACAAGTCATAGAAAAACCATCTACTATAGTCAATTTATCAACTAGAACATTATCAAAGGACGAAGAGTCAGTTTTGAATCTGGGGCTTAAATTCGTCCCCACAAGACGGACAGATTTCACCAAAATAAAGTTGGAAGCGATAGAATTCTGTCGGAAAATTCGACTTAAAGCGTTTTTTGCAAATCAACCACCCAGTAACAATATGGAAACCACGGGCTTGAGGAATAAATCCACTTTCGTACCCACTCAAAACATCCCAAAACAAGTTCAAGCATTTGAACAAATTCTTCTGTCATCCATTAACAAATTGGAAAACCAACAGAAATTCGTCAAACCCAATATCACCAAGGGGCAAAGGACCGCCATACAAAATCTTAAGGCAGATCCTTCTGTGGTGATAAAGCAAGCCGACAAGGGCGGGCGGTTGTTATTTGGCCAAGGGACAAGTACCTAGCTGAAGGTAGCTCCCAAGTCAACAACCAGGAATGGTACCGCAAATTGACAGAAGACCCGCTACAACAAATACAGTCTCTGATTTCAGAGGTGGTACAAAGTGGGAAGGAAAGTGGGTTCTTGGGCCCAAAAGAAAGTGATTTTTTGATTAAAAAATCTCCTAGGACCCCGGTGGCATACTTCTTGCCCAAGATCCATAAAAATCTGTCTGATCCCCCGGGACGTCCAATTGTCTCGGGGTGTGATTCATGCTTAGAGCCATTGTCCAAATTTGTGGACTTTTTTCTTAAGCCTTTTGTAGTCAAAGTTAAAGCTTACCTCCGTGAAACCACGGATTTCCTGAAAAAAGTCGAGGACACTGTTTTTGATGACGTCTCACAATTAATGGTCACCATGGATGTGACGTCTCTCTATACACAGATTCCGCAAGAGGAGGCTCTAGAGGTGATTGAACTCTATCTAGACTCCAGAGAGAGACCCCACAGAGTCCCAACGTCTTTCATACTTAGACTGGCTGAAATAACCCTGAAAAAGAACTATTTTCGTTTTGACAATGAATTTTTCATGCAGATTAAGGGCACCGCGATGGGGTGCCCTTATGCCCCGGAAATGGCGGTTCTGTTCATGGCTGAATACGAGAAAAAATTTGTTGATACAAATAACCCTTACATGCAACACATAAAGCAGTGGTATCGTTATATCGACGACGTGTGGCTCCTGTGGCAGGGGAGCCACACAGACTTGGTTGACTTTCACCACTGGCTTAATTCACGACACCAGGATATCCAGTTTTCGCTCGATTCAAGCAACGTCAAAATGACGTTTCTGGACGTGGTAATAAAAAATGTGGGAGGAATGTTGAAATCTTCATTGCACAAGAAGGCAACGGATAAAAATACCATTCTTCACTATGGCAGCTCGCACCCTCGAAATCTAAGGGCCAATTTGCCCTACGGGCAACTACTCCGCATCCGGAGAAATTGCTCAGAGGTTGAACAATTTATACAACATGGCCAACATTTTTGTGACGAACTACAACAAAGGGGATACCCCAAAAAGTTACTAAAACATTCCTACAAGAGGGCAAGGTATACACCCAGGGAATGCCTCTTTGAAACAAAAATCAAGCGTGAATTGGAGAGTCTGGTCTGTGTCACCACTTTTTGTGCAGAAACGCACAAAATAAGACAAATGGTCCTTAAACACTGGCACTTGCTGGAAGAATTAGAAACACCCTTCCCCCGTCCAATATTCGCGTTCCGAAAAAACCAAAATATTGGCCAACAACTGGTCCGTGCAGACATTAGAATAACAAAACCTAAGAACGACTTGTTGTCAAAATGGGGTCTAAAACCAGTTGAGGGGCACCACAGATGCGGTAATTGTGTCGCATGTGACACAACCCTAAAAGGGAAAATCTTCCAACATATGACTACAACGTGGACCCACTCCAATTTCACTAATTGTAGAACCAAAAATGTGGTCTATGCCATTGTTTGTTCTTGCCCAAAAATCTATATCGGAATGACCACTCAGCAAGTAAATACACGCATGACGCAACACAGGTCACGCATTAAAAACAAAGTTCTCACAGCACCACTTGTCCAACATTTCATTGACAAAAGCCATGGGGAAGATGAGTTCAAATGGACTGTACTGTTTAATGTAAATCAATTGAATTCAGGCACCAATAGTGAACAATTGCTTCTACAAAAAGAAGCATATTTGATACTAAAATTCAATAGCACACAAACAGGGCTTAACTCATTATCAGAAGTTTCGCGCCTGTAAATGTTTTCGGAGTCACTACAATGACCATAACGCTTAGCGGCGGATAGTTATCAAGTAGGAAGCCCACATGGCTTGAGTACACCAATGGGTTCGCATTTCCTGATGCAATAGTTGGAGAGGAAGGTTAGTCCCTGTGCACCATAACGTGTCATCTAGATGAGCAGGTTTGTGCGCCCCAGCGCTTAATGTTATACCCGATATTTCCCCAGAAACCAGCATGAATCACACCAACTGCGGGGAACATTGTGCTTAGGTCCCGGCTCGCCGCCCGCGCGATAACGAAGAAGCTACGGGCTGGCGGAGCAGCGAGCCTTCTGCTCGCAAACACAGTCACCAGGTACGATTTAACCTCCTTCCGCCGCATACTTTGTCATTGTCATTGTTAATTTGAAATCCCACATATACTTAGTGCCGCTTTTGTTTATATGTTCTAGGCTGCAGAAGTACTGCCGGAACAGCGAAATAAACACAGCGCTTAAAGAAACATTAGCTACATTACTTGTCATACTTAAAGGTAGGACCTTTCATGCTTTGAAGGTTTGAAGCCACAAAATCCTGTGTGTCTCTGGATGGTTGTTTAACCACCACAATTTCTTTAACAGAACCCCTGCCTAAACTAAAGCCCTCTCCTGAAAATGGTACCGCGGGACCGCGTCTTCCACTTTTGAGGTAAAAGTTTCAACAATCTCTCTATCTAGGGGAACAAAATAGGTAGATGTATAATGGCTAAAGCAAGCTTCCTCTCTCTTTTTCAGAATCTACATTTAAAGAGCCCTGAGGAGAATCTGAGATATTTCTCAGATTTGAAACGCGTTGGCAAATAACAGCAAATTAGGCATCCTTGATTTAACATTGTTTTGTAATTGATTCATTGATTTCAACCACTGAATCTGAAATTTATTTTCTTGTTGCCTCTTTTGTTGTTTGACCCAGGTTGGGCGTCGTAATAATTTGACTCTCCACAAAGAATTATTATTTGTGGTTGTTTAAAATTGAAATTCTTCTTCACAAAGAAGCTTGTATATATAGTATGTAAAAATTATGTGGATTATTTGTATATATGTTAGTTGTTATAGTAGGATGAAAGTTGTATGCATGTGAGCTGTACATATTGTAAATGTTTGTATTTTTGTGCCTTTTCTCACCAAAAAACGTTCCTATAAATAAGACTAAAATTTATGAAAAGGGTAAAATAAATTCACCCATACAAACAAAACAATTTTGTCTGTTTGTATTCACAAAAATTGTGAGATAAGTGGTTGAGGGCTAGCATTTTCAGTTTTCTACTTTAATTAGGTCCAGCTGCCCCTCTGTCCCAGGACCAAACTCCGTTTTGTTTACAAATTCCGGGTACCGTGTGGCATGGTCCACCAAGACCAGGATCAACCTGTTGCCTAGGGCTGTCTTGGGGTCCAGGGGCCCAACAATGTCAATCCCCACCCGGTCAAAGGGGGTACTGACCACTGGAAAAGGTTGGAGGGGAGCCTTCTGCTTCCTTCCGCTTTTCCCACTTGCCTGGCAAGTGTGACAGGTTTTACAATGGATGTCTACATCCCTTCTCATCTGAGGCCAATAAAAATGGGTGACAAGCCTGTCATAGGTCTTGTCCTGCCCCAGATGTCCTGCTAACGGAACATCATGAGCCAAACCCAGTAGGAAGGCTCTGAAGCGCTGGGGTACCACCAGCACACGGGCTGACCCAGGCTCAGCAGCCTTAGGCTCGCTATACAGGAGTTCGTCCTCCCAGTAAACAAAATGTGACCCTGACTGATCACCTGAGGTTTGGGCTGAGGCCTGCTGCCTCATACCCACAAGAGAAGGGCACACTTTCTGTTCTGCACAAAATTCTTCCCTGGAGGGACCACCATCCTGCTGCCAGTGGGTCAGCTCGGGCAGGTCTCCCAGTTCAGCAACTTGTTCCCCTGTGGGCTCCAGGGCATCCCCCTCAGGGTCTACCTCCTCCTGGACCACGGGAACTATGGGGGACGGTTTCCAGTGCCTCCTGCCTCTTCTCTTTACAGCTGGGTCCTGGGCCATACTTTCAGGCTCTGAGACCCCATCAAGACCCTTACTTGCTGTCATGGATCGAGTGGTTGCACACACCCACTCTGGCGCACCCAACATTTTCAAATGTGTCTCCCTCTCCACCTTAGCCCAAGGGGAGTCTTCCAAATCATTGCCCAGGAGACAATCAACAGGCATGGCGGGCCTCACAGCAACCTGAAGAGTACCTGAAACTCCCCCCCCCCCCCCCCCCCCCCCCATTCAAAGGAAACTTGGGCTACCTCACACTCTTTCTGGGAGTTGTCAGCAGCTATCACGGCGTAGAATGCGTGGGGAACCACCTGCTCTCTGGACACCAAGTGACACTTGACAGCTGTCACACTCGCTCCGGTGTCTCTGAGAGCTTCCACTCTATGGCCATTAATGGTCACCCACTGCCTATATTTATTAGTGTTACTAGGCAGAGGGGGTGGAGGGACCATTTCCATGTCTCCTAAAGAGACCAGGGACATCTCTGCGGGACCCCTCCCACCAGGGGCAACCATCTCCTCCCCTCCCAGGGCTACACTCGCCAACTGACGGGGGGTGCACGTGGTGGTGCATTAGAGTTCTTCATGGGACACTGGGGATCATAATACCGGTGTCCCACCTGTCCACAAACGTAGCAGGTCAGTGGGCCCCTATGAACAGGTTTACCTGTCGGGCCCCTGGCTTCTTCTCAGGGGGAGGCTGGGACCCTTTCCCTTGGTTCCCTTGGGGATTACTTTGGGGCCCTTTCTGGAATCCTTCTGTTTTCCCTTGTCCCCCCCACTCTTCTGCTGGGGACCCTGCCCACCTTTGGCTGAGTCTCCCACTGGACCCTTGTGGACCCTGGTACTGACCCAGCGGTCCGCCTCCTCAGCAAGCTTTCTAGGGTTAGATATCTTGCTATCAATAAGGTGCTGGCGCAGCTCTAGAAAACAGTTATTAGACAAGTGCTCCCAAGCAAACAAATCATAAAGAGCTTCATAACTTTCCACTTTGCTGCCCTTTACCCAACCATCCTTGGCTCTGCAAAAAAAAGACACATATTCAACCCACGTCGTACCAGGCAACTTCTTACATTCTCTAAAAGCTTGTCTGTACTTTTCTGGGGTTAGGCCATACCTCAACATTAAAGCATCTTTCATATGAGCATAAGACATCCTATCCTCAACAGGCATGTCTAACAGGGTATCTCTCCCCTCATTCACAAAGCGACCCCACAACCCCGCTCCCCAATCCTTCTCAGGGACCCGGTGGGCCAACAATGCTAACTCATATGCTTTAAACCATTGACCAATATCTTCATTCTTATGATAATCTTTTATCACATCTTTAGGGAAATAAAACCTACTTTCTGCAGGCACAGATGGGATGCTGCCACCAGAGGGATTCAATTCTAACTTCTTAGCTTGGATCTCCAGCTCCCTCAACCTGGTATCACGCTCCAAAGCTAACTTTTCTCTCTCAAACTCCAACCTTTTGATCTCCAAATCAGCTTCTCTTCTGCCTTTTGCATTTTCTAACTCCAACTGCCCATTTATCTTAAGCCTTGCCATTTCCATGTTGTATTCTTGCTCTTTCGCCCTTTCTTCTCTTTCTTCAGGGGAAAGACCTTTGGAGGAAACACTGCTGCCGGGAGAGGACACAGGCCCATTCACTGGCACCTCCTCATCCCCTTCCCCTGGCGGTACCACCACCGCATCAGAGGGATCTCTGGACTCCAACCAGGCCTCCAGTGCTTTGAGATATTCCTCCTTCGCTGAGATGCCTTTGGTGGGGACTTTAAATTTCTTGCAAAAGGATTTCAGCTCCTTCAATTTGTAGACGTTTATCTTTGCTCTATCAAATTCCTCCACAACAACAGGGGTAGTGACTCCGGTGTCACTCATGATCAAAACTGGCAGTGTTAAAAAAATCAAGCTTCAGAAAAGCTGAGAACAAAAAATAGAATCCTTCCAAATTAGATTGTGGCTGCGCTATGGTCTGCTTTCACTATGTAGCGCACACTAATCACTGCACATGGGTCATAAATGAAAAGTTCAAATCCTCTCGCTGCTGCCAATGTTAGAACCGGCTGTCTCTAGTTGGCAGAGGTAGGCACTTCTGACAAATAGGGACACACATTTTCTAGTCAGGGGAAGGGGATCACACCCTTTGATAACCCCTGCTCACCCCCTTGGTAGCTTTGCAGAGCAGACAGGCTTATCTCAGAGGCTGTGTGTTAAGCATTTATGACCACATACAGTAATAAAGTGAATACACTACAAATGGACACGACACAGTAGTATTATAAAAATAAGGATTTTTATATAAGGCTTAGCACAAGACCAAATAAAGACAAAAATATACCACAGTCTTAATAAATACTCTTGGAAGGGAAAATAATAGTTCAAATGTAGTTTCTTCTTAGCACAAAAGTCTTTTAGTATCATAAGCAACTCTTCTTCTTTAAAACACAGTTCTTGGCAACAATGTAACCCACACGGGAGTCACACGACGTCGAGGCAAAGTTAATCCAAAGGGTTCAGCGTTGACCGCGAGGAGCGCTACGTCGAGCCCGGAGTCGAGTAGACCCCCACAACACAGTACCTTGGAAAAGCGAAGCACACGATGATCAGCGGCGTCGAAATGTCCGGCGTCGCGGCTTCAGCGTTGATCCGGCCTCGGAGTCTGGGCGACCTGCAGCGGCGTCGACAGATGTCAGGCAGGAGCAGCGCTCACGAGGCGAAGCAGGATACGGCGTCGTTGTCGATGATGATGTTGCAAGAGTAAGCAGCGCTCACGGCGTTGAGAGGGCTCGAGGTCGATGCGATCAGCAGCGGTGCAGGCACAAAGTCACTTGGAGCTGGAGCCGAACTCGCTACTCACTGGCGTTGCTGCTGGCGTCGATCGGGCCCGGCGGCCGGCGTTGAGGAAGCGGGACACTGGAGCCGTTACTCACGATGTCGAGCTGGATTCGGCGGCGTCCGTCGGCGTCGAGGTTGCTGGTTTCTTTCAGAGGTGCTGGATGCACAAGTTCCAGCCACAAGCACTTTAGCAAATGATGAAGTCCTTTAGCCCTGTGACTTCAACAGGAGACTGGCACTCTTCCAGTCCTTGGAGATTTTCTTAGCAAAGTTGGAGAGTACACACACAGTTCCTCTCTCCTGGTTGCTTGGCAAAAATAAAGAAGCAATGCAGGATTCCCCCCAGCAAACAGCACACTGGCAGAAGGGGTAGGCAAGTCCTTTGATCACCAGGCTTCTTGTCCTTGGTTTCAGGGTTCCTTGTCAGAAGTGATCTAAAGTCTTGGTTCAGGGGTCCTTCTCTTATACCCCTTTTTGGCTTTGATCCCTTTGTCCATGCAGGGGAATTTCCCCACATCCTGGGTTTGTTGTGGGTGTGGCCAGGCAGAGGCACCTGGCCTATTCACTGTGCAGGGCTGGGTCCTCAGCCGCCCAGTAGGAGGTGGAGCCAGTATTGTCACTGGCAGGAGCAGAGCTATCGGCCTCCCGGTAGGAGGTGGGGCCAGGATCATCCCTGGCAGGCACAGAGCCATCAGTCGCCTAGCAGGAGGTGGAGCCAGCATTGTATCAGGCAGGGCAGGCTATCAAGAACTACTCTCCCCCTACTCTCAATGCAAATGTCCCACTCATCCCACACTGACTCATTCAGACCTCTGGAGCCACCCAGCTCCTGTCACACACACACCAAACCGGCAGAAACCAGAAATAGATAGACAAGAAAATAGCCACTTTCTAAAAGTGCTATTTTCAAACCCAGAGTCCAAAAACCATCCACACAGACGGATGCGTTATTAAACCCCGAGTTCAGGGATACCAAACTCGACATTGCACCATGCTCCCCGAGCCAACTAGGATTAAAGCATTAATAACCCCGGCAGCCCATTCTAACTAATGGAGAGCAGGTTACCTTACAACAGTGAAAAACGAATATGGCTGTAATTCACTATTAGGACATGCCAACTTGGTCAGGCTTGTCCTACCTTATACTTACAATGCATCCTGCCCGCAGGCCTACCATAGGGGTGACTAATATGAAGTTAAGGGAAGGTTTGGGGACTGGCAAGTAGGTGTACTTGCGCAGTCAGCGTGACAGTACCAGACTGCACGTAGGTCTGGCAATGGCAGACCTTTAGACATACTTTTACTAGGCCGCTCTTGTGGGTGGCACATGTGCTGCAAGCCCACGAGCAGCATTTGTATTTACCAGCCCTGGCACTCCTGGTGCACTAGACTAGGGACTGACAGTAAACCAAATAAGCCAAACATGGAATTCAATCAATACAGTAGTTTTACATAGGGAGCACTTGCACTGTGGGACTGATCAGCAGTGGCACAGTGCCCAAAGCATTACACCAGCAAAACATCGTAAACAGAGGAGGCAAACAGAAAAAAATGGAGGAGAGACTCAAGCCAATGATGTCAGGTCTAACACATATGTAAGGCCAGACTACAGCGACATAGTTAGCTGCTGGACACATAACGCATAAGATATGCAAGTAGCAAATCTTGACTCCCCTCAGATACAAGCAGGCATGATTATACTCGGGTACACTCCCCTGGTGGTTGTGAGTCTGAGTATAGAAGTGCTCATGATGTGTATTTGGCAGGGTTATTGCAGCAGTGGGCATCTATAATGAATCACTACTGCCCGAAATACAGTGGCAGCAATAAACGCATGTGCGTAATGTCCAAGTGCCGATGCCTTGTGAACGTGAGAGGTCCAAGTCTAAATCAACTATATAAGTGTTGCACTTGGCCGATGCCCGTGTTCTCAGTGATATTGTACATATGGGGAAACAAACAAGGTAAAAAGTGAATAAATCAAAAAGTTACGGTGACCGTTCAGTGAATTAAAGGGATACCGATTCGTGAAGTGTCTTCGGAAAAAAGGATGGGGACCCGTAGTGCCTTTCCTCCTGTAGTGAAGAGAAAAAAAGAATAAATAGCAAAAATGTGATTAATCCATTAAAATCAACATCCGTTGAAAATAAATTTCATACATACACATCATGAAAACTTTCTTTAATTATAGAGGAAAAACTGAAAGTTAAATTGATTCACATTTCATACAAATGTATTTGCAACTCCTCATCCAGGTTAAACCGCCCCCCCCCCCCCGGGATTTGGTTTGGAGGTCAATGATATATTTAGACTCACATTGTCTCAATGTATTTTTTTTTTAAACATTTTTATTATTTTAGGGCTATACAGCCGGGAAAAACATATAACAAGCATGTCAGTATCGAGCAGTACCCACACATCCCCCCCCTCCCCACGCTTTCCACCTCCCTCGTAGTTCAGGATCCACATATGATCATCCCAATGTTCAGCCATCACGGTCCTCTGAGTCCATTTTGGTAACATTCCCTGATCCTTAAGGCCCATCCCCTCCATGACTATCGCACAGCCCAATGTTCGCATCCTTTTAGAGCCCCCCCATCCAGTCCATGGTACTGTCGCCATTTGCCTTACACCCTGCGAAACTTCCAAGGGCATCCTCTTGCTTTGTAGTTGACCCTTTCGGCTGCCATGTATAGGTCCACCCCCCTCCTCCATTCCTCCAGTTGCGGTATGTCTGCCACCCCCCATTTCCTAGCTACATCCCGCTTGGCCACTACCAAGGCCAGTCCTAGAAAAATCAGCAAGGGGCTTGTCAAATCCACATCTTTGGTCATCCCCAGGAGTATTAGCTTCGGTCCGAGGGGATGTCAGTCTCCAGGACCTCTCCCAGTTCAGCGAGGACTGCCCCCAGTACTTTTGAATGTTGGGACAGGACCAAATCGTGTGAAAGAAATCACCTCTATCGTGGCTGCAGCGTAGGCAGCGGGGGTCAGGTACCCTCCCCATTTTATGCAGCCTCACCCTATCGAAGTAAGACCTGTGTAAGATCTTGAATTTGATCAAGCGGAGGCGTGATTTAATCGCAACCTCCCTATGGTGCATCAGTACCACACCCCAGTCCACCTCATCCCTCTCCCCAACTTCCTGCTCCCAAGCGGCCCTGAGGCCCTCTAATTTGTTCGGTCTATTATTCATGATAGTTTTATATGTTAGGGAGACTGCCTTCCCGGGGATCTGTTCCTGTAGCAGACGGCCTTCCAGAGGAGCGTATTCCGGGAGTGCTTCCATCTGCGCCCCTTCTGCCCTCCACGCGTGCCGCAGCTGCATATATTTAAAGAATTGGGAGCGGTGGAGGCCAAAGTCTCTCTATAGTGACGGAAAGGATTGCAGCGCCCCTTTTTTAATTACATCTCCTAAAGTGGAGATGCCTATGGCATCCCATCCCTGAAACCCTTTCAGCTTACTAAGCTCCTTCAGCCAGGTGCAGTTCCATAGTGGAGTTTGCTTTGTTGGTTTGTGTTCCCACTGAATTGCCTTTGTTGCCTTTTTCCATGCTCTCAGCGTGATCTTAGTAGCCGGCAGTAATCTGGCCTGCCCCTTTCCTTCGTAGATATAGTATATGCATGTGCGATACCCATTTTGTGTCTTTCCAATGCATAGGTGGGGTGTGTGGCGGGTGCATGTATCCATTCATTAATAGGTGCCACGTGTTCCGCCCAATAGTAGGCCTCAAGGTCGGGTAATGAAATGCCCCCATTATATTGGTGTCGCTGTAGGGTCGATAGCGCTATTCTAAGTTGTTTACCCAGCCATAGGTAGGACTGCAATTCCGCATGAACATCCCTGAAAACCTTACATTTCAGTGGGAAGTATTCATTCTGGAATGCATATAAGAATCTTGGGAGCGAGATCATTTTAAACATGGCTGCCCGCCCAAGAATCGTCAGAGGAAGCGATTGCCATCTGCTTGCGTCTGCAGTAAAACCGCGTAGGACGCGGAGAATGTTGCGTTCGTAGGAGAGATTGCCGTCTGTTGTGACAAATATCCCCGGTACATAAATCCCTGTCGAGTTGTCTGAAGTCTCTCAGGTAGATTGGGCCAGTCATCCCTGCCTTGGGGGTCATAGAGCGTTGATTTGTGCCAGTTGATCTGATACCCGGATTTGGCTCCGTACCTATCTAGCGCGGCAAACAGGGCCGGTATGGTACTGTTCGGCTGTGTAACATAAAGCAGGACATCATCCGCGTATAGGGACAGTTTTTCGCTTGCCCTATCCGAAATCCCGTAATCCCTATGTCCTGTCTTACTGCACAGGCCATTACTTCTATAAAGAGGGCAAACAAGAGGGGTGACAGGGGGCATCCCTGCCTGGTGCCCCGTTGTATTGGGAAGGCCTCCGTTAGTGTTCCGTTGACCCTGACTCTAGCGCTGGGGGCGTTGTACAGTAGACCAATTTTACGCCTGTACTTGGGCCCAAACCCGTGCGTTCTAGTACTCCTTCCAGAAAAGGCCAATGGACAGCATCGAACGCCATTTCTGCGTCCAAAGACAAAAACCAATGCGGTTCCGTCCTGTTCTCCACCTCTTTGAGCCAGTTATGGGTCCGTCTTAAGTTATATCTAGTTGCCCTTTCTGAGATGAACCCTGTTTGGTCCAAGTGGACCAGCCCTGGTATGACCCGTCTCATGCGAAGCGCCAGAATTGTTGCATACAGTTTCGCCTCCACATTTAGCAGGGAAATGGGACAGTAAGATGAGCAGTCATCAGCCGGTTTCCCCTGCTTGTGGATTGGGACAATTGTGACCTGTGTAAGGTCTGGCGGGAACTGCCCCTCCACCTCAGCGTCTAGGAAGAGGCCCAAAAAGTGACGGTTCAGGAGATCCGCCGTTTTCTCGAAAAATTCCGCCGGGAAGCCATTGGGCCCCGGGGCCTTCCCCGTGCGGAGCCTGGTCAGAGCCACCCTAATTTCTTCCTCAGTTATATCGGCTTCTAAATCTCTTTGGTCAGCCTCCTCCAGCTCTGGGAGGTTGATATACGCCATGTATTGCAGTGCATCGATCCTAAGTCTCGGGCGGCATAGAAGGCCTGATAAATCTCAGCGAAAGTATCTGCTATTCTGTCATCTGTACGGACCCATCCACCCTGACGATCTTTCACCTTTTCCACCCACCGTTCATCTCTCTCCTTCCTGCTTAGCCATGCCAGGGGCCTCCCGGATTTGTCTCCTACATCGTATAGCCGGTGCAGAGTCGCTAGCGCCTGCGATTTCGCTTCACCCGTCACTAATTGCCTATACTGGACTTGCATATCGGAGAGGCACCGAAGTTGTCTCGGGTCCCGGGTTAGCAGGTGTTCATTTTCAATCTACAGTATCCGTGTTTCCAGTTCCCTAATCTCGGCCTGGACTTTTTTCATTTCCTCTGCCAGTCTACATTGTGCCCTATCTCGGAGTACCACTTTAAGTGCCTCCCATAGGACTACCCGTGAGTCCACCGAGACTATATTTTCAGCGAGGTAAACCTTCACGTCCGCTCTCAGGCCCCTCAGTAGTTCCATATTCTGTAGGTCCCATGCCGACAGTCTAAGTGTCTTGGGCCCCTCCTTCGTCTTCCTTCCCACCTCTAACAACAGTGGAGAGTGGTCAGACACGCTGCGAGCACAGTATTCAGCTGTGTCTGATACCTGTAGTGTCTGTCGCGCCATAAAAATGTAATCTAGGCGGGAGTAGACTTTGTGCGCTCAGGAAAAGAAGGAATATGCCTTGGCGTCCGGGTGGAGCCATCTCCAGACTTTAAGAAGTCCGAGTGCGGCCAGGATTTGGCTAGTGGTGTCAAACTTCGCGGCCTATCACGATCCCCTGTCCTATCTAGTATAGGGTTCACTACGTCATTGAAGTATCCCCCAAGGATTTGTATTGTATCTGCCGTGTTAAGGATGATGTCAGAAACTCCCCTTAGTGTGCCTGCCTGAAGTGTAGGTGGGGCATAAGCGGAAATAAACGTGTATTCCTTCCGTCCCCATTTACCGTGCACTCCTACGTATGTTCCCTGTGGGTCTGTCCATACCTGTGCTACAGTCATAGGTGGGTATTTTCTAATCATTATCGCTACTCCCCTGGAGCCGGAGGTAAACCCTGCATGTGCCAGGACTCTGTATTGCCCCCTCGCTAGAAAGGCACATTTATTGCCCTGCAGGTGCGTTTCCTGAAGTAGTATGACATCCGCACCGGACCTTTTCACATATTTGTTAACCAGTCCCTGTTTGATCCTACAGCCCAAACCATTTACGTTCCAGGTCAGGACCTTGAAGCTATCTCTAGACACTAGGGCTCTTTCTGGGGCACCATGAGCGTATCGTGTGATGAGGTCTGATGATGACTTGTGTCCTGTGGTGGGAATCTCTGTGAGGTGCATGTGTGTGCTCGACATGACATGATAAGAACAAACTTTTCTTCCCTTCCCCCCTACCCTCCCCTCCCAAATAAACGTGATCATCTCCCCAACTGCCCTCCACCCCACCGCCCTCCCCTTTCAGTCCCATCAGCTACCCAATCTGCCTCTACGACTTTCTGGTGAAGGAAGGTCGGTCGCCCTCCCACTTGTACCCCCCCGTACAATACTCCAACAATCTAGGGATAAAGCATAGAACTCAGCCTCCTCCCTAGTAAAACAGTAGAAAACGGTGGTTGTTTATAACTTGCGTGCAGTCCGGACATGAGCTGGAATCTTCGTCACCTGTTTGAGTCTTGGGTATCATCCTGCGTGCTCCTAGGTCGACTGGCTTTGTCCTGTTTCATCTCGTGGATGGCTATTACCAAAGGATGCAAACCTGACGTTTGGCCCTCTATTTCTCCTTCTCCATCAGAACTCGTCGTCTTCTCTAAGCTGCGAAATCTGGACCCCCGTGCCGTCTCTGCCCAGCGATACCGAATCCTTCCGTTGCCTGTTCGTCGTGTCCCGCTGAGGATATGGAGTGAACTGCAGGTGCCTTCCATTTCTCGAACCTCTGCGCCTTTGAGTCGTAGGTTGTCCCCATTGGGATCCGGCAGCGGGAGGTGTGGTAGCCACCACGTGTGTAGTGCCGTCTAGTCTCCGGGGCGGAGGGCGTTCTTCCAGCCATTGCCAGGCGTCGTCCGGGTGTGTGAAGAAGTGTGTCTTTTCTTTGTAGATTACTTTGAGCTTCGCCGGTAAAAGGAGCATATATTGAAGATGAAGTTCTCGTAGCTTGGCTTTCACCGGGTCGAAGGAGCGCCTCTGCTTTTGTACCTCTTGACTGTAGTCCAGGAATATCATTATGTGTGCATTCTCAAACCGTATTTCCCCTAGCTTCCTAGCCTCTCTCAGAAGTAAGTCTCGGTCAGCAAAATTCAAGAATCTTTCGATAGCTGGACGTGGCTGTGCCCCCTCCGGCGGTTTTACCAACAGTGCACGGTGGGCTCTTTCAATCAGGAGGCAGGTGGAAAATTGCGTCGGTGAGAAGGTTGATTTTATCCATGAGTAAAGGAATGACACCATGTCGTCCATCTCGAGCCCTTCTCTGAAGCCCACAAAGCGTAAGTTGTTACGCCGAGCCCTATTCTCCGCATCATCCACCTTCCATTGTAGTTGGCGATGAAAAGCTTGTAGTTCCGCCATTTCCCTCTTGAGGGTAGAGAGAGAGTCCTCGGTCTCACTTACTCTGGTCTCTACCGTAGTCACCCTTTCGGTCAGATTACGAAAGTCTTGTCGAAGCAACGTGACCTCGGAGCCCACTTCCCCAATTTTAACTTCCAAAGCTGCGCGGGACGCTTGTATGTCTTCTCTCGAGCCTTGTATGGCTCCCAGGAGACGCTCTGTGTCTGAGCGTAGGTCCGGGGGAACCACCCCCGCCTGGATGTGGGCCGCGGCGTAGCGGTCCATTGTTTCTTGGCGCGGTGGTTTAGGGACCGGGTCTTTTTTCCCCGTCTTGAGATTGTCGGTCGCCGTCGCACTGTTGGCCGCTTCGTGCGCTCGCTTGGAGTGTCGGTTCTCACTTATGTCTAGCTACGCAACCAGCACAATGTTCGTGATTTCCGCGCCGGTGCCCGGTAGTCTGTTATTCCTGTGCAGTCCCACCGTGCCTTCCCGCTGGTCAACTTCAGGGCAGGGGGCCGTCTTCTCTGCGCCTCTCCAGTGGGTGGTCCGTGTATAGTAGGCCCTAGGATCACTGACCACCTCCCGCGTACCCTGTAGGTTGTCTCTCTGTCAGGCACTGACCATCCGGATCTTCAAGGTCAGAGGTCCATATCTCCCATCTCAGGGCATCAGTGCCGTGGTCCTGTCGCATCCGCCAAGTTGTGGGGCCTCCCTAGGTGTGACTACATTCCAAGAGCCGGGTTCCGCAGTGCTTACCGCCTCGCCTGTGGCTCCGCTGATTGGTGCTTGTAGGCCCAGCCGTCGATCTCCTGGCGGCCTCTGGTTCGGGCCGATGGTGTAGTGTACACCCGTGATGGGGGGGCCTCCTGATCCCATGAGAACGTGCCTGCTGCGCCCACAAGGCGGTTGCCTGGGTCAGTAGTGTGTCTCCCTCTCACCTGGGCCTCATCTCTAGGCCCCCAGCGCCGTCCGCAAAGTCGCGCTGCAAGGTGCCCTCGGGGCACCCCACAGGGTCTTCAGCCTTCCGGCTCCCGATGTATCGTCTCCCGGGCCCCGGGCGCCGCCGTGATCACTCTCGGCCCCCGTGTGTCCACCTGTGCCTCGTTGCTCACCTTCACCTCTTCTCCTCACCGCCGGAAGTGGTCCGGGGCCGGCCTCATGCTCCAGCAGCGCCCAGGCCGTGCCTTGCCCATGGGGCGCTGCTCGTGCCTCTCTCTCTGTGCGCGGCTCTCAGGCGGCAGCCTCAGCCCTTCCCGAGGCCCCGTCGGTCTCCTATCAGCGGGCGGTGCGGTGCGGTCAGGTCCGTTCCTTGGAGGTTGCAGTGGGATATGGTCCGGGCCCGGGTCTCCGCTGTGCTTTACCGTCCCGCCGCCATCTTTGGTCCGCCAGCCGCATCCGAGTCGAGAGTCACGCAGCCTGTTTCTCGTTACTTGCAGACTCGAGGGTTCCAGCGAGGATCTCCAGACGGTGTACGGATCCTCCGCTTTCCGGTATGCGAGGAATCGGAGTTGTTGTTGATGATATAGATGTCGGATAACGATCAGCTCTCCGGAGCTGCGGAGGTATGCGTCCTAACCAGCCATACTGTTGGCCACGCCCCTACATTGTCTCAATTTTAACACTCTGTTACCTCCCCTTGGGTTATGCTGGACATGTTCGATAGCGAAATACCTCAAATCTGTATTGTTAGAGAAATGGTGGTCATGAAAATGGTGTGCTACTGGGTACTGTTTATCGTAGTTAGTTATGGCCCACATGTGTTTGAGCACACGTTTATTGGCTGGATGTATTGTGCTCCATATATATTTCAGTTTACAGGGGCACTCAAGACAATAGATAACGAAGGGAGTTCCACAAGTCAGGAATTGTGTGATGGATTTGACTCTCCCACCTCCATCCTTATATTCTTTCACCATCGTGCTGTTCTTGAACTCTCTGCATTGCCCACAGGGAAAGAAGCCTCTGAAACCCTGTTTTCTCATGGTGTTGTATATTGCTATATCACTATGAACTAACCTGTCTCTAAAGCTGAAACCTTTTCTGCAGGTGATGCATGGTTTCTCACTCACAATGGGACCTATATTGGGATCACTTTTAAGGATGTCCCATTGTTTGATCAATTTGTTTCTGATGTACCTGGCATTTCTATTGTATGTGAGTATGATTCTGGTGGTGTCTTCCTGTGTCTCTGTGTCGGTCTCTCTCCCCCTCTTGGATTGTAATGTTTGTGACCTCTTCTCACACAGTCTCTGTGACTTCTTCTACTTCAAGCTCTTTTTCTACGGTATCTACAAGAGCTATAACTTCTCCTATTGTGTCATCTAAAGGTTCGGCCTCTAAGAAAACATCTGGGATTAAAGAATCTACTTCTGTCACTCCTTCTTCAAAATCGTTGTTGACGACCTCGTCGATGTTAATCCCGTCGACGACAGTACCATCAATGAAGTCAACGTCGACAAAAACCCTGTCGACGTCGAAGTCATCGTCGACGAAGAGCCCGTCGACGGCAGGTCCATCGAAGAAGAGACCGTCGACGACTGCCCCGTCGACGAAGGGCTCGTCGACTAAGGCCCCGTCGACGAAGAGTCCATCGACGACAGCCCCATCGATGACGGCCTCGTCAACGAAGAGCCCATCAACGGCAGCACCGTCAACGACGATTCCGTCGACGATGAGCCCGTCGACGATGAGCCCATCTGTGACACAGTCGGCTGTTGCACCTTTGGTCAAGACTCTCATGTCGACGAAGAGCCCTTTTACGACCAAAAGTCCACCTTTGAAATCTTGGTCTGTGTTACCTTAAGGGTCTCAAGCATCACCTGTTACGTACACCCATTTTCAATTGAAAACGTATCATAGACAGGAATATACCAACATTTCCTTTGTTACCTTCACATATCTTGGAGACATATGTAGAGGAAGAAGATTCTGATGAAGATGATGATGAAGAGGAAGGCCTTTTTGGGATTGCACGCCATCCATCAGAGTTACAGGTAAAATGTCAGGAAGAGGAAGAAGAGGATGACTTCCATGAACATTTTTACCAAGAAGACTTGTCTACGCCTTATCATAGACAGTCACATAGGGATTCACGTTCGGAGGACACAGGTCATCTTCCTCCTTCATTAATTCAGGATTTACAAGCCATGTTGGCCGATTATAGGCAGAGGTTTCCACCTACAACCTCTACTCCGACCATACCTACTATACCGGTGGTTGCACCTAAACCACCACCACCGACACAAGAGCCTGCCTCGCCAAGACACCCTGCAGAGCCAATACCACAAGGTAATCAGGATACTTCATCTTCAGATGAAGACGAAAGAGAAGAAGGCGAATTGCCTAATGATAATGTGCCTGGAGATCCTTGGGATGAATATGTATTCCCAATGCCTTCGCCTCCTATACCGCAACCATCTGACTCACCACCTGAGGATATTGGCTGCTTTCATAATATCATGCAAAGGGCTGCTACGCAGTGTGAACTTCCAGTCACTATTGAGCAGTCGGATTGTTTTCTTCACGACTTTAAAGAAGGGCATAGGAAAATCACCAGGGCTATACCGATTATAGATTTTATCTGGAAGGAAGGCCTTAAGATTATGAAGACGCCTGCTTCTATTCCTGCAGTCCTTCCTCGAATCGAGAAGAAATATCGGGCACCACCAGATACTCCATCTTGTCTGCTGGGTCACCCACGTCCTGATTCTGTAATTTCGCATGCCGCACAACAGAGGTCAAAAAATCCGTCTACCCCAATCTCAACTCCACCAGATAAGGAGGGCAGACGATTGGACTTGATAGGAAAAAAGTTCTTCACCAATGCTGCATCGACCATCAAGGCAGCTAATTCTCTAGCAATTTTGGCACGTTATGACCGCCAAATGTGGTCAGAGTTATCGGAATTCTTGGAGCTGATACCAGAGGATCGTCAGCAGGAAGCACAAAGGATAGTGCTCGAAGGAGAACGAGCTGCATCAGAGATAATTGACTGCGCCTCAGATATTGCAAACACTAACTTTAGGCAGGTAGCAGGAGCTGCTGTTCTCAGACGCCAGGGATGGCTCAGAGCGACCTCTTTTAGAACCGGAGGTGCAGACTAAAATTCTTGATATGGCTTACGATGGTAAATCACTCTTTGGTAAGCATGTAGATGATGCTTTATTTATTTCTTTATGTATTTTTTAAAACCTTTATTTCAATAAGAGTAATACAGTTGCAGACCTACAACCACAGGGGCCGGCCGAAATTGCATAGTTACACAGCTCTTCAGCCGACAACCCGAGGGCCCGGCAGCGATTGCGCACATCATTTTGAAAGGTCCTGTGGTGGTAAGCGGGATAAATTAAAGGTTTCAGATTTTATAAATAAACAATAAACACAAACAGAAAAACTAGTGAGGCAATAAAACTATTTGGTAAGTGTCCGTCCCGGGGGGGGTCACATCAGAAAGGATGTATGCGATGTAAGGAGATAAGATCTCGGGAGAGGGAGGCAGGGAGCGGGCGAACACATCATAAGCAGTAATATGTACCATACGAGGAATGTGCGGTCACGGGGACAGAGGTATTTCAAGGATATCCACAAGAGGAGGAGTGCAAATCTGCCCACGGTAGGAGTCCCATTGGTTCCATATCCTCCCCCACTTCTTGGGTCTACCCCGAGCGACATACACATTTTTTTTCCTGAACATGCACTAATCCATGTTTTCTTTCCAGGCTGAAACCAGAGGTGCTCTTTGGGATCCCCATAGTTGGGCTATGTCCCTTTTAGCTACCATATTACCAAGGGTAGCCCATTGCGTCTGCGCCACATTATAGTCGTTTGGCTCCCACACATTCAGCAAACAACGTCTGGCCTCCGGCAACAACGAAACACCCATTACCTCTTCCATAACAGCATGCACACGATTCCAAAACACCACAACATCCGGACACTCCCATTTGATATGAAGGAAGGTAGCAAGCATACCGCACCCACGCTTGCACAACCCGTCCACTGAATAACCCATACGCAACAGCCGTGGACCCGTGAGAGAGACTCGGTGTAGGATCTTTAATTGCACCAGCCGGAGACGGGCCGGAATCACGACCTCTTTAGGAGAAGATATCGCAGCCTACCAATCTTCATCGTCCAACTCCAGTCCATTGCCGGTCAAAGCACCCCGAAGCTGTATAAGCAAGTCCAATCGATCGTTGATAAGTTTTTTGTATATTAGGGAAATAGTGCTATCAGGGATGTGTCCGTCAAGCACTCTATCTTCAAGAGGAGAAGACTCTGGGATAACGGTCCCGACCGGGAAAACCGACCCAAGCGCATGATGGATCTGCATGTAACAAAAGTGCTCCCTATCACTTAGCGCGTATTCTGATTTGAGTTCGTCAAAAGTCTTGATCCTGTTCTTAACCCAGAGATCCCCGACCCTGCTAATGCCGATAAGATCCCACTTCCCGAAGCCTTTCGTTGCCCAGAGATTGCCCAATCTCTCCGCCGCGTAGAGCGGGGTCGCTCTAGTCAATCTGTCTGACCACCCCATGGCAGCGGTTGCACTACACCACACCCGTACCGCGACCCCGGTGGGCCCAGTTAATTTCTTTCCCGTCGATCTGCCATTTATCCATTTCGAATGAAGGATTTGGGACGGGGCCGTACATTGCATGATTAATTGCACTTAATTGAGTTGCCCAATAGTAACGTTTGATGTCAGGCAATGCGATGCCCCCATCGTACCAGGGCAAAGTCAGCTTCGCCAAGGCAATGGGAGGTCGCCTGCCCCTTATCAGCTTCCTCTGTAAGCTCTCAATCTCGCGAAAGTAACTGGCGGGTACAAGATCAAGCATATTTTGGACGGCATACAGGAATCGGGGAAGGGACATCATCTTGAAAAGAGCAGCCCTTCCCACTGGTGACAGCGGCAGGCCGCACCAAGCCGTCACGTCAGATTTAAACCGGAGAAGCGGGGGAAGCAAATTCCTCTCATATCGTGCTGCGGGGTCTAGAGATATAAAGATCCCTAAATATTTGAAGCCAACGTGTGAAATCGGTATCGGGCAGACGCGCGGCAAGGGTGGTACCTCTCTGTTGAGCGAATAAATACAAGACTTAGCCCAATTAATTACCAGTCCAGAGTTCTTCCCGAACGAACTCAGTACATCAAACAATACCCCCAATGACTTCCGTGTATAACGATATGCCGTCCTCAAAATCAGGGGACCACTTAATGCCTTTAAGTGACGGTTCCCATCGCAGCCACGCAGCGAGGGGTTCTAAAGCAAGGGCGAAGAGCAATGGAGATAGAGGGCACCCCTGTCACTTACCCATCCCAAGAACAAAGGATTCCGAGACCCTGCCGTTGACCACCACCTGGGCCAACGGTTCCTCATATAGGAGTTTAACCCAACCGATGAACCCGGGGCCGAAACCAAATTTCACAAGGGCCTCCCATAAATATTGCCATTCCACCGTGTCGAAGGCCATCGAGGCATCTAAGGAGACCAAGATGGCCGGCTCGTGCAGCGACTCCGCCCTTGCCAAGATGCCATGAAGACGGCGCAGGTTGAGCGCAGGGTTCCGATTGGGAATAAACCCGGACTGATCTGGGTGTATCAAATCGCCGATCACCTTTATCAGCCGGTTTGCCAAAAGTTTTGCCAAGATATTGGGTTCGGCGTTCAAAAGCGATATCGGTCTATACGATGTGCATAGGTCTCGGGGTTTCCCATCTTTATGAATGACAACAATGGATGCTAGTCTTTGATCTCGGGAAAGGGATCCGACATCTCGCGATTCTAGAAACATCTGACGAAGGTGTGGCGCCATTTTGTCGGGACACAACTTATACAGTTCAATGGGGATGCCATTCGGGCCCGTTGCTTTCCCCGAGCGAATGGAGCGGATGGCGAGCGCTATTTCATCGTTGGAAAATTCCGCCTCCATAAGCTCTTTGTCCGAATCAGACAAGCTAGGCAATGCGATATCTCTAAGCAACAAGTGCGAGTCCTCCTCCGGTCTGTCTGAAACCGGCGCATACACCTTTTGAAAGTGGTGTGCAAAGACTCCAACTATCTCAACTGGATCCACAACCCGCACCCCATCCTCTCTTTCAACAACAGGCACAACACGATTCAGTCTATCCCTTTTATCCAACCAGGCAATCAATTTCCCCGCTTTCTCTCCAACATAATACAAACGCCCCTGTTGCTCACGACTCATTGCCTTGGCTGCATCAGTCACCAGAGCCCTATAGTCAGACTGTTTAAGGGCTAAAACATGCCGCCCCTCCTGTGTAACCCCAGATTGCAGTTCCTCCTCCAAGTCAGTAATTTCAGTCTCCAGTCGTACCACCTCCTCATTCCTACTTTTCTTTGCACTAGCGATCAATGACAAGGTTTGGCCACGGATCACCGTCTTGAAAGCCTCCCATAATGAGATGGAGGAAGACACCGACCCCACATTTTCAGCAAAGTACTAGTCCATAGATTTAACTACCCCAGCCCTGGTTCTAGGATTGCGAAGGTGCCAGGGGTTGATCGGTGCCACTCGCCATCCGCTCCCAGCTGTATATCGATAGAAAGCCAAAGTGGGGAGTGGTCCGAGATGCCCCTGGCCAGGTGTCTAATTTCTCTCACCGAGACCGCCTGCACCGCCGGCACAAGGATATAGTCAAGCCTCGAGAGGCTCCCATGTGCGCCCGAATAAAAGGTATATTGTGCCTGTCCGGGGTGCAGCAGCCTCCAACAGTCCACTAGACCCAGTGTTTCCAAGAAGTTACCCAGCCAAGATTGCGATCTCGCAAGGTCCCTGGGGGGGCTGCGGTCCTCCCTACCACAGACAACCGAATTAAAATCACCACCCACAACCAAAATACCTTCGGGGAGACCCAACCCCTTTTTCCCCAAATCAGAGAACGTCGTGGACTGCAAACCTGGCGGGACATACACAGAGAGTATGGAGATCGTCTTCCCCTCCCACCTGCCCATGATAGCAGCATATCGTCCCCTATCGTCGAGTATAGTGTTGTCTATTTCCAGGGGAAGGGAGCTCCTGACAAGCACGGCAGCCCCCCTCGACCCAGAAGTGAATCCAGAGTGTGCCACCAGACGATAGCCCCGTCTATTCAGTGCATGGCATATGTTTCCTATCAAGTGTGTTTCTTGTAACAACACTACATCCGGGGAAAGACGTTTCAAATACTGCAATACTATCCCCCGCTTTATCCTGTTTCCCAGACCGTTGACATTCCAACTCAGCACCCTCAGCCTCCTACCCCCCATTACGGAAATGAAGACGGAGCCCCTCCCATAATGAAACAGGCACCAAAATCAGAGTATGCAGTAATATGTAGCCTCGGAATAAATAAAGAAAAAACAAAGTCCCCCCACCACCCCCAAGGAAATTCCCCAAACACTCCCCTCCACCCTGCACCCCTGCGTTAGACCAAAAAGTCACCCCAACTTGCAGTGTGCCTGTCCCCCCAGTATAAAACTAATCTACAAAAAGAGAAGAAACCCCCAGAGGAGGAAGAGTCCCAATTTCCCACCGCCCCGGGTATTTACCAATATACATACAAACACAAAAAGGCATCGGACCACTGCTGCAATGTCTATGGAGCACGCACGCCGGTCAGTTCTCACTCCTCCTGCTCCGCCGAGCCACCTTCAGCGCCCCTCGATTGTTCCGGGTGATCTCAATGCGTTGACAAAGTATCAAGCCAGTCACTGACGACCTCGGGTCGGTCAAAGAACGCACGTTCCTTATATTCAATGCGTAGTCGGGCAGGGAAGAGCATAGCATATTTTAAGCCCATGTCCCTAAGTCGCCGTTTCACCCCCATGAATCCCATCCGCTGCTTTTGTACAGCCTGCGTAAAATCCGGGTAGAAACTAATTGTTGCATTTTCGAATTTTGTGGAACCATTGGCCCGCGACGTATGCAGGATAGCGTCCCTGTCCCGTTAATTGAAAATCCTGGCTATGATGGGCCGTGGAGGGGCGCCCAGTTTATGTTTCCCACCGGGGACTCTGTGAGCACGCTCCACTGCAAAAAAGTTACTGAGGCCCTTGGGGGCCAAATAGGTCCTCCACAAGGAGATCCGTCGATAGTTCAGTGGGCTTCTCCGGAACCCCGATGATACGTACATTGTTGCGCCTAGCCCGACTTTCGAAGTCATCCAGCCGATGGGCGAACAAGTCATTAGAAGACCGCAGATTGCGAACTTCTGTCTGAAGATCGGATACGTCGCTCGTGAGACTGGCGGTCTTAATATCCAGAGACTTGACCCGCTCGTTGGTCTTCGCCAGATCAGTCCTAATCAAATTGACATCGATTGCCACCGTGTCAATCTTTGAAGCCAATGTCTCGTACTGCTGGCCCATGGACGTCTTCATGCTTGCAATGGCGCCCATGACGTCCCTTAGTGTCAGTTCTTCAGTCGCAGGAGAGCCATCCCCAGTCTCGTCCAGAGCTTTACCCACACCACTGGGGGCTCCTTTTGGGCGGGTGAAGCGGTCCATAGTGTTGGATTGGGTAGTCCCCCCTCGGTGCGTAACCTTGGTGGTCCGCTTCTCACTTTCCGGTTTGCTCGCCATATTGAGCAACGTGCGCCGACGGGGCCTTTGGGACCTGGTTTGAATGCCTCCTCACAAAGCTGACTTGTAGAGTCCAGGGACAAGGGCCAGAAGGCAAGCGTTCGACCAGTGGTAGACCACGGGCCAGCAAAAGCAAACGGCAGCAAGTTACATCAGACAAAGACCAAAAACAAAACCAAAAGTACTACAGTAGCACTGGCCGGTTTCCATTGGCCGTTGTTGTTCAATTACCACCTGGATACCTCGGGGACTCAAGTCCCAGGCTGCTCATCGGTGTAGGCCAGAAAGTTTTGGTCCGGATCCCAGCAGCCAAATCGATTTCTGGAAAAAGCTTGTGTCAGCAGGGTGATATCTAGAAGAACCCGTCGTCTATATCAGGATCTGTGACAGGATAGATGCAGGAGGCGGCGAGGGTCTTGGGAGCCCTGTGCTCACGCGACCATCTTGGATGCGCGCTAAGCTCCTTCCCCAGATGACGCTTTATTGACCATCAAAATAGACACGGACACGGCTAAGTCTCTGGGTACCCCGCAGTATAAGAGAGGATCTTTCAGAGAATCTAGGGGTCGTGGATTGTCCTCGAGAGGCAATTGCCACAATCAGCAAAACAGACAATACCAGTCTCAATACAAACCGCCTTATTACCAGTCGTCGTACAGGCAATCATCTTCAAGCAATTTCTCTCATCAAGGCGGACGCAGGCGATCGAGCAATCAAGGCCGCGACTCAAATAAACAACAATGAGCTTTGCCGGACGCCAGTCGAACCTTCTCCCCTCCCTGTGGGCGCGAAAATCTCAACCTTTTTCCAACAATGGCAGAGCATCACATCAGATCAGTGGGTCCTAGACCTTGCTTAAAGAGGGCACACTCTGGAGTTCTTAAGGAAATCACCTATGACCCCGCCCAAGGATCCCCCTCCCCCTCGTCTTCACTCACTGTTCAAAGAAGCCTTAAACATGTTCCGCAAGAATGCAATAGAAAGAGTTGCAGTCTCACAAAAATTGAAAGGATTCTACTCTCGATTCATCCTCATAAAGAAAAAATCAGGTGAGTGGCGCCCGATTCTCGACTTGCGCAGACTCAACAAGTTTCTGAAGAAACAGAGTTTTTGGATGGTGACGTTAACAGATGTGTTGAACTGCCTTAACGAAGGGGACTTTATGGCTTCTCTGGACTTGAAAGACGCTTACTTCCATATCCCTATACACCCCAAACATCGCAAATACCTACGATTCACGGTGGCTGGCGTCCACTTTCAATTCAAGGTGCTCCCGTTCGGGCTGAAATCAGCACCAAGAATATTCACAAAATGCCTAGCTCCAGTCTCTGCCACACTGAGGTCTCAGGGAATACAAGTCTTCCCATACCTCGACGATTGGCTGCTCAAGGGTCCATCAAAACAGGCTACGAGACAAGCTGTAAAAAGTTGCCTCCATCTATTCTCAAATCTGGGACTTACTCTCAATGCCAACAAGTCGCAGTTGCAACCCCTCCAAGTTCTGACCTTTCTGGGAGCAACACCAGACACCCAATAATGCAAAGATTTCTTGTCTCAGGATCGCCAGAACAAATTACAAAGCCTGGCAAGGTTAATTTCAAGAAAAAAGTCAGTTTCTGTCCGAACATTCTCTTCTCTTCTAGGGATGTAATCTTCAGCGATCAGTTTAGTCCCACTTGCAAGACTCAGGATGAGACCGCTGCAAGAAGAGCTGCAAAAACAATGGCAGCAGGCCGGAGGGTCATTTGACGATTCCATAAAGGTGACCACACGAATGATACAGGCTCTCCACTTGTGGTCAAAAAGAAGCAATCTCTCTACGGGTCTCACGTTCCTGGCCACTTTCACAGAGTTTGTCCTGGCCACGGATGCATCTATGAAGGGGTAGGGAGGACACCTCCAAGACCTTCAAATTCAGGGTTGTTGGTATCGACAATATCAGTAAAAACACATCAACAGTCTCGAACTGAGAGCCATTTTCCTCTCTCTGCAAGCATTCCTTCAGAGAATTGCGAACTCCTCCGTGCTGGGGCGTACGGACAATACCACCAGCATGTATTACATCAACACACAAGGGGGGACAAGGTTTCTCTCCCTATCGCAGGAAGCTCAAGAGATGTGGGAGTGGGTTATCAAGCATGGCATAACCCTCAGAGCAGAGCATGTCAAAGGAACTCAAAATTCTCTAGCCGACAACCTCAGCAGATCTCTCGCAGGTTGCCACGAATGGCAGTTAGAGCAATTGCAGGTGTTAATTGCAGGTGAACAGGATCTTCCGAATGTGGGGCACACCAACTCTAGACCTGTTTGCAATGCAACAGAACAGCAATTGTCTTTATTACGCCAGCAGATTTCCTCAAAGGGGATCAAGAGGGAATGCCCTGTCCATGCGATGGTCAGCGATTTATGCATACGCTATTCCCCCGATACGATTAATCCCGAGGGTTCTGCAAAAGGTGAAGAGGGAACATTGCATCCTAATTGCTCCTCGCTGGCTGAGGCAGTATTGGTTCCAGGAGTTACTTCTGTTGTCACAACAACATCCGTTTCATCTCAATCCAACACTATCCATGTTGACCAGGGAGAGAGGTCAGATTCTGCATCCAGATCCACAATCGCTACACTTGCACGCATGGCTCCTGACTTCTTAGAATTCAAAGATCTCAGAATTTCTCAGGACTGTAGCGATATTCTATCTAAAGCCCGCGCTCAAAGTACTATCAAAACATACCGAACTAAAATTTTTAACCTGGAAGGTGGTGCTTTTGTTATCTCTCACTTCAGCCCAGAGGGTTAGTGAAATCTAGGCTTTCACAATTTCAGAACCTTTTCTACATTTCTCTAAGGATTACATTACTTTGCGAACAAATCCAAAATTCATTCCTAAGGTTCCGTCTCAATTCCACCTGAACCAACCAGTATGGCTAAAGACCTTTTTCCCGGATCCAGTTACACCAGCAGAAAAGGCTTTGCATTCACTTGATGTGAAACGTTGCTTGAAGTTCTACCTTCAAAGGACTAAGGATATAAGAAAATCTAATCAGCTGTTGATCGCTTATGGTCAAGCCACGATGGGACAAGCTGTGACAAAAGCAACGGTAGCCAGATGGTTATCTTCTGTCATACAGTTTTGCCATGATAAAGTCAACAAACCTTTGCTCAGAAAGGTGAAATCACATTCGACCAGAACTATGTCGGCTTCTCCAGCCTTATTTGCTGGAGTCTCACTGGAGAACATTTGTCATGCTGCGACATGGAAAAATGTCCACACATTCACAAAGCACTACTGCTTACAATCTGCGTCGCAAGACGATGCAACAGTGGGACAAGCTGTTCTGCAACATCTTCTTCATTAAGGTTAGACTTTTAATGTTCCTCTTACTGCATTTATGATGTATGAGTATAATCATATGCACTGTAATGTTTCTGTTGGTCAGATTATGTTTCTTAATATGAAGTATGTTACCTGACTATATTTATTTCATTCAGAAGGTTTCTGCATTTTTATGTATTTACATAATCTACTGCTCTATAACCTTCCGGATGTGTGGGGGATATGTAGATTTACGCTTTGTCTCCCACCTTCCGCAAACTACGTTATCGGGCTTACTGCTTGCTATTCTGATTCAGGCATGTGAATCTATGAAAGATACCCCAATATTGGATAAGAAAACAAGTTACTTACCTGTAACTACAGTTATCCAGTACTGGTGTCTTTCATAGATTCACATGCACCCACCCTCCTCCCTGGCAAGACAGTTCTCTAATGGGGAAACCTACTTCTCACTTGTGCTAGGAAAATCTGAGGAGGACTGCCTCTGCTTGGAAGGTTCTAGAGGGTGCTGGCATCTTATTGGTTGGAGCTATTTTAAGCTCTTTTCATATAATGATGTAGCTAGGCTCCTAAGCTTTGGGCCTTTTGGGCCTACTGTCTTGTCAGCCTACTACAATCTTATTCTAAGGCACTGCTTTTATATATATTTTTACCATGGGACTCCCGCCTCGGCGACGGGGAATGATTCAGGCATGTGAATCTATGAAAGATAAAAATAAACAAGAGAAGAGAGGTTAAATAGGTCTCAAGAAGCCACAGATACGGAGCGAAGCAACTGGGGGATCACACACCCACTTTGGGTGGAAAAGAAGGCCCTCACACACCGGCCTAGTCAGTGTCCTGCTTCATCATAGGGCCCCACCAAAGAGGCCGAATGCCTCTTTGGTGTGCTACGACGCCAGAAGACTGAGGAGCTGGTTGTGTGAAAAGGGCGTGCTGTGAGGTTTAAAATTAAAAGTGCCTAAAGGGTGTCTACAAAAATGTTTAATGGTTGATCCCTAGGACACAAATAAAAGGGTTATGTGTCTGAATTTACTGCCAAAGGTAATGGATTGGTTAATTCAGAATATACACTAGTCAGTCAACATGTTTCAGCCTTAACAGTGGTTTAAATTTACCTAGGCATTCATCAGGACAGAATTATACCCCGGCGGTATGGAATCTCTAATCGTCCACCCTGACCTGGGGGCGTGAAAGTGAAAAAAATCAAAAAAGTGATTAAGTGCATAAAAAAAGGGGGAAGAGCAGGTTGCTCATTCCAAAACTACTTCTAATTGCGGAGTGTTTCTGCACCTGTAAAGCAAATAACACAGAAGACATACACACAATTAGTTGTAAATATAGGTCAATGCGTTTGTCCAGGGTGCTCCATAGTTGTGGCATAAATTGTGTTCCCAAATAAACACTAGAATTAACACCATCCATATAGCCCTATAGGGATGATACCACTAACTCTGGGAAGTGAAGTGGAAAAAGGTGTTTAAAACACACAAAGTAGCTAGAAAGGGGTTAAAAACACGACACAAGTACTCCATAGGAGAGATCAATGGACCAAAGGTCTGTGACCCCACTGAAAGGTTCATAAAATCAAATCATATCTCACTTTAGACTGCACCATGGGTCTCGGAAAAGGGGGTTGGGGCGTACCTGGCACATCCTGAAATTAGAAAGCAAGGCTTGAAATACACAGGATCGGGTTTTACTTAGCTCGATCTTGTCGAAGTAGGCAGATCGTGGTGGTGGTGTTACTCACGCCCTCAACGCGTTCAGCCCGCTTTTGCACCCCGCATAGCCTCAGAACCGGACCCCGGCGATGGAGAGCGGGGCCGGTAAATGGGTTTAACGGCATTTCTTCGTTCTTCCGCGCTCTTCCGGGTGGGCTTGTCCCGAGCAAGAGCGAGGCTTGGAACGCGCCGGCCCAGGTTGGAGGGGCACGGCGTGTATCCAAACCGAGGCTTGAATGTCATAACCAATAGGGAGGCCCAGCGGATTGAATGTAGGTAGAAAGCTTTATGCGATCATAACACTGTTCAAATACAATGCAAGAAACGATGCGTGGGTATAAGCAGCCATAGGAGTGAAGCTGCGAGTCATCAAATGCTAAGAATTGCATAAGTTTAAACACTGGGTGGTACGAAGTCCAAATGTGCAGACCTTGTGAAAATAAAAGTTATTGGTGAAAATACCCTGAGTGTCAAAAAACGCTCGGAAATGCGAAGAGCATGAGTATGAACACGGGGTGCAACAAATGTGCAGATCTTGTTATAATAAAGCTGTGTGGGAGTAGGAGTTCTCGCAACCATTGATGTCAAAATGCATTATACCATAAATACATTGTGGGGCAAGCTGTCTAGACTGTTTAAGGCTGGTGAGGTTTTCCAAGACACTGGCCATGGCTATGTACACATTATGACAAAGGGCGCGAGTATGCAGACAATGTGACAATAAGGCTACACAGTGGTGGGGTTGTCATTGGTTTAGAGAGTAATCTTTTGGATGGAAAAAGAGTACTATGTTTAGTTTGCAGATATAGCTGTACATGAGCATAAATAGAGACTATTGGGTAGTTGAGACCATCTTGTTAACCCAGAACCGTATTCCACGGGATGTCATCATTCAGCCCAACGGTGTTGGTACCTAAACGGTACACCCAGCGCTGCTCCTTTTCAAAAAGACTGCTTGTTACATTAGTGGTACCAGTGATTGCCTCAATAATTGTCCATTTCATGTCATTGGTGGTATGATTTGAATCCAGAAAGTGACGACTCCACTTTGTTGTTGTTTTTTTGCACCTGACATTACTACGGTGTTCACAGATACGCTGTTTCACTTTGCGTGTAGTCATGCCAACATAACGTAAGGCACAGGGACATGTGAATAAATACACCACATTCATTGAATTGCAGTTAGTGTGTGCAATCTGTGTCCAGGTTTTCCCTTGTTCCAACGAGAGTGTTTTTGAAGCCTCCGTTAGGTGGCACACGCTGCAATCTGAACAGGGGTAGTGCCCTATGACTTGAGGCAAACCCCATGCGGCCGTGACTGTAGGGATTTTGGAGGGTGTCTTTTCTTTTGGACGGGTGTGGACTAAGGCATCCTTCAGACTACGACACTTTTTGAAAGAGAAGAGAGGCTTTTCCCAATCCTCTTTGGAGGATGTTATGATACTCCAATGTTTGTTTATTGTCTTCTTCATGAGGTTAGACAGGCTGTTATATGGGGTTACACATGTGAGTGGTACTGCTTCTTGGTTATTGTTTTTTTCTTTCAGCAGGGCCTCTCTCGGCTGGTTTCTTGCTCTCTTGAAACCCTTGCTAAGGGTTGATACTGGGTATCCCCTATCTCTCAGTTTCTCAGTTAGTCCAGAGGACTGTTCTTTCAAGTCTGTCAGTGTGCTGCAATTTCTTCTCAGTCTTAAATACTGCCCATAAGGAAGATTCTCATTCAGAGGGCGGGGATGGAAGCTGCTGAACTCTAATAGACTATTCTTAGCTGTTGGCTTGTGATGAGTTTTTGTAGTTAGACACGTGCCGGAAACAGAAATTACTACATCGAGAAAGACAATGTCAGTTTTGCTGGTGGTGTTAGTAAACCTAAGGTTATGGTCAAGGGTGTTGATCCACACCAGGAATGACTCAACGTCACTATCACTGCCATAGGAGCAACATATCGTCAATGTAGCGCTTCCATAAAAGCATGGAAGGCGAGAATTCTGCGGTTGGCGGCAAGATGTATTTGGCCTCAAAGTCTGCTACATAGAGTCCGGCCACACTAGGGGCAAAGGTGCTGCCCATAGATGTACCTGAGCATTGGAGGAACAGCTTGTTCTTGAAGGAGAAAAAGTTATCTTTGAGTGCTATAGTAGCACACTCGATGATAAATTCCTTGGGTGTCTGATATCTCCACTCAATTGAGTTGAGTGACTCACCCAGGACTTTGATAGTATCGTCCTGGGGGATGCTAGTATAGAGACTTTCAACATCCAGTGTCACCAGAGTGACTGAGTTTTCTTCGAAGGTGATATCTGAGAGGAGCCGTAATAGGCTCTTGGTGTCTTTAAGATAGGTCGGGGTTGACTGCACCAATGGCTTTAACCCCTTCCATGCTGATGACGAACCCCAGCCGTCATGCACTACGGTGCTCGTGTGCTGATGACGGCTGGGGTTCGTCACGGCCGGCCCCTGTTCCTGTTGTTTACAGCACAGCGGCGGAAACGGGCCAGCAGCGAAGGGGTTAAGAATTGGTCGCAGAACCGCGACAGAGGCTCCAAGAGGGAGCCTATCCCTGACACTATGGGACGCCCAGGTGGTGGCAACCGATTTTTGTGCATCTTTGGCAGTGTGTAAAAATATGGTATGACATCACTGTTGCTGTTCAGAAAATCAGCTTCATTTTTGGACAGGTGTCCTCTTTCTTCCGCCTGTCTTAGTAGGGTAGTGATCTTTTTGGTTAGGTCAGCGGTTGGATCTTTAGTCAGTGGAGTGTAGTTCCTATTGTCTCCTAATAGATCCTCACAGGTTTTATCATTGTCTATGGTACTTTGTATGACAATCCCTCCACCTTTATCCGCCGGCTTGATGGTTATTGCGGTGTCGCTCTGCAATTGCTGGAGTGCTTGGTATTCAGCAGTGGTGAAATTGCCAAACGTTTTAGGCTTCTGGCAGGACTCTAGGTCTTTAAACACTGCCTGTTCAAAGGCGGTAATAGCCGCTGATACAATATGTGGAGGCGGGGTGAAAGTCGAGTTGGGTCTCAACCCGGTATCACCTTTCCGAATGGATTTGTTGGGGTCTGTTTTCCCTTCGAAGAAAGCTTTCAGCTTTAGCTTGCGGAAGAAATCAGCAAGTTCACAATGCAGTTTGAATTTGTCATGTCTTGCTGTGGGGACAAACCCTAGGCCTTTCTCTAAGACCTGGACCTCAATTGGTGTTAGTACCCTTTCAGAAAGATTAGTCACTAGACTCACACTCCGTTCGTTCCTGGTTGTTGATTGTTGCTGCGAGTGTGGTTCGCTATGGAGTCGTCCTCTTCCCAGGATACCCTGTTGCTGCCTCTCCTTTTGCCTCTTCCTCTCCGGCCGCTCTCTAAAAAAGGCGGTCTGTATTGGTTGTGGAAGTTGACAGGGGGCATAAACCCTGGGTTCCAACCCATAAAGGGATACTGAGGTTGTTGGTATGGGTAGGAGTGGGGGCCCATTCCCATTTGCGGTGGCTGCCATTGCTGATGGTGACTCTGGTTGCCCGGTCTACCTCTGTTGTTCCTGTTGCCGCGATTACCTCTTCTTCTGGTTTGTTTGAAGGAGCCATTACTTGACCCACTGCTATTAGAGGAGTCATCATCTGAGTAATCGGATTTGCTAGCATTCCTCACTGGGGGGGTAAAGGTTGCAGCTGAATAAGGATATACTTTTTCAAAATCAAATTTCTTTTGATCCTTTTGGAATTTTGTTGCTTTTGACTGCATTAGATTATCCTTATACTCATTGAGTTCCTTATTTAGTTCATCCAACCTTTTCTTGTACCCAGTTATTGTGGCCTTAAAGTGAGACTCCGTCTTTCTGATTTCGACCATCAGTGCTTCAGAGAGTCTGAGCGCTGTTTTTATGATTAGGACGAGCCAATCACGCATGCAATGCCACGCGATCATGGCCCAGTCCTTTCTGAAAGTTGCATCGTTGAGAAAAATGGGGGGGGCTTTGGTAACTAGCAAACCCCTCTGTGCTGTATTTGAAAGGAGATATTGTTTTAAGATGGTACCATGTAGGATTGTGCGGATGTGCTCACGTTTTTTCTCTGTGAGGTTTTCCCACTCGGTGGAACTTGCTATAGCTTGGGATATATGAGGGTCTGCGAATAATGTAGGATCTGACATAAGAGCCTCTACTTCAGATTCCGAGTATGTCAGGCCCAAGTTTGCCATGGTGAGACCAAAGAAGGAGATAAGAGTACGTAGATAAAACAGGCAATGGTAAGAAAAGTATTACCTTGCCTGGAGTAAGATCAGACTCTCACAGCTGTGCGCTGCTAAGATACAAAACAACAATAGGAGAGGCAGGGAGATTAAGGAACACTCTCTTAGTCCCCGGTTAAATGCAAATAAACAAGAGAAGAGAGGTTAAATAGGTCTCAAGAAGCCACAGAGACGAGCGAAGCAACTGGGGGATCACACACCCACTTTGGGTGGAAAAGAAAGCCCTCACACACCGACCTAGTCAGTGTCATGCTTCATCATAGGGCCCCACCAAAGAGGCCGAATGCCTCTTTGGTGTGCTACGACGCCAGAAGACTGCGGAGCTGGTTGTGTGAAAAGGGCGTGCTGTGAGGTTTAAAATTAAAAGTGCCTAAAGGGTATCTACAAAAATGTTTAATGGTTGATCCCTAGGACACGAATAAAAGGGTTATGTGTCTGAATTTACTGCCAAAGGTAATGGATTGGTTAATTCAGAATATACGTTAGTCAGTCAACATGTTTCAGCCTTAACAGTGGTTTAAATTTACCTAGGCATTCATCAGGACAGAATTATACCCCGGCGGTATGGACTCTCTAATCGTCCACCCTGACCTGGGGGCGTGAGAGTGAAAAAAATCAAAAAAGTGATAAAGTGCATAAAAAAAGGGGGAAGAGCAGGTTGCTCATTCCAAAAATACTCCTAATTGCGGAGTGTTTCTGCACCTGTAAAGCAAATAACACAGACAAACACAGAAGACATACACACAATTAGTTGTAAATATAGGTCAATGCGTTTGTCCAGGGTGCTCCATAGTTGTGGCATAAATTGTGTTCCCAAATAAACACTAGAATTAACACCATCCATATAGCCCTATAGGGATGATACCACTAACTCTGGGAAGTGAAGTGGAAAAAGGTGTTTAAAACACACAAAGTAGTTAGAAAGGGGTTAAAAATACGACACAAGTACTCCATAGGAGGGATCAATGGACCAAAGGTCTGTGACCCCACTGAAAGGTTCATAAATACAAATCATATCTCACTTTAGAATATGGCGCTAACTGCACCATGGGTCTCGGGAGGGGGGTTGGAGCGTACCTGGCACATCCTGAAATTAGAAAGCAGAGGCTTGAAATACACAGGATAGGGTTTTACTTAGCTCGATCTTGTCGAAGTAGGCAGATCGTGGTGGTGGTGTTACTCACGCCCTCAACGCTCTCAGCCCGCTTTTGCACCTCGCATAGCCTCAGAACCGGACCCCGACGATGGAGAGCGGGGCCGGTAAATGGGTTTAAAAGCGTTTCTTCGTTCTTCCGCGCTCTTCCGGGTGGGCGTGTCCCAAGCAAGAGCGAGGCTTGGAACGTGCCGGCCCTGATTGGAGGGGCGCGGCGTGTATCCAAACCGAGGCTTGAATGTCATAACCAATAGGGAGGCCCAGCGGATTGAATGTAGGTAGAAAGCTTTATGCGATCATAACACTGTTCAAATACAATGCAAGAAACGATGCGTGGGTATAAGCAGCCATAGGGGTGAAGCTGCGAGTCATCAAATGCTAAGAATTGCATACGTTTAAACACTGGGTGGCACGGAGTCCAAATGTGCAGACCTTGTGAAAATAAAAGCTATTGGTGGAAGTACCCCGAGTGTCAAAAACGCTCAGAAATGCCAAGAGCATGAGTATGAACACTGGGTGCAACAAATGTGCAGATCTTGTGATAATAAAGCTGCGTGGGAGTAGGAGTTCTCGCAACCATTGATGTCAAAGTGCATTATACCATAAATACATCGTGGGGCAAGCTGTCTAGACTGTTTAAGGCTGGTGAGTGTTTCCAAGACACTGGCCATAGCTATGCACACATTATGACAAAGGGCGCGAGTATGCAGACAATGTGACAATGAGGCTACACAGTGGTGGGGTTGTCATTGGTTTAGAGAGTAACCTTTTGGATGGAAAAAGAGTACTATGTTTAGTTTGCAGATATATCTGTACATGAGCATAAATAGAGACTATAGGGTAGTTGAGACCATCTTGTTAACCCAGACCCGTATTCCACGGGATGTCATCATTCAGCCCAACGGTGTTGGTACCTAAACAGTACACCCAGCGCTGCTCCTTTTCAAAAAGCCTGCTTGTTACATTAGTGCTACCAGTGATTGCCTCAATAATTGTCCATTTCATGTCATTGGTGGTATGATTGGAATCCAGAAATTGACGGCTCAACTTTGTTGTTGATTTTTTGCACCTGATATTACTACGGTGTTCACAGATACGCTGTTTCCCTTTGCGTGTAGTCATGCCAACATAACGTAAGGCACAGGGACATGTGATTAAATACACCACATTCATTGAATTGCAGTTAGTGTGTGCAATCTGTGTCCAGGTTTTCCGCTGCTTTTATGCAGTTTGTGGTGTTGGTCTTGCAGCTGGTGTTAATTGACTTCATCTGATGCATGTGGAGAGGTTTAGTGCAGTGGCCAGGGCAGCTGACTTCGGAGCACAGGGCTCACGGTTCGATCCCTAGCTACGGCGGCAGATCAGCCCAGCATAATGTGACTCTGGGCAATAGCTCACTTAATTTCCAACACTGCCCCCAGTGCCTTGAGACCCGTAAGGGTGAGTAGTTCGCGCTTTACAAATACCGGATTTACACTTTTATTTATGCACTTGGACAGGTGTTTAGCATTGATGAAAATGATCATCCGTCCCAAATGCGGGCATTCCGGGCCCGGAAGCAGAGATTCCATCTGGGTGCAGAAATTCCGGCCCAAGTGTGGGACTTCTGCTCCGGGTATGGTAATTCCAGCCCGAGTGCAGACGTAAAGATAGGAGTCGTGAGTGATTTTTGTGAATACCGAAAAATCGTAAATGCCTTCTGTGAATACCAAAAGTCGTAAATTTAGAATTTTGTCTCAGATTACTTTTGTGAATCAGGCCCATTGTTTTTTACATTTTTTTAAATTTGTTCTCAGAGATCCCATCCAAGTTGCCATTCATAGGCAAATCGAAGACCCTAGTGTTGTTTGGTCGATCGGTCATCGTTTTATCTAAGGATAGCCAGATATTACCTGAGTTTTCGGTAGGAGGTGTAGATGTTTATATTGTAGGATTCTATATTGTTTTTCCTAGCCTTAATGAACCACCTCCCTTGGTTATCATGTTATGATAAGATGTTTATTACTCCATTTCATATCTGGTGTGCTGGGGACGTAGAGAAATCTGCAATCCAAAAAGCATTAAACTTGATGCTGTCTTTAGAGTTTCATCTATTTCTTTGTATCATAATTATGTCATGTTTCAATCTGTGATTGTAAACAGCGTGTTTCCTTCTTTTAATGGGATGATTCAGGTCCTATGTGTTTAAGCAACGAATTTTGAGGATATTGTCTTTCAAATGGCTGTTTTTGTGGGATGTATTGTATATGTGCATAGTGTTATGTAAAGTGAAGTTAGATACATGTTGTGTGTAGAGACCTCCTTAATGTGAAGAGACCTGGGTCCTTGTCATGCCTCAGGCCCAGCCATTGAGTAGATGCAGAGGATATGGATACTATATCTAAATCGTCATTGTAAGTTATCATGGGTTGATGCCTTATATTAAGAAGGGTTTTTCTAACAGGTCAAATGTGAACTGTTAAGGGAGGATAAGGAGATTTGGGTCCGCGAGGAAGGAATTAAAAAAAACAAGGGAGTAGAAAGTAAATCATATAAAGAAAACCCAAATGCAACCCCACCTAATTTTCCTACCCTGAGGTGACAAACCTAGCCACCTCATCACCCGTCAAACAACTAGGACATGAAGGGCCACGAGTCAGCCCACATCCAGACCTTATCCAGACCCAACCTCCAACTTTATATGTTACTAGTTAATGCAGTGTAATTGCTGGAATGTGCCTCAGCTGGAGGTATAGCCTAGATCACTATTTAGAACAATATAAGATAGCACTTGAGTGTTCTATACCAGCTAAATCTAACCAACTGTAAGCCAGCAATATACGTTAAACTAAACATAGGCCGATAAGACATTTTCATGAAATTCTTGTAGTTTAGCAAAAGTGCACATGGTGCATGCATATATGGGTGTGATTGAGACTAGTGGGTGTACGGACTGTTATGCATTGTATGTATGCATAGGGAATAGTGTAATAGATTCATGTGGGCCTGTTTGTTTCATTGCAATTTTGTAAGAACAACATTTACCTAGCGATTCTGGAGGATTATGAAAGCCCAAGTGTGACTTAAGTCAGGGGTTACTTGTAAGCTCAATATTGTAGATACCTGTGCTTTTTCCAGATATGTTCTGGGGGTGTAAGGGAAACATGTTCATCTACTACTGCTGTGTGTTCAGTAAATTCAGTCTCCTCTTTAAAAAAAAGGCTGTTTACACACAACCGATCAGACCGTGAGTAGACATCCTCTCTCTGGTGTGTCTCTTATAAACGTAGCAGAAGAGTGTAGTTGGTGTGGCAGTATAAGTGTACAGGTCCTTCAGGTCGGTAAAAATTATAGATGTCCCTTTATGAACTATTCTGAGCTTGGCTTGACCGACAAAAGAAAAAGGTATCGGCACATTTTCTGTGATTTTCTGAGAGCTAGAAATCCTTTCCTGTGAGAGACTTTTTCCCTGTGAAATACTGTTTCCTTGCAGTAGTCCTGTGCAAAGCTTATATTTGCCCCAATACATTGGATACGTTGTACTTTTTCAAATGGGATAAGATGGCTTTAGTATGATCATACTGTTGTGGTCTGAAAATCATCGTCTTAAAGGGTTGAGATGCTGTTCTGGTTGTGGTGCTGGTCTGACTTCTAGACAGTACTCTGTGCCATTTCAATTTCAAAGTGTTTCTGAAAGATGAGTCCCAGAGTTTTAGGGATTCATGCTTCATTGAATGATATGCAGGAGTTTGTGTCCGTCTGTGTCCTCTGGCATAACAAACATTCTCAGGCTTCTCCTGCGTTGTGATCTTCTAATTCAGCAACTTCTTTGATTAGAGATGTGATCCTGCCTGTCACAACACCGGTCTGTTTTTTCATGGTTGAGTTGTCATCTTCCAGTTGGCTATTTAGGCCCAGTTGTAGCCGGTGGGCCAGGCCCACCCAAATATGACCGTTGGCCCTCCCAGTCAGGAGAAGAGGCCATGACGACAGCCAAACTCTGTGATGCGTTTTCACTTTGTTTTCAATAATTATCAGTCTGGGGTAGCATTGTCACCTTTCCAAAAGAAATACCAGCTATTTGTGGAAGTTTTAAGAGTGGGCACAGGCATGGACATGATACTAAATAAAACTATGAATACAATTGTATGTATACATTTGTACCATTAATTTTCCGTCTCTTTTTACTATATTTAATAGTCATGAATCTTTGCAGGGCTAGAATTCATTTAAAAGTGTTTTCCATTTATATTTGCTGTTTGAATTAGGTACAATTAAAGGCTAAAACTTCTTGCTTTAGGTGGTTATGAAATTTGTGTACCAGCTGGGACATTAAAATACCTTGGGCCAGTAAAAAGACAGCCAGGTGGCAACCCTAGTCAGGTATAATTAAGAAACCCCTATACTGTTCTACGTATGCACTGTAAAGGGGGAAAATGCTGGCTGTGGGTGATTTTGGCTATTTTTACACTGGCTGACACATTAAAATATTCATGTTGGAAGAGAACAGCAATGTGGCAACCGTACCTCATGTCGGAGGCAAGCTGCAGTTAGGTGGTGTGTGTGGGGGAGTGGGGTCAGGGTGTTACCTGCCAATGGTGCAGCAGGTGCAGTGGCACAAGAGCCAGACCTGTGAGCGTCCTTTTGCACCTCAATTATCTAACATAACGTGTATTTGTAAATTCACGTTCACTCAAGTGTATCTTGGCACTGAATAACAGATGTTTATTGTTACCCAACTCAATAGTACTCATTATATTGACATCAGAAGGATGAAAGGCTGAGTGGGCCCTCAGGGACTTGAACTTGTGACCATGAGGTTGAACACAGCCCCCTACAGGGGACATCTTAGTCCATCAGACCCGGCTGTTTTTGTGTGTGGATTATGAAGGTGTTTATATATTTTAGTCTGTGTATATTGCTCACAGTGATTTACTGTTGGATGTGGCATACATTATAATATTCCCATTGTGACAGTGCATGCCTCATTGCATAAGCAGTCACAAGGGAATCATGAATGTCCAACCATTATCTAAGAATAAATATGGAATTATCCTCGTCAGATGAACGCATAATTTTTCAACTTTGAAAAACGAATAATGATCTCCTTTCATATGACATCAGCACCCTAATACAAGTGGTATCTAAAACAGACATATTTCAACGTTCTGTTATGGTATTAGTCATGTGTTATTATGGCTTTTATTATAACTTCAGCAATAACAAATATTGTGATGTTATAAGGGTTAAGGTCATGTGACAACCCTTCGTAGAAAGATTGAGGGTCAAAGGTCAAAATATGTCACTTCTTGTGATGTCATTAAAGTCAAGGATGTTTGATGTCATTAAGGTCAAGGATGTGGGATGTCATATCCTCTTCCCCTGGCATTTTGGTGAATCGATGTCCTTGCGTAACTCTTGGGCTTGTAGTCTACCTTCAAAATTGTTATAATTTGGGCCCCCTTTGGTCCACCTAATAGCACCCTTGGCCAACCCGATAAAAATCCCCAGAACCGGACCTGTTGCTAATTCTAGACTCAGCTTCTTTGATCTTTTCAGAAATGTCTTTAAAGTCCTTTTTGAGAACATGAATGTCACTGTTCATTATATCTGTATTTGTTGTTGGTCAGGGACAGTACATAGGCGTTGTAGTTTGATAATCCAAGATTACATTGGTGTCTGTTTTAGGTGATTCTGGTGCAGGTAGTTCTGCTTTGAACCTTTTTGGCCCTATTTTACCCCTTTGAGTAGTCGATCTTGGGGTACAGTTTTAGTGTTTAGACTGTCTGAAAAAACATCGGCAATGAATGATGTGATGTATGCAATAATTAAAAATGCCAATAAAAATGGTTTACCAAAAAAAGATGGACTCTTTGCAACTGCTAATAGTCTATCTCTCTCTGAGTAATAAAGATTTACCTTGCACTGCTTCTTCCCCCCCAAAAAAGACTGTCTGCAAAAAGTGAGGTATCAGTTGTTATGTTGAGAAGGTTCTACAACTCACACTCAGCTTTTGTATCTCACAGCAGTTTATCCCTTGATTAAGGATAGCAGGGAACTGTTAGTAAGCGTCTGTGCAGTAGAGTCTCTAAATGCACCCGATTTCTGCTGTTGTGTGCCCGATATGATAGAGAAAAAGATTGAGGATTGGTCTTCCTTATGAAAATATTCTTTATCAATGCGCTTGTTCAAATACCTGGAGGATAGCAGTTTGAGGTGGTGTGAGAAGCTGGGGTTCTCTTACAGTAACCCCCCCACCACACACTTTTGCCAGACTACTGATGCACTTTTTACTTGATGTGCCCTGGGTCCCTGCTAATCAGGTTTCCAGGGCCTGTGTTCTTTCCCCAAAACTAACCCAAACACAATTGGCATCTCTGGCCACAGGTCAGCTCCTGGTAAATGGTACCACAGGTACCAAGGGCACTGTGATAAGGGAAGACCTCTAAGGGCTGCAGCACTTATTGTGCCATCTTTGGAGGCCCTGAGCCTTTACCCACACACACTGCCTTTGCAGGCTGCATGTCTTGGTGCAGAACAAAGTGAAGAGTCAATATGGCACACATCCTGCCTATAACCCACTGCCCTTGCATAGATCGGTCACCCCTCTAGCTGGGTGCTCTATGGCAGTGGTGAGGGTACAGGTGCTTGAGTCCTGTACCCCTACAGTGTCTAAGTCCATTCTTACACATTGTAAGTGTAGTGCTGCCAGTAAAGAGTATACGGTGCTAGGAGTTTGTCATTACAAACTCCACAGCACCATAATGACTACACTGAAAACTGAAAGGTTTGGTATCAAACTTCTCAGCACATTAAACCCCACTGATGCCAGTGTGGGATTTTATTAAAAATGCACTCAGAGTGCATCTAAGAGATGCCCCCTGAAAAACGACCAGCCTCTGGTGAGTTCCCTGACTGGTGCACACCAGCCTGCCACCACAAGACATGTTTTTAGAGCCCTAGGGTGGGAGACTTCGCTCCCTGAGCCCAGAAACAAAGTCTTTCCTGGGCGGAGGTGTCCACACCTCCCCCAGACCAGTAAGAGCCATCTGTGGCAGGGGAGCTTCAATGGCCTGGCAGCCTTTGTATTGCGACCCCCAGCCTCTCCTGCTATCAGGAGAAGGCCCCCTTCCTGTCTCCCCTCCTTTTCGGCGGGTAGACAGGCGGGGAAATCTAGCTAGCCCAGAAAGTGTGCCCACCTCTGCCAACTCCACCTCGAAGGTGGGGGAGGCGAAGTGAAGCCCACTCTTTGGTGCCCACCATCTTGCAGATGGCACGCACTCCCCAATCAGGATTAGGGATTGTGCTTACTCCCCCAGGTGGGGCGAGCACACCAAGGGTGCAGTCACCCTAAGGTCAGTAGTCCATTAGCTACTGACCTCGAGACCCCTAAAACGCTCCCTAAATACAGTATTTAAGGGGCAGCTCTGAACCAAGAAGGCAGACCAGAGGAAACTACGAGAAAAGAAGGAGGACTGAACAGCCATGCCAAAGATAACAAGAGGAAGACACCAACTGACTTGGCCCCAGCCCTACCAGCTTGTCTCCACCTTGAACCTGCTCCTGCGAAATTCCGGTGTGTCCTGCAGCCAGCAACCTCTACAATCATGGAAGACCTGCGTGCCTTCAAGCACAAAGACTTTGTCTCCTGTGAACACTGGATTTGTTAATCTCCAACCTCTGGCTCGGGCCGGCCACTGGCTGACCTCTGACCTTCCTCAAGCCCCAGCCGATGCCTGGAGCGTCAAACCGGAAGGTCCCCCCAACCGTGACCAGGAGCTGGTAAGGTGATCCAACCCTAAAAGGCACCCCTGCACCCAATGCCCCATGGCCTTGGGTGGCCCAACCGACGGTGTCTAACCAAAACCCCAAGATCCCAAATCAAGTCTCGAAGTGGTAGTAGCACCCAGAAGACCTTTGTCCCCGAGCCTGCAGTGCCTTTGCAAACCAGAGGATCCCCATTGCGAGCAACAAGGCGCCCAACGTTGAAACAGCACCCTGCTCCCGGCCGCCCTGGTGCCGCTAAGTTTGCACCTTTGGTGCTATTTTGTTTCCCCATTTGCCCTGAGCTCAAGTCTGGGAACTTTGCTCCCACAAGCAAGTGGCCTGTTCATCTGCTGCCACCAACGTGAAGCCCCCAAACCCCTGTTGTATAATATTGGACCTCAGCACTCTGCACCCGGCTGCTCTAGTTCCACTGATGGTTTAACAAGAGTGCATCCCTCATGATGGGGGACCCCTGAGTCTACCCCCAGAACCTCAACTCCCACTACTGAATACTTACCCTAAAACCAATAACGCTATTTTCCTACATAGGATAACATTGTCTGTTTTTCTTGGAAAAGTTTGAGGGGTTTGAAGACCTAAAGAAATTATTTTTAAACTTGCACTAACAAAAACTGTTTTACTTACCTGTTTATGGGAAATGTCCCAGTGTAGTATCTAGGTATACCACATTGTGTAAGAAAAGTAATCTCAAAAGTAGTATCACTTACCTGTCCCAGGCTTACTTGGTTCTACTAAATAAAATAACTAAATGAATATTTTTTTATACAGAAACAATTGGTCTTAAGTTCAGCATTTAATTGTGTGAATTCATTTCCTGAGTGTGTATAACAGATGCTTAACACTGTCCTCTGATAAAGTCTTTCTGCTCGACCACACTACCACGAATAGAGAGTGAGGTGCTATCTACATTTACCTCTGCCTACCTTTGGGGTTCCACTGGACTCTGTGCACACTATACCTCACTTTGGTGTTCATCGGAGCCACGGGCAGGCAGTGTCTTGTGCGAGAGAGATGCTTTGATGAATGTTTGACTACAAGCGCTCCTTCCCTCCCGTGTTGAATCTCATGGGGTCCTAATTAGGCAACCTAAGAATCATTTTTAAAGAGACTACCAAGTAGGTTTTGGATGCATGTATTTTTGACAAAGATGCATATTAGCCTTTGACATTGACTAGGCTGACCATACTAGGTAACAGCCAGAGTGGTAAAAGGGATCAACATCCTAGGTCCTGAAGAGAAGCTTAGAGGTAGGCTTCGAAACATGTAGACCTGTGAGGAAACTGCCCCATTATAGCACTTTTTCCTCCTTTTCCCCACCTTTATTAATACCAGCTATAGGGAGTATTAAAGTTTCGTTTTCCACGCAGCCAGGTATTTTTTAACTCACTTATCTTCTGGCCCTTCCACTCTCACATCAAACACATTATTTCATTTCAATGGAAAGTGCTCCCACGTATCCGTAGGTCGTATCACGCCCCGTCCCGCAGCGGGGCGGGAAGAATCCGATAATGAAGCATGCCATCAAGGGACATTTTGGTGGGTGAGGGTTCTTTTAGAACACATATTGTTTCTAAGTCAACAAAGGAGAGGGGGACCAGGAGCCTGTTGAAGTCCAGTGTCCGTGCTCCACAAATTACTGTTAAATCATAGGGGACACTGTTCCGAATTGAGGGTGCAAAGTGCCACCCAATGAACAAAATGAAAGATTGAGAATAGGGTAGATGATAAGAGGAGGAGGAAAGAGAGAGAGGCAGAGGTTCATCCCCAGTATCAAGGATCCAATCCCGTAGGGGAGGACAGGGTCTTGCCTCTTAGTTGCTTGACTGTAGTTCAGTGCAGCAGCCATTCAAAACAGGATGCATGGCATACTTTTTTTCTGAACATTCCCGGGACTCGCTTTACACAGCGGTTCTTTGGTTAGAAAGTAAAGAGGGAGTGCACCCCACAGCAGTTCCCATGCTCAAAACAATTGTTGGGGCGAGCATTCAGTGTTTCTGTGTGCCACTGGTTGTCTGTACACAGAGGAGCAAGGCAGGCATCTTGCTCAGGCGCTAGCTACGCTTTCCTGATTAAAATAATGCTGTTGATAAGAAATGCAGTTTTGAGTTTTTCAGATTGCCACAAGCATGGCCCACAAAACAGCAAGATAGTGGATGTATGTGTAATGTATTTTAAGCATACTTGTTTTTTAAATGAATTGCTTCGTCGTATTTTAAGAGCACTTTTACCAACATCATCAATTCTTTTATATAGATGTTATTATTTATTTTACACTTTATTTAACTCTAGCACTACAAAGCACATCTTTACATACGGATACTTCAACCATAAAATCTGAATCGTCAACAAGGCCAAGAAAAGGAAAGAAAACGGGCAGCACTGAAAAAGGCAGGTTAAATTATTTTTAAAATGTGTTGTGCCGTTTTGTTATTCTTCATAATGTTTAAACAGAAAACACTGTAAAATCATATTACTTAATAAAATTAGAACTGTCAGATTTATTGTGAATAATGTATGTCCTTTCTTATGCACTCAATCAATTACATTAACACTTAAGTGTAAAATCATTCATAAATGTGTTGATTAATACGCTAAATTTCCTTCAGATTTCCTTTTCACAAAAAAAGTATTTAAATCTTTGATTTGCAATGTGTTCCTGTGCTTCTGTTCTTACTATATACACTAACTTTCAGGAATCACATGCTTTACAGTCACTAAAGTTTAGCTGCACAGTTTACTTAGGCATTCTACTGGGGAGAAATATCTTCATTACCTTTGATATTCCAGCATTGAACTCTGCTAATCTAATTTTCAAGAGCTCTCTAACTTTTAATCAAAAACATCCTAAATTAATTACCCTCGTTGTAAGTGGTCTAATATCTCCTTTTACTGTTTTTCTTACTCTTCATATAGTGAGCGTCTGTCACAAAACAAATCAGTACTCTGTTTGGGGTGTGTCTGCAATTTCTTTTTTTTTATTAAAAAGCAAAATTCACTAAAATAGAGTGTCACCCACCAATGGCCAAGGAAAGGAATACACTGCGATAAGCCTTTATAGTAAGCTACAGCAGCTTCTAGGCTAGGGTCAAACAACCTAAAGTTTCAGTTCTCTAGCCTATAGGTGAATGGGCGAGAAGTGTAGGAGGCTGGCTCAGTATATAGTGTACACCTATTGGTGATACACCCTGCACTAAGTCCAGGCAACCCCTAGTGATGGTGAAAGACGTCCCTGATAACCAAAGCTCTCAAGGGTTAGCTGTGGAGAGCAGCTAAGGCTTAGCCAGGAGGGTGTAATGCGGATGCAATTACCACACAAGTCAGTCAGTGAGAGTCATCCAGGAAAGAACCACACCAGTGTAAGCAAAATTAAATATTCTATATTACAACACCAAACACTAACCTGCTTGGTATATCTCCTACTTGGAGACATAAGTGCTCAACAAAATATACCAAAGAAACAGGTAAGTAAGCACATAAAACACATGGACCCCTATGGGGGTGCCAAACAAAATACTGAGAAAATGGAACGCGAATAGGGTACCTAACCAAGACCACCACCCAGTGATATGTAAGGCAAGGGAAGCACAGAACCACCAAGGGTAGGTTGTTAGGATTCCCTAGGCGCTCGGCTGCAGAGGTGAAATCCCGGGTCAGTGTCTATAGGATAACATGTTGAAGCTGCAGTTAGGGATTTTAGGATTTAGGACCCTTCCCAAAAGACCCTGAGGAAACCTGTTGGGACAAGGGAGGTTGTAAAGCAACCCCACCCATTGATACCTAGAGAAGCGGGATACCTACACCACGGAGGCTGGGTGCATAGGTGCGAAGTTGTGTCGGAACCACTCATTGAAGTCAATAGGGATCTTCGGATATCCAGCTGCTCCCATGGACCTGGTCATTGAAACACAGGCATGGATTCCAGATGAGGAGTACCTGAGGAGAGAGGAGACAGAGTCCAAACCACCCAGAGTCATCCAGTAGCTGCAGGAGCACAATGACAACCCTTCTTGTGGGTACTTCACAGTAGGATGGAGGCCTTGGTGTTGCATCTGTGGAGTCCTGGCAATTCTGTAGGATCACAGGAGCTGTCCATGAGCTGTCCCACGCCGATCAACGAATTGCAGGAGGCTCAGTGGCCAGCAGGACTACCAACGAGCCTTGGCAAATGCAACAGGCATGTTGCAGAATGAGTTACAACAAGGGGGACCAGCAAGTTACCGGGAATTCACCCACCACAGGTGTTAAGGCTGGCCCTCAGCAAGCAGCAGAGCCAGCAGGAATTGATGAAGACCTTGCTGGGAACCTCTGACAGCAAGCACAGGGATTCACACTAGGCCTCAGCAGGACAATGAAGATGGAGGCCCACGCCACAGGAGATGCAGTGAAGACGTCGCTTTTGTAGCTGGGTGATGTTTGAAGTTGGGGCTTCTTGAAGGTCCAAGACCTCCGGACTGGAGAGCAGACAAGCCCTGGAAATGGCTAACAGATGCGGTCAAGAGGGGCTCGGTTCCAACAGCTTCACAAGGAATTGTAGTCTCCAAATTGCTTAGAAGACAGGTCAGGCCTGAGGAAGCCACAAAATCACCACCTGTGTTGTAGAGCCTTAGAGAGTCTGTGGTACAGCAAGATCCACAGACGAGTCTTCATTGAGATGCCTGCGGATGCAGGGAAGTGACTCCTTCAATTCAAGAAATATTGCTTCTTTCTATCCTTGATGCACATAGGGTGCTTTTGACCTTGCCTGATGCACAGCCACTTAGGTTGCAGAGTCTTTGCAGTATGGGGCTGAAGTTGCAGTAGTAATCCTCCTACCAGAAGCTGACTTGTCTTAGTTTCTGATGAAGTCCAGCAGCAGAGTCCAATGTCCAGCAGCAGAAGAGTCTTTGGGCAGAATCTTGCAAGGGGATCTTGCAGAGAAATATTGTTCCAGACAAATCTAGGGTCCCACCCTCAGGGTAGCCCTTAAGTAACCCAGAAAGGGGGTTGGACAGTTTCTTCAGTGACCCACCTATTGGGGGTGGGGGGGTCAGGGAAGCGACTCGGGTGGACTAACCAGTCAGAAGCTCCAAGGTGCCTGCGCTTATCTTGCTTTCAAGATGGCAGAATCAAGTGGCCACCTGGCAAAGCTCTGGGCACCTCCCTAGGGAGGGGCTGGTCGGGGGGAGGTTACTCCCCTGTCCTTTTTGTGGTTTCGCACCAGAGCGGGTGCCCTTCATAGCAGTCTAGAGGCACTCAGGAGCACCCCTACCCTATCCCGGAGACACCTAATCCAAAGGAGAGGTGGCTACACTTCTCCCCTACCGGAAATCTTTTGTTCGCTTTCCCCTGCCCGTGGTAGGCTCATAAGCTGGAGGGCAGAACGGTGTCTGGGGTAGTCGGCAGGACTGGCTTGCACTCAGACCCTGCAAGGCTACACATGTAGATATGGGGGGCTCCTCTAAGGATCCCTTAGTACATGGGATAAGGCAACTAACACTATAATTGGTGTAGTTGCATGATTCCATTATGGTTTATACCAAACATGACTAGGTTCGTGAAAGCCTTTTTGTAGTTTGAAATCTCGTGTTGACAGTGTCTACTTCATACCTCAAGATGGCTGTCCCACACTTATAAAATCCAGAGAATAGAGTCCGGGGTTTGTAGGGGTACCTTTGCTCATGCAAGGGCATCCTCACACTTAGTGCCATGCACCCTGCCCTTGGGCTGAAGGGCCTTCCTTAGGGGTGGCTTATAGGGTTTAAGTGGAGTGACCAGGATATAAGGTAAACCATATATCTGGCTAAAGGTGCATCCAGCATTTCACACAGGCTGCAATGGCAGACCTGTAGACACAATGTGCATGGGCACCCACAAATGACATAATAGATGCTACAGTCCCTGGGAGACCCATTGTGTACCAATACCCTGGGTACCTTAGTACCATTTGCTAGGGACATACAGGGGTACACCAGTATGCCATTTGTGGGGGGGTAGTACAAGGTACTTACGAAACTAATGTAGGGTAAAGATCACTGACACCGGGGATCCTGGTTAGCAGGATCCCAGTGTATTACAGTGTACACACACTGATACCAGGCACAAAGTGGGGGCAACCATGTCAGAAAGATCCTACTTTTCTACAAAGAGCATGAAACATGCTAAAACACAGAGTGAGTGAGTGCTCTTCAGTTGTATTGAAACAAAAGTGAGGTGTCCACTTACAGAGTAGTTGTTTGAAAATCATGCTTAAGTTGCCAAGATGCAAACCCCATCTAGCTATGAAGCAAGAAATTCCAGTCAATGGCCTATTACACATGTCTACAGTAGGTTACACATCAAAACATCAGCACACATTTATTTCTACAAAACCCTTTTTGTGCCAGCACAATTCATGTTCTATTGTTGGTACTGGAGCATAATGGTGTTATGCTCTTTAGGACCCTCTTGGTTCTTGGGGGACTTTGGTGAAGAAACATGTTATATACAGGGAGGTGTTAGAGTGTGGCTTATATTGGGTTTGATATAATTTATTTATTTAAGTGTATCTTGATATAGCGTACAGCTACCCCAACGGGGTGTCCCGACGCTTCTGAGTAACTTCAAGCTGCATGAGATGGTTGAAAAAGAAGAGAATCAGCAAAACAGATAGGTTTTTAAAGCTCTCCGGAAGGGTTGTTCATCCTTGATCAGGCGAATGGCATTGGGTAATTTATTCCAGATGGCCGCTGTCAGCACTGGGAAGGATTTCCCCCCCGAGCGGGTTTTCCTGAATCTAGGTACGGAAAGTAAGTTTTTGCCAGAAGAACAAAGGGTCCTGGAGTTGTTATAGGGAATGAGACACGTGGAGAGATAAGCAGAGCCCTTGCCTCGCAAGGCTCGATGAGCCAAGACCAGAGCTTTAAATTCTGCCCTCTTATGAACTGGAAGCCAGTGAAGGTCGCGACGATGAGGGGTTATATGCTCACGCAGAGGGATGCCGCGGACCAGTCGCACCGCGGCATTCTGGACCGTCTGAAGGCGGTGGCAAAGTCCTACAGACAGACCAGTGTAAAGGCCATTGGCGTAATCAAGGTGTGAAGTGATTAACGCCTGTACCACTGTCTTCCTGGTGTTACTGGGCAAAAAATGAATAAACTTCTTTATCATTCGAATTTTTGCTAAACAGGCCATGGAAACTGTGTGAACTTGATGGTTAAAAGAGAGGTTGGAATCCCATCTGACTCCTAGATTTTTCACTGAGTCCTTGGGGATGGGAGGTACACTTAGATCCAGAGGCCAGCAGATGTTAGGGTCCAATGGGGTTGGCTGATGGAAGAAAAGGACCTCCGTCTTTCCAGCATTCAACCTCAAGAAGTTATGATCCATCCACTGGGCGATGGTTCGTAAACAGTTTTTTAAGGGGTCAAAAGTAGTGGGAGTGATGCTGTTAAACGAAAACAAAAGCTGGATATCATCAGCATAAGAAGTGACTTTTATACCCATTTGAGCAATGATATCAAAAAGTGGGGAAAAATATATATTGAATAAAAGCGGGCTCAGGGAGGATCCCTGAGGGACTCCCCACCGGAGCGGACGGCTTTCAGAGGTAAACGGGGGAGTGAACACCGCCTGGGTTCGGTTGGACAGAAAGGAAGATATCCACCCTAACGCTGTACCCCGAACACCCTTAGAGTACAGGCGTTCAAGGAGCAGGGGGTGGGAAACGGTGTCGAATGCTGCTGACAAGTCAAGCAGCACCAACACCGCTCTAGACCCCCCATCCAAGCTCCATCTTACAGCATCAGACATCTCAATGAGTGCAGATTCGGTACTGTAACCAGACCTAAAGCCATGCTGAGAGTCATGGAACGCGCCTGAAGTTTCGAGAAAGGTCGCTAGCTGTTGTTGAGCGAGTCTTTCTAGTACTTTAGCCGGGGCAGGTAATAGGGAAATCGGTCTGTAATTGGCGGGGTCACTGGGGTCCGCGGTAGACTTCTTTATTATAGGAACCAATCGAGCTTGTTTCCAGGTATCTGGAAAGAGTCCCAGCTTAAACGAGTCATTCCAAATCCCATTCAAAAAAGGATTAAGAACGGGGGCTAATGATCTGTACTGTTTAGCGGGCCAAGGGTCTAGTGGGGAGCCAGATTTTGTCTTAGAGAGTTCCCCAAGAGATTGTTCCAATGAGATCTCTGCGAACTCAGAAAACAAGGACTCTGAAGCCGCAGGAGAGGAGGGGGAGGAACATTTTGTTACTTGAATGTTACTGGGGAAGGAATCATAAATTGTAGATATTTTATTCTCAAAGAAAGTAGAGAGGTTGTCACAGAGAGTCTGTGAAACCACTGGAGGACGTTTAAGGGCAAGGGGGTCCGTAAAGGACCTTACTGTCTCAAAGATTTCCCTAGATGACCCTTGAGAGCGGTTTATTTTGTCTTCTAGAAATTTCCTTTTATGTTCAATGATCATCCTTCTATAATTTTTCAAAGCGGCTTTATAGTGGCTTTTGCGGTCAGGGGAAAAGGTGGTTCTCCAGCGTCTCTCTAGACGTTTACATTCTGATTTGAGCACTCTGAGGTCGTTCGAATACCAAGGGGCCGAAGGAGCCGAACGGTACGTTTTAATAGGTCTAACTGGGGCAATGAGGTCAATTACCAAAGTAATCTGGTCATTGAGATTAATCAAGCGTGTGTCAAGATCTAAGTTTGTGTCTGGAACAACGACCAGAGAAAGCCCAGAAGTTAAACTTTCCGGGGAGATCTTGCTCCAATTCCTACCTAATTGTTTAGCCGGACAAATATGACGGTTAGTAGGGTGGCAGGGGACTGTGAAAGGAATAAGCAAGTGGTCTGACCATACTATAGGGACTAGGTCAAGGACCTCCAAGCCCGTCAAGTTGGTACAGATCAGGTCGAGGGTGTGACCCGCTTTATGGGTGGAACTGCTGAGAAGTTGTTTCAAACCCCCATCAGTCAGTGTGGATACAAAGTTGATAGAGGCAGTATCCTCAGAATTATCAACATGGAGATTAAAATCTCCAAGAAGAGTAAAATTGGCGTAACGTAGTGAAGCTTGTAAAATGAGGTCTAGAAAAGCTGGAAGAAAGGCTGGTTTGGAGTTAGGTGGTCGATAAGCCAAAAGACCAGAAAAGGTAAAATTGGGTGTGATGTTAATACAAAAAGGAAGAGCTTCAATGCGCTCTGTTTGAACAAATGAGAAGGATGAGACGGTCCAGTGGGATCTGTATATGATGGCCACTCCACCCCCGGGGTGAGAGCTTTGTCGGTTAGCACACAATATACTATAGCCTGTAGGGATGGCTAGATGTATAGCGGGGTTGGTGTCGTCTGTTAGCCATGTCTCGGTGAGAAACAGAAGATCCCAATTATCCTCTTCCAGGGTAAGGAATACGTCCAGAGAGTGTTTGACTAAAGACCGACAGTTTAACAGGCCAGCTTTTAAGTGTGGCAGAGATGGATTGTTTTTCTGCTGGAACTGACAGTTATTCTTTCCATCACCCGATTGGTGGCAGACACAATTAGTGAAGGGAAAAGGGGGTTTGATAGAAGCACAGGAATTAGTTGGTAATATACAGTGCAAGGGCCGCAGAGACGTAAGCATGGTGCTATCATAGGTTAGGGGAAAGGGAAGACCTGGTGTAGCACTACCTGTATCCACGGTCGCATCCTGGTCGCGGACAGGCGCAGACGGGCAGGACTCTGGCACGACTCCGGCGCAGGTCCGGCGCGTCCGCTGATCGCGTCCGCTGCGCGGAGGCATTATCAACCGTTTTTATAGTGGCCAATCGGTGCCTTAGAAGGCTACCCCACTCTAAGATGGCCGCCAAAGTTGATCCGATCACCCCAAACAGCGTTCCAATCGGCTGCGGGGAGAGAGGGTCTTGGAACAGGGAAGTAGTGGTCAGCCCTGCGAGCAATAGGGGAGCGAGAGGAAAATACTACCGCCGCTTTTCAGTCAAGCGGGGGGGATGGCATGAGAGTGCAGCCGAGCTTCGAGATCAAGCTCAGAGCACCAGCGCTCGTAGTCAGCTAATAAAGAAACTATCCAGCAAAAGGTGATATTTTAAAAGGCTGCAAGAGCAGCTGCTAAAAACGTGCAGAATCAATTTTTACAAATAAAATAACAGCGACCTCCCGGCTCAAGCCTCAGGAGTGTGTGTGTGTGTATGCTGAGGAATAAAGACATATGCAGCTGCCATGTGGCGTATTTCATTGGTATGCTCCAAGGCTTGGGAAGTCGCTGCATCTTGGATACAAATAGGAAATGCCCTGAAGAAAACAAGGCTGCTCTCCCTGAGAGTTTGCAACATTAAGGCAAACTGATTGCGTGTGCCACGTGTGCTTCCAATCGATGCAAAGCAGTCTGCAACTGGTACATGTGGAGTCAAAGCTTTGCTCCAGCCTATACACTGCCAAAGAAGAAAGGGAAGGCTCTACTGAGGAGCACATTCAAAACATCAGCAAAAACTGCAGTTGAGGCGGTCGACGGAAATGCTGTTATGTGCCCCGCGAACAGAGCAATTACTCAAACGAAGCAGAAGGGCAACAGCAGCAATAACCAGATACAAGAAACAGAGAATTTACTTGCCGTCAAGTCTAGGCACAAGTGTCATGCTTGCGGAAGTCACAAAGGATGGCAGGTGCTGAAAAGCTGTATGAACAGTATGTGCTCTCAGCAGGAAAAGAGAGAGTGAAATAGAATACACCTGTGTTCCTGAAGCCACCACCGCCTTTTGACATTTCTAAGAAGCAGAACATTGGTGCCAGGTGAGCTGCGTGGATCAAAACATTTGATGACTTTATAGATGCACTAGAAGAAGAAGATGACAAGAAGATCATCAAATACTTAAAAAACCTAGCTGGCTATGGAGTGAAAGAAGTGCTAATGAAGGTTTCACAGACTGATGCAAAATCTTACCAGAGGGTAAAAGAAGCGTTGGAGGCCAAGTTCAACAGAATGTCGACTATGAAAGGTGTATCTTAAATAAGCAAGACAACGGGTTGGTGAAACAATGGACAAATATTTTTAAAGACTTCGGACCATCGTTAAACATTGCAAATTATGTAATTTCACCGATGAAGATGTCATGTGCCTCGGAGTCATTGATGTCTACCTTTCAGATTCTTCCAGAAGGCGCATGTTGAGAGGAGCACACAACTTAGAAAAAATGCTGGTGGCTGCGATAGCAGAGGAACAAGTAGACTGACAAGCAGCTGAAATGGAATCAGGAACAGCCCACAGTAAATCGGCCTTGGCTGTGAAAAGCAAGCACAAAAATGCAACATGCAAGTAAGTTAACGTCTTTGAAGTAATCAAAATTATCCCTTCAATGTGGATTTTCATTTTCCCATGAAGGTGAATGTACAGCCATTGGGTAGGTTTGCAAAGGTAATTTCATAGCTGTGTGCTGGGTAAAAATAAATAAATCAGGTGCTTCATGATGGAAAAAAAAGACGGACGCAAGAACGTTGAAGAAAGACTCTCACCAGACTCGCAAAAATCAACATCCACTACGACAAGTAGATCCCAGCTACCATTAAACGGCGTCAAGCTCATCGTACTAAGGGTCTTCGATATCACTGTTGAGTACCAGCGAAGAAGATGGGTATGTGCTAATGATAACTACCAAAGAACGGCGTGCCTATGTGGGGTTAGCTGCCTGAAAGGTAAACTACATTTCAAGGACAGCTTATCAAATAAAGCGACTAATGTCATTTGGACACTGTCCCGAAATCACATTGAAAGTGACCAATCACCTCTTAACTTTTATCATAGACAGTGGTGCATTGATAAATATCAGGCCAGTGGAAACATATACCACCCTATCCCCTATGTCTCGCCTCACTTCATCAAGTACTGAGGTATATACTTGGGCCACTTCTGAGCCACTACAAAGTCAAGGATCGTTCATAGAGACAATTAAACACAAAAAGACATCAGTGCTAGCCATTATTCATGTTCTAGAAGAAACTTCATCAAGTAATTGTATGCTCAGTTTTGCCACTGCTGCTGACATGGGGTTGATATCCGCCAACTATAACCTCTGTGCTCAGTGCAAGATTACGAGCCAGTACCCATCGTTCTTTCATTGACTGGGAACACTCAAGAAAATTGATGTACAGCTTCCCATCAAAGAAGACATTTGCCCTGTGGCTCAGTGACACTGTAGAGTTGCCTTCCATTTACAAGTAGCTGTAGAGAAAGAGTTGGAAGCACTTTTAAAGCATGAGATCTTTTAGTGTTCCACAGGTCCCACGCCATGGGTTTTGCATATAGTAGTAGTACAAAAAAGGACAGTAGCTAAGCAGTGCACATTTGTGTTGATATGCACCAGGTAAATAGCACTGAGAGGGCATTTCTACCTCTCAGTGCTGTTTTCTTCAGGGCATTTCCTATATGTATCCAAGATGCAGCGACTTCCCAAGCCCTGGAGCATACCAATGAAATACGCCACATGGCAGCTGCAGATGTATATGTCTTTATTCCTCAGCATACACACACACACATTATATCAAACTCAATATTAGCCACACTTTAACACCTCCCTGTATATAACATGTTTCTTCACCAAAGTCCACCAAGAACCAAGAGGGTTCTAAAGAGCATAACATCATTATGCTCCAGTACCAACAATAGAACAAGAATTGTGCTGGCACAAAAAGGGTTTTGTAGAAATAAATGTTTGCTGATGTGTTGATGTTTAACCTACTGTAGACATGTGTAATAGGCCATTGACTGGAATTTCTTGCTTCATAGCTAGATGGGGTTTGCATCTTGGTAACTTAAGCATGATTTTCAAACAACTACTCTGTAAGTGGACACCTCACTTTTGTTTCAATTCTTTTCCGAGTTGCGTAGATCCCTCTTACTTTGCCATTGTTCACTGATTGATCCAAGGTCCATTGGGATAGTTTGTTCCGATGCCTCTCCCAAACAACAAGGTGGCTGTGTCCCCTGGTTGTGGAGTGAGGGGTTGATCTAAAGGCCCAGAGAGACTGGCACAGAGCTTGGCTTAGGTCTATTCCGTCCATAGGCGCTCGATGAATGACACTTTTGAGCGTGCCTATAAATCGTTCAACTACACCCTTGACCTGGGTCCAGAGGGGTGTACTCTTTTGGTGTTTGACGATGAGTTGGACAAGAAATTCTTTGAGCTCTTTGCAATTAAAGGGCGGGTCATTACCAGATAGGTTCGTGAACATGATCATGCAATTAAATGGAGCCAAAGTGTTTTCTGTCTTGAGCTAAACAAAGGATATCATCAACTCGAGCAGCAGGAGAACTGCAGGTACCTTACTACCTTTTCAACTCATGTTGGTTTGTTCAAATATTAGACTGAGTTTTGGAGTATCTTTGGAGATATTTCAGGACATTATTAGGCGAGTAAGCCAACCTGTCTCTCATGCTTTCAATTACAGTGATGGCATACTGGTTTTTGAGAGAACACATGAGTAACATAACAAAGCTGTTAACCAAGTGCATCATTAACTTGCTGGTGCATGTCTCAATCTGAACGCTGTGAAGTGCGAGTTTCACAAAATCAAACTCTAGCTTTTTAGGCAATATTCTCAGATGGGGAAATGACTCCAGACGCAGACAAGGTGCAAGCACTGTCCCCCACGTTCTCTCTCCCTCTCCCCCTCATGTTACCATGCTGTGATGCTTTCTAGGAATGCCCAGTTATTGCTCAAGATACATTTGCAACTTTGCTACAGTGAGTGCCCCATTGAGTGTCTTGCCAAAGTGAAATGTACCATTTCAGTGGTCTCCGGAATGCTGACAGAATTCCAAAGACATCAAACATGCAATTGGGAATGTAACTGAAATGGCCTACTTTGACCACAACTCACATACCAAAATAACAGTTGATGCGAGCCCGGTAGAGCTATTGGCAATCCTTGCTCAACACAATGTCCTTCTAAATGTTAAGAGACGCATTATGGCCTATGCCAGTCGAAGCCTGTCTGAAACAGAACGTGCCCACTCTCAGCCAGAGAAAGAGAGTCTGGCCGTGGTGAGGGCCTTCGAACATTTAAATTTATTCCTCAAAGGAAAATGATTCACTATCATCACTAATCTTCAGGCATCACTTACAGTCTTTGGCAACCTGAAGGCTAAGATGCCCCTCACATCAGGAGGTGGGGGTTGAGACTATAAGAGTACAACAATGAGATAGCACATAAACCAAGGAAGGATCAAACCCAGCAGAATACTTTTCATGAGCGTCGCTACATCATCACTGTTTGACATCCAAGACAGCTGAAGCCTATCTCATCTTTTTTGTGAGATCCAGGACACCAGCGGCTCTGTGTGCAGAACAAATCATTGCTGCCACGAATGCAGATAAAGAACTGACCATAATCAAAGACCTTATTACCATGCAAGCATGGAGGAGGAATACCTGTCCCCTTGCTGATAATGTTGAATTCCAAAAGTTGAAGAATGTATAGGATGAGATAGCAATCAACCAAGAAGGTGTAACATTGCAAGGCTCAAGAATCGTCACACCTAAAAGACTAAAATCGCGGTTCATTGAGCTAGCCCATGAAGGATCCCATGGTATTGTGGCCACCAAGAGAACCTTAAGAGATCGAGTGTGGTTTTCTCGACTAGATGCGTGAGTTGAGAAGGAACTGAAGGCTTGCCACATTTGCAATTGTTTGTCTATCAAGTGATGCAACACCCAGTGACAATGTTTGACCTTCCTGCCCATGCTTGGGAGAGTGTTTCAATTGACTTTTTTAGGCTGTTAGGAAATGGACATCATCTCATGTTAGTCATTGGTGAATATTTACTTTTTCCTTTGGTGGAAAACCTGTCTGATAATGACCCGCCCTTTAATTGCAAAGAGCTCAAAGAATTTCTTGTCCGACTCATCGTCAAACACCAAAAGAGTATGTTGCGTGTTTATCTAGGTTCCTGATCGATACTGTGACCTTATGCCCCTATTCGGCTATAAATCCATTTATTCCCTATATTGGCATAACCGTTCAAGTGCGATTTTCTGAAAAGTCATCTCTGGCCTTACACGAACAGAGCCACATTCCAGAATAGTTCTCTCTGCCACTTCCTTTGCGACCAATTAGTGCAATGACAGAGCAGTAGTCACTATCTGATATTCCTAGATAACACTCCGAGTTCTTCAACAAGATAAAAACTCAGCAAACCTGGAAATCCCCGCTTGCTATGTTTTGATTAGTAATGGAACTCTAATGAGCAACTGATAACTATCACTTCCTAGTGACATCTTTAATTGACGTCTTATGTCCAGCAAACTTGCGTCAAACCCGGCACCTGTCAGGTATAAATATTACCAACGTTGCCTTAAGCAATGCGAGCTACTGTTGCTGATGCCAGCTGCCTGCAAGACCCCGTGTTGGTAAATCTAGCACTCTGTCGCTGCAGCCTGCTGTCCCTGTGGTGGTGAAGCTGCTGATACCATTATCGCTGCTAAAGCGCGAACTATGGTGCAGTACGCTTAAGGAGCTGAACAGCCGTCCTCTGCGAAGACATCCAGCAGATTCCAGCTGCCCGCGGACGCTGTCCCCCCTCCTTCCTCGACGCGCTGAAGAGAAGCCGCTGCCTTTCTCGTGCAGAGAAATCCAGCTCCGGCGTTTCCGGTCTACCCTCGCGGGTGACTGGGATATCGAGAGAGAACCCTGAAGGAGATACCAATCCTCCATCATTCTATTCAGAGGTATGGTGTTGACTAAACCCTTAGACGAGAATTCTTTAAACAAACCTTGGCAAAACCAACTTAACTTAAAGCTACTTACTTACTCCCCTTCCACGTGTTAGGCTTAGGTCAGGCACACTGGGGTAGGCTCAGTTAGAAGCACCAGTTGAGTATGTTAGCCTAATGTATATATGACTGTATATATGTTTTATTACTTTTAAACCATTGTATGGCTAAGAAACCATATCAATGCTTTTACAGTTCTATTTCGCAATACTTATTTTACTGTACGTACTTTTTATCATAACAATTATTGCAATTGTGGCAATACATTTCTCTTGTACGAGAAGAAAGACTGTTCAATAAATGTTAACCCTTTATTGACAAACGCCCGTCTCTCTATTCTCTACATCTCGTGAAAGTAAACTGCACTAGACTGACAGAGTGAAATACATGTCTATTGTTTCACACGACCCTAGAGATTGACTCTTGATCTGAGGAGCAAAGTTGTCATGTTGCACGGTTGTTGGAAAGCTGAATCCCTTCTTGTCTGTGCCAAGGAAGCTGATCACTTCCTATGCAGAGAAGAAAGTTTCCAGTGACCTCTGAGCTAGTTGGTAACACACCCAATTAAGTTTAGCATAGTCAGTGGAGGCCTGGAATATCCGCAGTTCCACGTCGATACTACTGTTTATGTTATTCCAATGCGCAGGGCCTAGTGGGAAACTAGGAACTACACTACATGGCGCCCAACGTTTGGTAAGGCGATAAACTAACGCAAGACTTTTAGAGTAACTCAGTCGTGCATATTTCACACCCCTATCTCCCGTAAATACTCCAATAGACGTCTGGAGTGGGTGAAAGGTTAAAATCCGCCCGAACTCAGTAGGAAGAGATTCCTATGTAAAGCTCTGGTTTATTCAACGTTGAAGGATACAGTGTTCCAAAATATTGTGCACCTAATCTTTGTCTCCTTGGAGACCTACTCTGCAAACCCTGCATTTTTAAAAATGTCAGACAGTGAAGAAGAAAGGGAAGCAGCTAGACTGGCATCCCTACTAATTGAGGAGGACTCGAGTCTCCTACAGACAGACCCGGATGCTATTATCATCCCGGTCCACTTAAGAAGATCTATAACGTTAAAACTTATAGAAAACGGACTGACACCTCAAGGTGGTACAGTAATTTTCATGATAGAGGCTCACGAGTATCGGCAGACAGAGGTATTCTATTCATGGATAAACTTTCCAGCGGTAAACGCTATAACAAAAGAGTTTCACTATTACAAAATAGAGGAACCTCCGGGAGAGTACTCTCCTTTCGAGGAGATTGAAATCCCACTTAAATTTCAAGAGCACCTGCTCTGGTTTAATGGCGCCCTAAAACACAATGATCACATTACCAGGCTCGGTCCACTAGGTAGACCAGGAGCAACGTGGCCGGTTCTAGCCAGCTACACACCACATCCTGACATTGTAAAAATGTCTAGAGAAAAGCTGTTAGTACAGCTAAACACATTAATAAAAATACATAGGCAATTAGTCCAATATGTAATGCGGACTGCAACAGTCCAGCCAGCTGTTAATACACCACAGCTGACCCCTCATCAGGGGAACACAAATAAAATTACACCACAGAACATACAGTCATGTCTTGGTAAAACACCCGTAAAACGGGAACAAATTCCTTTCTGGTTAGCACAGAAAATCACTCAAATAGAGGCAGTATTTCCTGATACTACCCCTATTGAGAAACACAGAATCTTGACCATCTGCCTTCCTATGGGAATCGCACCACACGTGGAGGACTGTGACACTTGGGGTACAGTCTTTGCTTCCATTTACACAAAAACACACGGTGTTCCGTCTATGGCGGTAATACCAGAAGTGCTAAAACAGATTCAAAATGAATTCGGTCCAGAGCCCGCTTTAAATCTAGGTATGAAATTACTGAAAGACTTCAAGCAGGTCACGGCTATATTATTAGCCAACATTAGAGGAGAAGCAGCATCTGTGGCGATTCGCCAGAAGTTGAAGGAAACAGATATAAAAGATCCTGTTGAGCTTGCAAAAATCATAGAAAAATGCTATGAAGAATTAGGTAGAGACAGCTTGGGGGGGAAACCAGTAAAGCCCCAACTGCTCGAAAATCCTGAAAAATTATTTATTAAAAATAATTTAAATACTCCTAAAAAGAGCTGGGATGGAAATAAACAATCCACTCCCAAGGAAAAAGTTTTCCAGTCCAGAGGAAGGTCTCCTCGACGGAGGGAAAGAACTCCGACTCGAGAACGCCAGTCTCCCCAGAGGGAGCCCTCTGAGAAAAGATATAACCTTAGAAATAGGGATAATCTGAAAAAACCTGATAGATATCAAAGTATTGATACACGTCCCTCTCAATCTCTTCCACAGAATTCGGAAAGAAGAGGACGGTCAGACCCAGGAGAGCACGCCAAGTCCAAAGACAAGGAACCTGCTCAAAATAAGAAATCTCAATTTCAGAAAAAGAAGGTAGCCAGTATTAGAGTAATCAACCATGCCGAGAATGCTGAGGACACAGTTGAAAAACGGGGAGTGGGCATTGACAATGTTGGACAGTGCAGCAGAAATCAGTATAGCGCGCAAGATCTTGATGAGTCATCTGGAGACAGTGGACACGAATGAATACATTCAGGTTGAAACTGCCGACGCCAGACTTAGCGAGCCCCATAAAATATACGAAATAACATTGCGTATAGAGGGTGATAAGACTAGGAAAATTAAGGGTCTATTTTGGGATAAGCTCTCAAAAGGCTATGATATTCTGTTAGCTGAAAAAGATTGGCCCCCAGAGTTTGTCAGGGAGTGCCCTCGTGGCGAAGAAGTGATTATGCCTGCCTTCTCGAATCACATACCGATTCACAAAAAATATACATATGCAAGGAAATGGGCAGTAGCCCAGGCACCTGCATTATATAAAAATCATGTAGGATGGGATGAGGAATCACCTCCTCACAAAATCCAATTAAAAAGTGAACCAACTGCCCAACGGCAGTATCCCATAAAGCAAGAAGCTAAAAAACAAGTCAGGGAGATCTTAGATCAATTTGAGTACCAGGGGGTGATTGAAACATGCACCTCTCAAATGAACAATCCTTTGTTTCCTGTCTCCAAGCCAGACAATTCATATCGTCTAGTTTTGGACTACAGACATCTTAATACATGTTGCAAAACCTTTGCAGTACAAAACTCGCATAGTGCAGCCCTAATGAATAACATAGTTAGGAAAAAATATAAAACGACATTAGACATTTCTAATGGTTTCTTTTGTCAAAACATTGCACCAGAAAGCAGATATTTGACCGCTTTCTCTGCATTTGGGTCGCAGAAAAAATTCTGTCGTCTCCCACAGGGGTTCAAGAACAGCCCAGGACTATTCTCAGCCAGGGTAACAGAGTTACTACAAATCTATGATGATGAAGCATTGTCTTACGTAGATGATATTTATCTCACAGACGACGACTTGGATACTCACTTGAAAAGAGTGAACACCATTATACTTGGGTTCGCAGCAGAGGGTTACAAATTCAACTTTAAAAAGTCTCGAATTGCCCATCTGACAGTACTGTTCTTAGGGTACGAATTATCAAGTGAAGGGAAAAGCCTAGCGGACAACTTCTTAGAGAAGTGCGCTGTACTCCAAGCTCCAAAAACGCTGAAGAATTTACAATCCATTCTAGGTTTTCTGAATTTCGGAAGAACATACATTCTAAATTACGCAGAGAGGGTTAAACCTCTCTACGAACTAATTAAACCTGATTTTAAACAAATCAATTGGACTCAAAAACACACAGAAATTTTGAGATCACTGCAAACAGACATGTTAGCAAAAACAAAATTAGATACACGTGACAACACGATAGATCTTATAATCCGAGTCATCCCAGGAAGATGCGGATTCACATACCTGACCTCTAATGAGGGAGAAAAGGTACCAATTTCAATTAAATCTCACTTGTACACACAAGCAGAAAAAACATTCAGTCACACAGAAAGAACTGTGAAAGCAGTGCAAATCGCATTAGCAAATGAACGAGAACTAGCACACGGCAAAAGGATTAATATCCTCACAGCGGAATCCGCCTTCGAGGCGCTATTCAGCCCAGTAAACCTGCCTACAGTGTCACTGGATCCGAAATGGATACAGTGCATAGATTCTCTAGGAGCGGAAGACGTGAAATACTATTTCGCCCCGCAATTTGAAGAACTGAATGATTTAGAATATGAAGAAGAATATCCTCTGCCAATCGAAATTCTGCCTCTCCCACAATACGCCTGTATAATCTATACAGATAGCTTTGTACAGCATTTCAACGTAGAGAGAAAATCCTACGATGCAGCATGTGCGATCATTAAAGGTCGTTGGCTGTGCGGTAAATTCAGACCGAAAGTAACAAAAACTGAATCTGTAAGAAACTGTTCGGTTCAGAGAACTGAAATCAGATCTTTAAAGATGGCGCTCGAAAATGCAGAACGTGAATTCCCGACACTTATAGTGTGCGATTCTCATTTTTGCGTCAACTCTTACAACAATAAACTGCAGAGTTGGATCAAAAACAACTACAAAGATGACACAGGTGCCACAATAAAGCATAAATTGCTCTGGAACGAGGTAGCTCTTTTATACAAAGAACTACAAAGACTCACGTGATTCACGCACAGAGTCTTCAGCGTGATGGCGTTCACGTTTCAGGGAATTCATTGGCTAATACAGCCAAAGCGGAAGCAACTAAACCGGTTTCCGTAGCCACAAAAAAGCGTACAGATAAATACATAGACGGGGAAACAATGCTGGCAGTAAAAACGACCGTAAAAGGCGACTGTGCAGCACTACCCGTAAACTATCCACTCAATTATGCATACATAATCGATGCAAACTCCGTTCCTTTTGCTCGAATCCCTGGAGTGGGGGACAGAGTAATTCCAAACAGGAGCAGGAGGGGCTTCCTCTTACTGGAAGCACACATGGGGTTGGGTCTGAGACACCAAACAATCAAAGCCTCTCTGAAAGAATTACAATCAGAGTACTGGTGGCCAGGAATGAGTATAGATATTCAATGTTTTGCTCAAAATTGTGAAAACTGCAACCGAGATCGCAGAAATGAACAGGCCAGTGTAGTTTCAGGATCCCTTCTAGACAGCATAAGGCGGTCTATCTGCGCAATCAAAGAAGAGAAGCGCGTCCCAGTGTACACCATTAAGACGAAAAGCACTTAAAAAATGAGGCCCCCAGCGCTCGGCTGACGCTAGAACGGTTATGAAAGATTTGCGAGTCAATATCGGCACATACGCAATTACCACGTTCCATTCTGACCAGGGTCCTGCTTTCAGCTCTCGAGCTTATAAGGAGGCCATGGCCAGCATGGGAATTGGGTTGCGGTATTCTTGTCTGTCATACCCCGGAAGGGAACAGTGTGGTAGAAAGAAAAAACCGTGACATAAAGCAATCTATAACAGCGAAGGTATTAGGTTCAGGCGCTGGGTGGGTCAAACATTTAATAAGTGTCCAGTCTAGTCTTAACAACATGCCAAGAAATTCTCTAAAAGGTTTCAGCCCATACGAACTATTGTTCGGAATTAGAATGCGAGTTCAGGACCTCGATAGTCAGATGTCAGTGGTACAAGAAGAAACAACGCACTTTGATGTAAAAGATCGTTTGGCTGTTTTACAGGAACTGAATGAAACAAGAAAATCATTAAGCAACATAAAGTTAAAGCAACAGCCAAGTACCACTGACGAGGCACCACCCGCAACAGCCCCAGCAAGGCCTGTCTGGATTCCAAAGATTGGGGATCTAGTCAGAGAAAAGATCGCGGTTAAGAAGGAATTTGGGCCTTCTTACAGAAAAGCAGTACCTGTCTTGGCAGTCACCGGAACAAGATCAGTTGTGCTAGCGCCCCTTGCTGGTAAAAAGGAGAACAGAGTTGTGTCTATCGATCTGGTAAAACCACAAGCATGTGGCCTATAATCAACAGTAGGCCCAGTGGACTCCCAAGAAACAACAGAATACCCAAACTTGCAACAATCCAAGAGGTTCAAACTGAAAGACTAATCACATTCGATCAGCCTGCAGTGCACAATGAAGGACTATGCAATAATGCCATGGAACTCGTGCCTCTTGAAACACAGATTGAAACAGTTCGTCAAGAAACAACACCAGTCTACAATGATGTGGCATCAGAAAGTGCTACCGAGAGACAGATTGAAAGAACAATCCCATCAATTGACAGAACTGCCTCTGGTTATTTCATCAACTTCGACAACTTCTCTGAAGATTTAAATGACCCGGAAGTGATGCCAGAAACTAAAAAGACTTTTAAAGAAAAAGCAACGGAACTCTTTCATCAACTGAAGGAAATCTACCTAATTTCCCCTTGGCTAGAGTTCTGGTTCGGTCTAGGTGTATTTTTCCTCCTGCTTTGGCTCATCATGGTACTGTGTTTGGGAAAATTCATTGAAGGAAAATATATTACAATGGACACAGCAAGTCAGAACATCAACCTAGTCCTGAAACCACACAGATCATCCCACGTGAAGAAAAGAGAACTGTCAACAGTAAATGTCACAGCAATTCCAATACCTGGTGGGGTAGTATGGGAAAAAACAGACTATGAGATCTATGGTCCGGTCGAAATCCTGAAGTATCCTCATCAACTAAAGGTTTCCTTAAGTGACTTTGTGACACCAAGTACATTCTCTGATGATTGGGACTTTAACAGTATTAATGACATGATGTCTGATTTAGTAATGTCAGCTAGATTCACAGATCATGATTATTTACAAGGTTCATCTAGTTATGAGCAGTTATTCTGTTACACCCACTATGGGGATCATTACTTGCATAAATCTGCACAGCCTAGAAATGTTTTTATGTATAATCAATGGGAACATTGTTCTACACCACCTAAAAGCAGTTCTAAAGCATTTTTTGAGAAATTCAAATACTTCTCAGGGTTTAACACCAGTGATGCAGAAACGTTTTATTACAAACTGTTAGATAAAACAGGAATGAAAACAATGCTGACAAATTCTAAATTGATATATTCAGAAGCATTTTATGACAAAATGATGACATTTGGTTTTGATTATTGGAAAAATAATATTGAAACAAAAACAATTTGGGGTACAAAAGATTGGCAGGTGCAAGGCATTGAAGCACTATTTAGAACCTGCATGATACCAGAACAAATGTTATTTTTAAATGACACAATACACCAAACATCTTGTCTTGGCCTAGCTAAGATCAAAGACCTTAAAACACCGTCTATTCCGAAGCCAATACCAGAAAATGCAACCGCTGATATTGAGTTAGACGTGTCACAAATTTTACATTTCAACAGAACAAATCCTGATTGGAAAAAGTGGTTAATCTGGCCTACAGACACAAATAGCTGTCAAGATAGATTCCTGAATAAAACACAGGGGTTACAAATGACCAGATTAGACCCTAGATATTCCCAGAGACAACATCCAGGGATTATAACAACATATAGTGTAGGGAAACTCTGCCTTGAATGGCTAACTTCGTCCACACTGGCTGAAATTAAGCAACACTTGTCTTTGCTAAAAGATGGTGCTGATTTGCGCGATTTCATTCTTGGACCACGCAAACAGCGTCAAAAGCGTTTCATAGCGACCAGTATCTATGCTGCTTACAACGAGGCTTGGAAAGTAAAGCAAATTGAAACTGCCGAAAAAATACGAGAAATTGATCGTATTAATTTGGAGAAATCACTTTCTGTGGTAGACAATGGGTTAATGACTCTGTCTTCCAGAATATATTCGTAGGACAATATTGTATCCTCTGCCTTTGATGTGATAGACAGAGATTTGCTAATGTTACAACATGGCCAGTCTCAATTACGCTCTATTATAGAATTAGGCTGGACGCTGCAAAATCTTCGTTCAGGCTATGTGCCTTGGCGTTTAATCAACACAACGTCATTATTTTCCAGTTTTAACCTTACTGATAAACAGATCAGTTTGGCACAGAAAGGAGCAGACTATAAAATCCTGAGCATCGAAAAACTCGAGAGATTACCATTGACAATGTCAGAGAGTCCTGTCATTGAATGGATAATACACGGAATTATCACAATTCCGATAACAACTTTCCGATTTAAAAAGTGCCTTGAGTACATACCTGCTGGCCAGTATGAACAATTGGGTAAAGGATATGTAAAATCACAATGGAAATTACCATACACTCATTCTTGCTATAGTGTCAGCGACAAATATGTATTTCTTAGTGGGGAGAACTGTAAACATTCACTAAGCGGTATACTTTTGTGTCAGGGTATTAATTTACACGGAGCATGTGATGGAAATTCAAACAACCTTTCATGCCACCAGCTAGTCACACCTGCAACTCAGATAGAGCCCTTCTTTATGCAACTCGCGAACGGGAGTTACATTCTTAGAACGGATCACAGATGTTGTGGCCTCGTGCCAGGGAAAAGTTATCTAGTAGAAGTAACATCCATGGTCAAATGCTGTGTGCAAGCATTGTTTCCGAGTGGGCCTCCAGACATAGTGACTCCCATCTGGCCTCGTCTGAATCTCTATTCTATACGAATTGATACATTAAGCAAAATGAAATCTGTACTTTTACAGACAACAGTGCCTATAACGTCATCTGAAGAGACGTATGATCTTCTAGTTGCAAGGACAGCTACTGAAGTTCATGACCTTTTATCAACAAATTGCCCCGTGCATTTTGTAGAAATGTTCAGCCAACTCCTTAACATGTCTAGTGCAACAAGCATCCCAGGCATATTTAAGACAGTCTTTACGGGACTGCTAACACCCTTCCAGGCAATTTTGGGAATCTTTCCTAATTTTGTGCACTCCATTTTTGGCGGCATACCATTATTTTTGGGACTCGTCGCAGGGATTCTATTTTTGACCCTTCTGCTACGTTATGGCAAGCCTCGGCTCAGACATAGCTCCCATGGGAATGGAAGAGACAATCCTAGCAATGCGCTACCGGGACAGGATAACTAACGTCCTTGGATTGGCCAGGCTTAGAGATCTAAACATGACCTGGTTCCTTTCATTCAGACCGATATGGCAAAATTGCATTTTACCTGTGCTACGGTGTATGCTTTGCGGCGATGAATGCGTGTTGGACATCTGTCTTTCACTTCCATCAGCAGTACCAATGGACGTCGATACTTTGCTCAGTCCAATAACGGCTCACGCATTGTGTTGTCCCCAGCGGCTACCAATCCTGATGACGGCATTCGTGGAGACTCCTGTACTACAGCCAAGTGGTAACAGTGGAGCGAGTGACAAAAGCAACATCATCCAGGTACAACGTTCTGTGAGCATTGCTGGTCCTGCCTTCGATGACAGCAATCATTCTCACACCTGCCAAGTTACAGCGCTATCTAATTTGGTTGAACTATCACCTGATTTTGTAGACCAATTCTTTGAGAGCCTGTCTGATACGATGTTCTCACCCGTACAGAAACAATAACTTTTGAGAAGCTTTCCGACACACAGCGTTCCCATGAACTCTGAATTCGGCCTTCAGTTTTGATCAACAAAAACTGCCAAGAGCGTTGGAAAACTATTTTCTTTGAATTGGACAATTTTTCTAATATTGACCTTTTTTGGCACGAACAATTCTTTGCTTAACGTAAAAACTATTCTTAGAGAACAGAAGCTTCACACTTCTATTTCTAAACACATCTAGAGACATAACAACATTACACCAGCCTCTAGCACACATGTTGTTACAATGCATTTTTATGTGATGATTTATCTCGCCTTTCTTCTGTCAGAGATACTTCATGTGTAATTCCTTTTGCATAATCGTTCATTGATTTCATATGCAATAATTTTTTGAATGATTACTATGCTTTAAAAAACGTACAGTACCTAAATTCATGTATTACAAGTACGCCTATTTCGAATGCATTTATGTATTTTGGGGTGGGCAATGTTACACATGCATCTAATTGCTTTAGTTTTAGTAATTTTGATGGACATTAACCTGTGGAGTGGGTGTTGCTTGTTTATCTAGGTTCCTGATCGATACTGTGACCTTATGCCCCTATTCGGCTATAAATCCATTTATTCCCTAAATTGGCATAACCGTTCAAGTGCGATTTTCTGAAAAGTCATCTCTGGCCTCACACGAACAGAGCCACATTCCAGCATAGTTCTCTCTGCCACTTCCTTTGCGACCAATTAGTGCAATGACAGAGCAGTAGTCACTATCTGATATTCCTAGATAACACTCCGAGTTCTTCAACAAGATAAAAACTCAGCAAACCTGGAAATCCCCGCTTGCTATGTTTTGATTAGTAATGGAACTCTAATGAGCAACTGATAACTATCACTTCCTAGTGACATCTTTAATTGACGTCTTATGTCCAGCAAACTTGCGTCAAACCCGGCACCTGTCATGTATAAATATTACCAACGTTGCCTTAAGCAATGCAAGCTACTGTTGCTGATGCCAGCTGCCTGCAAGACCCCGTGTTGGTAAATCTAGCACTCTGTCGCTGCAGCCTGCTGTCCCTGTGGTGGTGAAGCTGCTGATACCATTATCGCTGCTAAAGCGCGAACTATGGTGCAGTACGCTTAAGGAGCTGAACAGCCGTCCTCTGCGAAGACATCCAGCAGATTCCAGCTGCCCGCGGACGCTGTCCCCCCTCCTTCCTCGACGCGCTGAAGAGAAGCCGCTGCCTTTCTCGTGCAGAGAAATCCAGCTCCGGCGTTTCCGGTCTACCCTCGCGGGTGACTGGGATATCGAGAGAGAACCCTGAAGGAGATACCAATCCTCCATCATTCTATTCAGAGGTATGGTGTTGACTAAACCCTTAGACGAGAATTCTTGAAACAAACCTTGGCAAAACCAACTTAACTTAAAGCTACTTACTTACTCCCCTTCCACGTGTTAGGCTTAGGTCAGGCACACTGGGGTAGGCTTAGTTAGAAGCACCAGTTGAGTATGTTAGCCTAATGTATATATGACTGTATATATGTTTTATTACTTTTAAACCATTGTATGGCTAAGAAACCATATCAATGCTTTTACAGTTCTATTTCGCAATACTTATCTTACTGTACGTACTTTTTATCATAACAAATATTGCAATTGTGGCAATACATTTCTCTTGTACGAGAAGAAAGACTGTTCAATAAATGTTAACCCTTTATTGACAAACGCCGTCTCTCTATTCTCTACATCTCGTGAAAGTAAACTGCACTAGACTGACTGAGTGAAATACATGTCTATTGTTTCACACAACCCTAGAGATTGACTCTTGATCTGAGGAGCAAAGTTGTCATGTTGCACGGTTGTTGGAAATCTGAATCCCTTCTTGTCTGTGCCAAGGAAGCTGATCACTTCCTATGCAGAGAAGAACGTTTCCAGTGACCTCTGAGCTAGTTGGTAACACACCCAATTAAGTTTAGCATAGTCAGTGGAGGCCTGGAATATCCGCAGTTCCACGTCGATGCTACTGTTTATGTTATTCCAATGCGCAGGGCCTAGTGGGAAACTAGGAACTACACTACAACACTCAATGGGGCTACAGTGAGTGCCCCATTGAGTGTCTTGCCAAAGTGAAATGTACCATTTCAGTGGTCTCCGGAATGCTGACAGAATTCCAAAGACATCAAACATGCAATTGGGAATGTAACTGAAATGGCCTACTTTGACCACAACTCACATACCAAAATAACAGTTGATGCGAGCCCGGTAGAGCTATTGGCAATCCTTGCTCAACACAATGTCCTTCTAAATGTTAAGAGACACATTATGGCCTATGTCAGTCGAAGCCTGTCTGAAACAGACCGTGCCTACTCTCAGCCAGAGAAAGAGAGTCTGGCTGTGGTGAGGGCCTTCGAACATTTAAATGTACTCCTCAAAGGAAAATGATTCACTATCATCACTAATCTTCAGGCATCACTTACAGTCTTTGGCAACCTGAAGGCTAAGATGCCCCTCACATCAGGAGGTGGAGGTTGAGACTATAAGAGTACAACAATGAGATAGCACATAAACCAAGGAAGGATCAAACCCAGCAGAATACTTTTCATGAGCGTCGCTACATCATCACTGTTTGACATCCAAGACAGCTGAAGCCTATCTCATCTTTTTTGTGAGATCCAGGACACCAGCGGCTCTGTGTGCAGAACAAATCATTGCTGCCACGAATGCAGATAAAGAACTGACCATAATCAAAGAACTTATTACCATGCAAGCATGGAGGAGGAATACCTGTCCCCTTGCTGATAATGTTGAATTCCAAAAGTTGAAGAATGTATAGGATGAGATAGCAATCAACCAAGAAGGTGTAACATTGCAAGGCTCAAGAATCGTCACACCTAAAAGACTAAAATCGCGGTTCATTGAGCTAGCCCATGAAGGATCCCATGGTATTGTGGCCAGCAAGAGAACCTTAAGAGATCGAGTGTGGTTTTCTCGACTAGATGCGTGAGTTGAGAAGGAACTGAAGGCTTGCCACATTTGCAATTGTTTGTCTATCAAGTGATGCAACACCCAGTGACAATGTTTGACCTTCCTGCCCATGCTTGGGAGAGTGTTTCAATTGACTTTTTTAGGCTGTTAGGAAATGGACATCATCTCATGTTAGTCATTGGTGAATATTTACTTTTTCCTTTGGTGGAAAACCTGTCTGATAATGACCCGCCCTTTAATTGCAAAGAGCTCAAAGAATTTCTTGTCCGACTCATCGTCAAACACCAAAAGAGTACACCCCTCTGGACCCAGGTCAAGGGTGTAGTTGAATGATTAATAGGCACGCTCAAAAGCGTCATTCATCGAGCGCCCATGGATGGAATAGACCTAAGCCAAGCTCTGTGCCAGTCTCTCTGGGCCTATCGATCAACCCCTCACTCCACAACGAGGGGACACAGGCACCTTGTTGTTTGGGAGAGGCATCGGAACAAACTATCCCAATGGACCTTGGATCAATCAGTGAACAATGGCAAAGTAAGAGGGATCTACGCAACTCGGAAAAGAATAATTAAGACATATGGATATCTGTGTCACCATGCTCAAGAGACAGCTTTTGACAAAGGAGACTGGGTACCGGTTAAGCAGAGACAAAAAGCAAAAACAGACACTCCTTTTGCCATTGATCCTTTACAGGTTGTAGTTTGCAAGAGACATATGGTGACAGCACATCGTCTCGGACAAGCCATCACTTGGGACACATCACACTTTAAACACCTACCGCAACACTTGTCGAGTCCTGAAACAATGCATGAGGTGACCCCGCCAGCCGGTCCGGCTCAAGCACCCGAGCCTATGTCGCTGTTGCCTGATCAGGGTAGACCGTGATCATCTCAGATCACCCGAGCCGGTAGACAAGTGCAAACGCCTCGTCTACTAATCGAGAATAATTTTTTTTAACAAAGGGGAATATATAGCATATTGATGTTATGCTCGGTAGGAAACCTGTGATTCAGGGCGGACTTTGGGGAGGAAACATGTCATACGCAGGCAGGTGTTAAGGTGTGGTTAATATTGAGTATGAGATAATGTGCAATGCGTAAGTGTATGCTCAGGAATAAAGAAGTATTTGACATTAGCTCCAGTGTGGTGTATTTCTTTAGCATGCTCAGCTAGGGGTTCAGAGGATTCAATAAATAAAGATATCTCCAGAGATGTGAACATATTTGCTGATGGGAAAGAGGGAGCAGGGTTTTAAAACTTGCAATGCTCAGTAGCATTTTAGTGGTTCATGAGGAACTTTTTAAATATATTTTTCCTTTTACTTAGGTAAAGTAGAGAATGCTGCGTAACACTTTGATCTGCCGACTGAGAACTTGGGGAACCAAGTTTGAATGTCATCCTCAGATTAACATCCTGTGATTCTGCACACTTCAGTTAATCTCAACGTGCCTACGAGAAAATCAATATGTACTTGTGGATTGTAGCTGGAGCTCATTTAAAGTGCTCCAATACCTCTGTGTCAAGTTAACGCTATATACAATTAAAAAAAAACCTGCAAACTGCAGGCTCAAAGCAATGAGGTGTTGGAAAGGGTTAAAAGGATGGAGAGAAGGAAAATCTGTGCACCGTTCATTTAAAAAGAAGCATAAACCATTTAAAGCCAAACCTCAGTATGATTAAGGAATTGCATGGTTTTACAATGGCTCAGCACTGTAAAGGCGCAAACAATCAAGTTACTCGCTTTCACTTTATTTGTCATTGTTTACGCAGATCACATGCATATATATATTTTTAAGTTAAAAGAACTTATAGTTAATAAAAAATATAAAACCATATGGACCTGTAACTGCACAAGGGCATGGAAATGATGGAAGGACATCATTACCACATCCCGCCATTTGAAGTGCTTTTCTGATTGTTCTACTTGCAGATTTTAAAGAGCATCTTTGCAAACAGAGTTCCCCAAAATCATATTTCCCTTAAAATGCATACTTAGATTCAGTGAAAAAGGTTACAATAGATTTTTAACTAGGATGTACGCTCTGTTACGGGCAATACGCTCAGAATGACTGCCACTTATACCCACGCACCCATACGGCTTCATCAAAAGATCTCCGAAAAAAAAACCCTTTGGGGGACCCGTAGGGCATTGCAGCGCCGGCCCGACGAGAAGCAAAAGCCCAATGATAAAGCATGACATCCTTCAGGGTGTGTGAGGGCATCAAGATGAGTGCACACTGCCCCCCACAAGTAGCACACAACAAGAGTAGCTCTTAATTCCCTTCTTTTTTCTCCTCCACTTAGGAACAGTGACTCCCTTTTGCTTTAAGCAGAAACAAGAACACCTCCGAAAGGATTAGCTTCAAATCCTCCATCTACCGCTACCACAGGCTGCTAAGGGAGAAGAAGAAGGATGCGCTAGCTGATCGGATAAAATTGATCTCCTTCTACAGCAAAGAACTCTTCAAGATCGTCAGGGAGTTCTCCATCCCCTCTGCCACAGAAAACAGCACAACCCCCTGCCAAGAACTCTGCAACAAACACACCAACTTCTTCCACAACAAGACCATCACCACCTACAGAAACTTTGAACCCCAGCCCATGACAACAGACCCCCTCTACTTTAAACTCCTCACCGCAACCAGAACTGACCACCTGCTGACCACATGGAACCAGTTCATCCCCAGGGCCTCCCAGCCCCCCACCATGAACACCTTTCAATCAGGATTTCCCACGGATCTCTGCCCACACCACATTTTCAGTCTTAGAATCCACAGGATCAGCCATAAATTCACCACCTCACCCTCCTCAAACACTTTCCCTGAAGCCTGGAAACACACAAAGATCAAACCACTACTCAAGAAGCCATGAGCTGACCCCAGCGAACTCGAAAACTACCGCCCCATTTCCCTGCTCTCCATTCCGGGCAAGGTCCTGGAGAAAGACCTCTATGAGCCAGAAACTCACAAGCCATCTGGAACAGAAGCATCTCCTCAGCACTTCTCAGTCTGGATTCCGCTCAAACCACAGCATCGAGAGTGTTCTGATAGTTGCACCAGATGACATCCAAGCCCTCTTTGACTGGGGAGAAATGCAACACTAATTCTCCTCAACCTCTCAGCAGCATTCAACACCCTATCACTTCACATACTGATCAGAAGACTTTGCTACATCGTAATATAAGGAGAAAGAAGATGCACTCAAATGATTCACCTCCTTCCTCACTGGAAGACATCTGGAAGATCCCTCTACCACCGTTAACCTCTGAACCCAAAAACATCATAAGCAGCGTATCCCCAAGGATCATCCCTCAGCCCCACCCTCTTCAACACGTGCATGATTCCCCTAGTCAATCTCGTCCTATTCCACAGAATTAACATCAAATCCTAAGCAGACAACACCCAACTCATCCTCTCTCTCCTAAGACCCCACAAGCACCAGAACCAACTTCCACAGGTACATAATGAGCGTGGCAACCTGGATGTAGTACATCTGCCTCTGACAAAACAGAAGTACTCATCGCCAGCAGCGACAAAACTCCCCGTAATGACTCCTGGTGGCACCCAGATCTGGGACCATCACCCACACCCACTGAACACGCCAGAAAATTCGGCATCATCCTAGATGGCAAACTGACCATGAAGTCCTAGTTTAATGCAGTCTCCTCTGCCTGCTTCCTCATTCTGCGCATGCTACAAACAATTTTCAAGTGGCTCCCCATGACACAAGCTGCACCATCACACTGCCCCTTATCACCAGCTGATTGGACTATAGCAGCGCTCTCTACTCAGGGATTTCCACCCACCTCCTACTGAGACTTCAGACCATACAGAACGCAGCAGCCAGACTCATCCTCAACCTCCCTTGTCGAACCCCCATTACCCCCACCTCAGAAAACTCCACTGACTCCCCATATAGAAAATATGCCAATTCAAACTGTTGACTCATGCATGCAAAGCTGTATACAACCATGAACCCACTTGCATCAACCATTGCCTCAGCTTCCATCATTCTTCCAGAGCCTCAGAGCTTGGATACCCCCTGGGTGATTAGCTGCACCACATATAAATCCATTAATTTATTGGTTCTAAAGAAGGACCCTCCCTCAAAAAAGATGACAAGTTCTTATATTTAGAAGATTTTCCATAATCTGCTTGGAGCTGGAGAGCTACATCATTAAGCTACAAAGAGATAAGCTTGATAGCCGAGATGGCAGAGCTTATGATGCAGTCTCTTTTCTCAGTAGAATCTCATGTTAACACTCTCACAGATCATCGTTGTATTCAATGTCGCTTTAGGCAAATTGAAGGAAAGGATGACACATTTATTGAAGGGCATGTGAAGAGTGCATGCAATGGGGATAAAAGTCAAATAACTGATTACCTGCAAGATATAGTGGAACATCTTACATCGTACCCAATGAAGGAGCAGCTGCTCAAGGTGGGCGAAACACAACCAATACTGTTTTGTCAGGAGCTGTCTGATGGCTCTGTATCAGGACCTAACAAATGCAACATTGGTGAAGTGCAGCCAATATAATTTGCTAACAAATGGACTCAGTTTAAGTCAGATACAATTCTTCTTTCCTAGAAGGCATCCAAAAATTAGTCAAAGCAGATTCTGCAGATTAATCCAAGAAACTACTGGATGCTGTTAGTGTAGGAAGCTGGCTCTTTATATGGCATGCCAAAAAGAGTTATGCAGTGCACAGAGTCCAGGTATTCCCTTACAAGTGGACATGGGTGTGCTTTAGCAATCCCAAGGTGATCTTGTACTTGAACTTAGCGAGAAAACATACGATGTATACTGTCACTTAACAATGACTTACAGGACCCTTCCTCAGGTCTAAAGGTGAGTATGTCATCATTTGGGTCGTTCCATTGACTTTTGAAATCCCCAAGGAAGATTTGGTTAGGGGTTTGGTCCATGTTAGAGGAGATGGTCTCCATTAATTGTTCAATGAAAGGTAGGTTATTTCCGGAGGGGTGGTAAATCATATGGAGCTTGCCAAACATTTGTCATTGTTGCACATTTCGATCCAGAGGTATTCACAGAAAGACACTGGAGCCGTTTGTGCATGTTTTAGGGTGAGCATAGAGTAATAGATGCATGATTTACCTCCTCCAGCTTTTTCAGTTCTATCTAATCAGATGATGTCATAGTTGGGAGGCACTAGATTGTCCCGAATGGTTGAGGAGGTGTCATTGAGCCACATTTCCGTTAAGATAAAGAGGTCGAGGTCTTGTGCAAGTATGAGATTTGCAATGTCAGCTGTGTGACTTACCACTCGCCTGCAAATAAGGACCATAGACTTGATATGAGAATTGGTTACTACTGCCTCTTGGCGTGTTATAGGGATATGTAATAAATTATGCTTGTTTATAGTGCTATAGTTGAGACTGGGTTCTCTAAGTAGGTTGGAGGGAATAGATTGGATTGACCAGCGAGGGTAACAAGTCCTTTTGTGTGGTGTTGTATGATAGCAAAAGGAAGTGAAAGTCAGCATCAGATAGATGATCAGTAATCCTCTGGGGTCTGGAGTAGAGATTGAGAAGGAGTTGCGATCTCAAGGGCAAGATAGGTGGGTTCTTTGTGGTTAATGACTAAAGTGAGGAGTGTCTATCAATCATGGAAGGATTGGGTTGTTTAGTGACTGGATTTTTGTTTGTTCCAGCGGTCAGGCTGGGATTGCAAAGCTTCTCAGCTTCAAGGTTATGTGTATAAGGTTCTGGTGGTCACTCTTAACTAGTTGAAGTTAATATTTAAGGTCCGCAAGCTTGTCCTTAAGGGAAGGAAGGTCTCTGGGAGTATAGGATGGCCACAGGTAGGTGATTAGAGGATAAGGGTTAGACAGGATTTGATTAAACAGCTTGTGCGTTGGACTTTGAAGATGGGGAACCAGGTTCAAGCCTGGCGGGAGGGTCAAACTTCCTGTGATTCTTGACAAATCACTTATTTTCCCTGTGCCTAAAAATTAATGTGTCCATCTGTAAAGCAACTGGTACAAATGTAAAGTGCTCTCATCCCTTCGGGTCGAGTTGGTACTATATAGAAACTTTAAAAAGAAAGAAAATGGCAAAGCAGAGGTGATATTTGGAAGAGGGCTAGAAATAAGACTCAAATGAATGTCATCTATGTGCCAAATTCGCACCAGACTCCTTCCTAGATGACCCCCTTCATCGGAGCCTTCCTCGAAACTGTACGGTTTGTGTCTTCCTTCCAAGAGAGTCCATGACATTCAGGCTATGATCATGATCTTTTATCTTCGGTCCTGGATTTCAGTGAGGTCGACTCGGAGGCTGCTGAGACTGATGGCCTCTTGCATCCTGCAGATCAAGCACCGCAGATGGCATATGCAGGCTCTCTAGTAAGAATTGAAGTCCCAGTGGGAGCTCTCTGACCATGTCCAGATTTTGGAGGAAACTGCAAAAGATCTTCAGTGGTGGCTACTGGACTGGTCAACAGCAGACCCCTCTTCCTTCCTCACCCAGAGATGACAGTATTCACTGATGCGTCACTTCTGAGCTGGAGCATTCACCTGGTAGTGGTGGGGATCAGAGGCTTCTGGTCTCTGGCAAAGTCCTGGTTCCATATCAACTTTCTGGAGCAGAGGACCATTCTTGGTGCTGAAAGACTTTCTGCCATCCATCAAGGGAAAGCTAGTACAAGTGCTCAAGGACAACAGAACTGCAAAAAACAGGGTGGGTGCGGAAAGCCTATTGCCTGAGGAGCTGGTTTGACTGCCAGGGAATCTAGCTTGTGGTGACCCACCTGGTGAGCCCCTTAAATGCCAGTGCGGACGAACCCAACTGTCAGCACCTAATGGATCATGAGTGGCGCAAAGTCTCTTCTGTAAATGGGGAGAACCATAGCTCGATCTATTTGCTACTGATGAGAATGCGCAGTGTCAGCAGGTCTGTGTATTGGGATTTCCAAGGGGTCTCCTGCTCAGAGACGCATTCCACCTCGAGTGGATCTCAGGACTCCTGTATGCCTTTCCGCCGATACCATTCCTACCCGAGATCTCAAGAAGATTTGGACCAACAGGGTCAAAGTCATCCTAGCGGCTCAGGGCTGGGTACAGAGAGCATGGTTTTCAGACACTCTGGGCTTCCACATCTGCCCTCTGATCAGCCTGCACCTCCTGTAGGAACTGTATTATTATTATTATTATTATTATATTTAAGTTTATAAAGCGCTCAGCTACCCGTAGGTTTCCCGGCGCTAAAACCAAATGAGAGGGGAGAGTCAGAAGGAATGCTGTTACATGTTGAATAACAAAGTTTTTACCTGTCTGCGAAACCTAAGGTAGCAGGGTTCAGTTCGTAACTGGAGAAGAAGGGAATTCCAGAGTGAGGGGGCCAGCCAGGCGAACCAGCGGCCACCCATTCTGGATTTTTTGATTCTGGGGACCGAGAATAAGTGCTGATTAGATGATCGCAGAGTGCGGAGGGGACAGTAGTGCTGTACCAAGGAGTTAAGAAAGGGTGGGGCCAGGCCAGTATTAATTCTGTGCATAATGCAGAGGGCCTTAAATTTTGTGCTGCGTTCAATGCGAATCCAGTGCAGAGTGCGTAGGGAATTGGAGGTAGGGGATGTATTGGGTAATTTACAGAGCAGTCTCGCTGCCATATTCTGGACTGTCTGTAATTTACGAATCACCTCTTTGCAGGCTCCCAGGAGAAGAATGTTCCCTAGTCCAGTCTAGAGGTGATTAAAGCCTGGACCACGGTTTTCTGAGTATCCTGGGGGAGCATCCAGATGATCTTACGCAACCACTTAATGATAGTAATGCAAGTGGAGGAAGTTTTAACCATGTGGTTCTTCATAGATAACTGGTCGTCAAAAATGACGCTGAGGTTGCGTGCTGTTTTAGATGGGGTGGGTAGAGTGCCCATTTGAGAGGGCCAGTGTTGGGGTCCCCATAAGGTGGTGTTATGGCCAAACAGAAGAAGTTCTGTTTTCCCCCCGTTTAGTTTCAGTTTGTTATCATACATCCAGGCTGCGATGTTACTCAGTCCTGTGCAGAGGGAAGAGGAAGAGGAGTGAGAACCCGAGGAAAGAGAGTAGATGACCTGGGTATCCTCGACGTACGAGTAAATAGTGAGCCCAGCTTGCTCCGCAATAGTAGCCAAAGGTCTGACATACAGATTGAAGAGCAAGGGGCTCAAGATGCAACCTTGCGGAACACCGTACGCCGATGTATAGGTTTGGGAAGCTGATGAGGATGCGAAAACTTGGAAGGTGCGGTCCGATAGAAAGCTAGCAAACCAGTTTAGGGCTGTGCCGGTGATGCCAGATGATCTAAGGGCATTGATAAGAATGGGGTGGGAAACCGTGTCAAATGCGGCACTCAAATCAAGCAGAATGAGTGCCACGGTTTCCCCCCTATCCACTCGGCATCGGATGTTTTCAGAGACCCCCAGCAGAGTAGATTCTGTCGAGAAACCAGATCTAAAACTGGATTGGGATGGATGTAAAATTCCCCTAGATTCAACATGGGATGAAAGTTGAGAGTTGATGTGTTTTTCCATGATTTTTGAAAAAACCGGAAGAAGTGAAATTGGACGGAAGTTTGATGGAATGCTAGGGTCAGCATTAGCCTTTTTTAGCAGAGGCACTATCATCGCATGTTTCCCTGCAGAGGGTACTGTAGCTTCTCTAAGGGAGGAGTTTAGAAGATCCATAATATTGCAGTAGATTGGTCGTGTTCTCCACCCTGGCCTTTGCAACCTCCACCTTCATGCATGGAGATTGAGTGGCAGTGACTGAAAACCTTTTTCCCTTTCTCCCACAGGCAGTTGCTGTTAACTTGGCAGCCCATCATCCCTCAACATAAACTGTATACTCCTGCTGATGGGACAAATGTGTGGTTTTATGTGGTGCCTGCCTCAACGCTCAAACTGTCTGATGTTTGTTATTTGTTGTGTCTCATGCCCCGGCTAGGCTTTGATCTGGGCACAGTTAATGTTTGTCTGTCAGCCTTCTTACGGCACCCCGACCAGCTCACTTTGTTCAAATCAACAGTTGTGATTACGTCACTGGCATCGTCTCTGCCATTTTGATGTCACCAGTAAAGGCGCCACCTCGGCACTCTGACATCTGTTCCTTTTTTTCCGCACCAGTTAGTGCAGATCTGTGAAGAGAGCTACCCTCTGTCACTTTTTTTGAATATTTTTGGGTATGCAGGATGTTGAAGAAGACTTCTGGATTAAACCTGTGTGGCACCGGTCACTGCGCCATGTCAGTATATTGTTCTTTTTCTCCCTGTCGTGCTACATCAGGGGGTATGATGTTTGATGCATTGGGTCTGCTTGTGTGATAGCCTATTTTGCAGGCACATGAAACCTGACACTCTTATGTGTGATATATTTGTGTTTATACTGTCTGTGTCTAGGATTTCAGGCACCATAGCCATGATGATGATGGTCAATTCATCCTCCACCAAGTACACATATGGGGCATTATGTTGGATTACTGGGATGCGTCTGTGATCATGACATTCCTGCGGTTCCGGGAAACGTTCAGGTCTGCATGAGTTAAGCCTGGATTGCTTCTGTGATCATATACACCTATCATATAGGACAGGTTCTCCTGCGACAGCAACCTGCTTCAAGCCACAGATCCAAAGCTACATGCAATCTGGAACAACACTCAGACTAGCACCAGCATTAGTTTTGACATACATGATTTATTGATTTCTTCTTGCCATAGATACATATCCCTGACACTAACGAGGGAGTCAATTGGTGACCATGGGTGCCAGAGTCACAGTGGCAACGTCTCCTGCGAACATCACTGTGGTGGCTCACTTTGTGGGCACCCTACAGCTATACCCATCTGTGTCTTTTATGTTTTTTGATCCTTGTCCGCAATTATTTTGTGCATTTTGTATACGCTCTTTGCGCCCTGTTTCTTGTTCTATACAGTATGGGTACCAGTACATGGGTCCTAGACTTTGGAACATCAATGGTGGATCACTGTCTTCTCTATCAGGATTTTTAATCTCCTCTTTCACCTTGTTTTTCCCACCCTACAGGTCAGACCCGGAGCAAAACACGCCACGGATCCCTATGACCAGTTTAGGCAAGAAACACGTTAACTCTTTTTTGAAGGAGTGATGTAGTTAGGCCCCTCCACTGAGACAGTAAGAGACTTTCCCTATCCATTCACAGCACCCGACTACCAGGATTCCTTTCACACCTTAAGGTAACACCCACCTGCAATAGTTTTTTAACCCTGGAAGGGTAATCCCCTCATTAAAGTATAGTGCGGGATCTCCCTTACCAGTTTTAATCCTTCGGTTCACACCCCAACCCACCACTTTACGTCACGTACCACCTCAATAGCACTCATAATATGGAACCTTTTTAAAAGATCTCTGCCACAGTGAACCTTCAGGGGACCTGTAGGGCATTGTAGCGCCTGCCTGACGAAGAGCTCCACCTATGATGAAGCATGACATCCCCTAAGGGATGTGTGAGGGCACCATAAAAAGTCCCACTGACTGTCCATATTCAGTACTGTGACCCAGGCACTCTCCACCTTTTGAGAGACCGTGTCTCCCTCTCTTTCTTTTTCAGCAACTTTAGCCCCTTGTTGGAATTTGGTCACAGATCCACACCTGGATTGTCTTTGGTGCCTGGAGCGTTACCATGGCTCAAAGTCGAGCGGTCCCTAAAGCTGCTTGTGATCCAGCGTTTAGCACTGCGTCATTCGCCCCGGAGGTCTCGTTCTTGGTCCCGGTCAAGAGGAAGGTCCGGGCACCACTCAGGGAGCCCTAAGTCTTTTTCCTCCCACTCAAGTCTTTGAGTCGGTAAGGTAAGAAGCATAAAAAACACAAGAAGTCGAAGAATGTTTTGACTTCTCCTAGTCGGTTGACTGATGTGAAGAAGGAGTCTTAGCGTTCTAGGTCTCATTCGATTGAATCTGCGCCTGGGTCGGCTCCACGGATCTCTACCTTTCCAGGAGCCAGAGCGAGCCCTGCCCAGCTCAAGGAATTTTATGATGACATGTGCCTCATGTTTGGGTGGCCCTGACTCTCCTGGCATTCCTTCAGGTCCCAGAGGTTCAAAGGGGGCTCCATCAGGTTCTTCACTGGTGGCTCTAGCCCTGACGCCGATGAACCTCCATGGATCCTGACCAATGTTGGTCCTGCCACTGAGACTTCCCCCACTACAGGTCTTGAAGGAGGCCTGGACCATCCTCTCCTAGGGGATATCAGACAGGGAGATGCAGAAAAGTTCTCCATTAGTTATGGTCTTGATACCCCAACTCACTAGGCGGAGCAATTTCATCGATGGTGGCTGTTCGACATTACACCTGGCTGAGAACTTCTGGCTTTTCTGGGGATGCTCATTCTTCCCCCTCATGGACATTCCCTTTGATGCCACCTGTCTCTTTGGAGACAAGGCAGGCATGGCCCTTGAGCGCTTTAAGGACTCCCACGCCACGGCCAAGCCCTTGGACTTTTTAGCTGACAAACGCCCCCCTGTCTGCCTTTCACGCCTTTTGTGGCTATCGAAGGGGCTATTAGCAATGCCAGCCATATACCAGCCACAAGACTGTGCAAGTTTAACTACCTCTGAGCGGCTATGCGTGCTGCTCGTTCGACCCGTGGGTATGGCGCCCAGAGACCTCAGCCTCCAAACCTTCCTATTCCGGCTCTTCAAGAATATGGGCGGCAACATGGTGGCAGGAAAGGCCATCACCTTCAGCACTGACAAAACATTGCGTCGGACAGGTGGTTTCTTCAAACAGTTCAAAAGGGCGATTCCCTCCCTTTCGAGACTGCCCTGCCCTCCATGCCTCCAACTTGCAATCGGCTGATGGAGGATCACTTGACTCTGCTTCAGGGGGAAGTCATGACTCTATTGGCCAAGGCAGGCATAGAGAAGGTTCTGGCGCCAGTAGTAATCTGTGGTTGCAATTCCTGCTACTTTCTAGTGCAGAAGAAGGAAAAGGGCCTGCTCCCTACCGCCAGATCTGCAAGTCCTCAAATACTTCCTCAAAAAGGAAAAGTTCAAGATGCTCAGTCTGGCACAGATCTTGTCTACCCTAGACCCAGGAGACTGGATGGTAGCATTGGACTTGCAGGAGGCCTTTTTTCACATTCCCGTCCTTCCTGCTCTTTGGCGCTACATGCGGTTTATGATAGGCCACAAATGCTTTCAGTTCACAGTGCTCCTCTTTGGCCTTACTAGCGCCTCTCAGGTTTTCACCAAGGTGATGGCGGTGGTCGCAGCTCATCTGCATATATCAGGGGTGCCAGTCTCCTCTCTCTCCACAACTGGCTGGTTGTCTCCCACATCCAGACAACGGCGAACCTCCTGCTTTCACTGGGGTTCACTTTCAATGTGCTGAAATCTTAACTGACTCACTCTCAGATGCTCCCTTTTATTGGAGTTGTTCTGAACACAGTGAAATTCGTGGCCTATCCTCTCGGGCTCTCAGTCCAGGATATTCAGGCTATAATACCGATGTTTCAGCTTCTATCCTTGATTTTGGTGAGAATGGTTCCGAGGCTGCTGGGCATCATGGCCTGCTGCATCCTGCTCATGACACATTCCAGACGGCATATGCGGGTTCTGCAGTGGAACGTGAAGGTTCCAGTGGGTGCCACATCAGGGTAATCTGCCTGACATGGTCTGAATCTCGGTGGGAACTGCACAGAACCTGCAGTGGTGGCTGACCGACTACGATTGGGTCACAGGCCGACACCTCTCCCTTCCCCAGCCAGATCACACAGTAGTGACAAATACATCACTCCTGGGATGGGGTGGCCATATGGGGGAGGTAGAGATCAGAGGAATCTGGAATCAACATCATCGTCTGAAGCTCCGAGCGATTCGCTTGGCTTTGAAAGTTATCCTTCCTTCAATAAAGGGAAAGCTGGTTCAAGTGTTCATGGACAACACCACTGCTGTGTGGTACTGCAACAAACAGGGCGGGATGGGGTAATGGACCCTTTGTCAAGAAGCTCTGTGTCTCTGGACATGGCTGGAACAGCAGGGCATGTCCCTGGTGGTTCCACACCTTGCAGGTTCCCTGTGTGCCAGAATGGACAATCTCAGACGTCGATGCCTAGCAGATTACGAATGGTGTCTCCATCCGAAGGTGGCACAAGGTCACTTTTAGTAGTGGGGAGAGCCTAGGTTAGATCTGTTCGCCTCTGCAGAGAACGTGCAATGTCAGCAGTTTTGCACTTTGAACTTTCCAAGGCGGTGCTCGCTCTGAGACTCTTTTCGTCATTCTTGTGGCTCCAGTTTGGGGCTCGGAGAGTGTGGCCTCCCGCCCTTCTCCAATTGAGCATTGATCCTCTGATCAAGCTGCCCCTTTGGGAGGATCTTCCTTTGCAACAGTAGGAGAGGGTCCACCAGCCTTGCATGGAGATTGAGTGCCGGTAATGGATATGATTCGACCTTCCTTCTGAAGTCTGTAATGTTATTTTGGCAGACAGGCGTCCCTCTACCAAGACAGTGTACGCCTGCTGGTGGCACAAATTTGTAAAATGTTGCACAGAAATATCTATTGATTCTCTTTCTGCTTCCCTATCTCAGGTTTTACTTTTTAGTTTGACTCTTGTCCAACATTGCTTTGCTCTAGGTGCTCCTAAAGGGTACCTTTCGGCCTTTTTAAGGTTGCCAAACCTACCCTCTTTATTTAAATCTCCTATTTTAAATAGATCTCTCAAGAAGCTTGTACATATGTTCCCATCTACCCCTTTCATCGTGCCTCAGTGGGACCTAAATTTGGTCTCACCTTCCTGATGTGTGCTCCTTTCAAACCTCATCACATCTGCCCCCTCCAGCAACTTATCATCAAAACATCCTTTTTAGCGCCAATACCTTCTGCCAGTCGGGTGAGAGATTTGCATGCTCTGTCTTCTAAGCCTCCTTACCTGACCATCTTCAGTGATAAGTTGGTGCTTCTCACTAGGGCCCCTGCATACAGAAATGGTAACACCATTCCACGTGGGGGAGTCTGTCACCTTGCCCACTTTCTACGCTCCACAGGACCCCTATAAGGAAGAGGAGCAACACCGACATCTGGACCTAAAAGTGCATTGTCTTCCTACCTTGACCACACTAAAGAGTTCCAGGTGGACGACCAACTCTTCATGGGGTACGTTGGAGCAAAGAAGGGTAGTGTGGTCCAGAAAAGGACAGTCTCTCGATGGGTTGTCTGTTTGCATCAAAATCTGTTATGCTGTGGCCAAAAAGCAGCCTCCTGAAGGCTTAAGGACTCATTCTACCAGAGCTAAGGCTGCTACCACACCATTGCAATGTGGAGTCCCAGTCCACAAAATTTGTTAGGCAGCAACATGGGCATCACTGCACATGTTCACCAAGAATTACTGCCTGGACAGTCAAGTCCGCAGGGATGGCCTTTTTGGCCACTCTGTCCTGCAGGACTTCCTGGTCTAAACTTGCTCGCAGTCCCTCTTCCGGGGATGGTATTGCTTGCGTATTTAATCAAAGGTAAGGAATCTGCAGCTAGATTTCGCTATCAGAAGGACAAGTTACATACCTTCGGCAATGCCTTATCTGGTAAAGACATGGCCTAGTCGCAGATTCCTTACCAACCTACCCATCCTCCACACATTGTAGACTGGTTTTTAGGATCAGGGCCATTCCCTTTCAGGGACCTAGTTGTTCAGAACAAACCAATGTCAGTGGACTTCATGGCTTCATGCTCCTGGTGTGGAAACTTGTGAAGAGTAACTGACTTCTGTGTACCAAGGTGACGCCTATAAAGGTGTAACAGCCATCACAACAGTGGAGACGACGCTGACGATGTCATGTGGAGCTGACTGATGCCACATAACTGAGCGCAATGGGTATTGTCTGATGAAAAATCTTCCAGATCCAGTCTGACGCCTAGGAAATTCAAATGTAAGGAATCTGCGGCGAGATCATGTCTCTACCAGATAAGGCGTTACCAAAGGTAATAAGCTTGTCTGTCAAACTGAGTTCACTTTTATGGTAGTTTCTTTTTGATCCATATGTTGACCCCTGTGGTATTTTATGGGTCTGTATATGGTCCAGCGATGTTCCATGAAAAGTCCATCTGTGTGAAATATTTTCAGACATTCATAAATTTTGGGAACTCCACATAATCAGTTTGGTCAATGCATTTCGGCCCTCTTACTGTGGACCTTCTTAGAACTATTCACTAGGATTCATTTCACTCATCCAGTCAGCTGCATCAATATTTGTTTTGGCCCGCCTGCAAAGATGGTGATACCAGGACTACAGGGAACTAATCTTTCTACTATGCTACTGTTCATAGCGTGTTGTTATCCATGTGCCGCTCGCGGCACCAGTTTATAAACAGGAACTAAGCTCCCCTACTATTTGAACTGAATATGCATTAGCAAAGATGCAGCCTCTGGAAGGACTTTTGACCCACTCCACCAGGACCAAAGCTGCTACCACTGCGTTAGCACACGAAGTCCCTGTCCTAGACATCTGCCAGTCAGCTGCATGGGCGTTCATCTATATGTTTAAAAAGGACTATTGTCTGGACAGCCAAGTCCACTGAGAAGGGCATTTTGCTAACTTGGTCTTACAGAAGTGTTTGGTTTGAGTCCATCCACAGCCCTCCTCCATTAGGTACTGCCAAGTTACCTGTAAATGTAAATGTTTTGAGCTTGTATAGCGCACAGCTACCCGCAGTGGGTTTCCCGGCGCTTGCTTAGGGAACCCGTCCTGGTATTCCCCTGTGTGATAACCCCGGCAGAGTATCCACAAGGTGAAAGCCAGGCATCCCGCCGCGAGGGGCCGTTGTGGAGATTAAGCAAGCTATTGCCCTGAGTCGCAGAGTGTGAACCCGTGAGTCAAGAAGGCACCGGAGCGAGAATTATCGAGTCTGTGGAATTTTTTAGCCCACGACCCGCTGAGACGGGGAATTGAACCCTGGTCCAGGGCCGATCTCAGCTTCCGGGTCTGCCGCCTCTAACCCCTGAGCCACACTTCTCCACTGTAAAGCTCTTTCTGGGAGAGACTCTCTCTAGCTGCAAATTCCTCATTGACTCTCCCTTCCTCCCATTCTGTGTTTGGACTCGAGCCACTTTTTGAAATTCCAAGTCTACACAATGCCTGCTAACTTGCTTTTGGAGGTAGGCGCCTAGGGGCAGCAGACAGTCTTGAAAGCACCTGACATCAGCTCTGTGGGAGCGCCACCTGCATAGGGCCCACACGTCATTTCAGGAGTGGAACAGCCTTTGCTGATTATGTCTGACGTCTGCGGAATGATTAAAAGGTGAGGAATCTGTGGTAGGCAGTCTCTCTACCAAACAGAGCATTACTAAAGGTAAGTAATTTGTTTATGTAGTCTCTCGGATGGCGTGTCCTACAAAGTTGGTAGGGAACAGAACAGAGAAGTAGCTCTTTGTTTTGAAAACCATACTGCACGCTCTCCACTGCTGAGGAGGGTCAATGTCAGAATGCCAGATGTCCGGGACTATGTAACCATCATTACAGACCTCAGTCTATTCTTGGGACAGCTAAGGATAGGCATTCTTGTCTCAGATAAAATGTGCATAGTCTTTTTGATGAAAAAGACAGGTTCTAAATCTTTACGTTTGCGGTTGATTTGACAAGTATGGTAGATTCCAAGGCAATGTAAGAGAAGTTTTTTAATGTTTAGTCTGTAGAAAACTCAAGCCAACAAGTGTTTTGTAAAAGTGTTATTTCTTAAGGGCAACAGTTATAGATTATCTGTCTTATTTAAGGGAGGGGATACGTTTATGATAAACATGTTCAATGCTGCACTATACCAATAACAACCAGATGTGAAATTTTCCGATAACTGACTATGCAGCATAGTGCAGAGCCTCGGTGTTCCAAGTGATATCCTTAGGAAAGTTCTAAAATTCAAGAAGTATTCAACATGATAACTGTCCTTAGTTCTGTGATTTCTGTTGAGTCCTTTTGATATCAACGTTTGTGAAACAACATGCCGTTGGGAAGGCAGTGTTCATAGGGGGTTGCTTCGTGTTTTTTGGTCTCTACACCAGTGCTGTTTTCTCTTTTATCTGTGATGACATCACAGTTAGTAGCTTCTCGATGCTCATAAAATTCCCCCCTTTCAGAAAAAGCAAGATGAGAATTTTCAGAATTATAGTAACCAGTAGGATTGTTACGCTCTTCAAGACCCTGACAAGACTCAGAAGAGGTGTTGGCACATTCTAGCCTATTGTACCAAAGGTACAGCAGGACAAGGCAACTTTAGTTTTTGCTGAGGGGCTTTCTGACCAAGGGAAAATGTGTGCAGATCCAGCGTGACGAAAAATTAACCGTTTGATGATATTTCTCAAGCAGCACTAAGTAGGAGTGGTCCTCATAGTCAGAGCATTAACTCCTTCTCAAGGGCAGGTGCTGTAGAGTTTGGTTTGCCAGCACCTCCCCATTCCACATCAGTGAAGTATCCCACGAGGACCCAGAGGCTCAGGGCAGTGGCAAAGAAAGCAGGTCAGACACACATGGGAATTCAGTATCCAGAAGATGATTCCTTATCTCAGACAAGGTGGTAATGAAGCAGAGTGATGGGCGCATCATTGTTTAGCTGTGGAGAGGCAGGCTAGAATGGTGTGCCCAGATGATCTGACTAACTGGCAGGTGGTAAATCAGCAAAAGGAGCAGCTTCAACAGAGGGCTTCGTTCTGGGGCTTGATGCAAGTTTGGAGTATGGCACCTGTGGGCAGACGTCTTGGGGAGGTGCAGCACTTTTGGCCTGGGGCAAGTAAACCTACGTCATCAGTCCACAATACTTTAGAGTTTTCTTTTTGATGAGCAGAACAATGTATAGGCCACTCTGGTGGGGCTTCAGAACTGACTTTCTTTGCAGAATGTACATGTAAGCCCAATTGCTGGGCTGGAGGGAATGGCATACTTCTGTTGGGCAGTCAGGTACATCGGCTTGAAGCTGAGAACGGAAACTATATTGACAGCAAATAAGATTCAGGCAACACTTCCCAACTCCATAAATTGACGGATAAGTTATGGATTAGCAAGAAAGCATACTTATCTGTAATGGGGTGAATGGCAATCGAAATGGGGTCAAGAATGAAGTTGGGTACACACCAGTTTGGTATACTGACTGCTTCTGCGGCCAAGCCAGAGAGAGGTAATGCAGGGAGCCAAGAGGTTTTCAAAGCTGAACGGCAGGTGCCGGTATCAATAATGCAAGTGTTGAGTTTGCCATTTATCATCCAATCAAGTTAGGGACCTTTCTGATCTGTAGAGATCAGAGTTTTTCGGTAACAAGCAGGATCTTTCTATCGTATAATTCAGGATAAGGGTTTTGTGTGATCTGGTTGGATATGAGCATTTCCGCAAGCACAGACACATTAGAAACAGTGTTAGAGCAACCCTTTATCCAGTGACCCAACTGACTGTAAGCAAAACATGATCCTTCTGCAGGAAGCAACCAATTTAGATTCAGGTTAAGGGGTTGGAAGCACACTACTTGATGATGATGCTCCTGACGGGAGAGATGATTCGCCATGTTCTGAGTCTTCCACGCTCTCCTGAAGGATAGTGAAGGGATTACAGTCCACCAGAGATGGTGGTGTGGGAGAATTAGTGAAAATGCGTCGAACAGATCTTGTTTTCCCCATAAAACAAAATGATTCAACAGCAATAAGTTGCTGCAAGTTGCAATAAGACTTGTTGCTGAGAGGACACAGCCATAAAAATGATTATTAATTAAGTAAATTGACAATAAGCAAGTCTAAATAGCCAAGAAAAAGAAACTGCAATATAAATAATAATGTAAGGGAGCAAGAATAGCAAAATAGCTCCAAGCCTCTCAACACCATAGATCGAGCACATGTTGAAGGAAAGGCATGGAGAAATGTGAGGAAAATAAGGTTACATTACAACAACAAGAGACATCTTCTCATAAAACATAAGTATAAGTTCCATATATAATGGCATGTAGGTCAGTTGAAATGCCAGTGGGGAAAAATTGAATAAGCATCTCATATGTAGTGAAGATGCAAAGAAATTGCTGAAGATTTTGCTCTAGTGAAACAAAGATAAATATGCCTAAAGTTCAAATATGAGGAGACAACATTATTATTTTTGCATCCTTAAATGAAAATTACTTGTTGCCCAACGAAGGGTTGTCCACAATATAAATCAGAAGAGGGAAATGCAGGCACCATTTACAGCATGTGAAGCATATTATCTTTTGCGGTGAGGAGATCCAGAAGCAGCAAAAACAAAATGGTGGGCGCGAGTCCTGTGAGGAAAACGCGCCGGCCAAAAACGCAGGAAAACATGGTAATTCTGCTTACCGGGTAGAAATGAGCAGTATATTTAGAATTATAGTCCTTCAAACTTGGAAGGATTCCGCTCCTAAAGGTGCTGGATAGCTTTGTCCGCAAGGAGGGAAGAAAACCCTCCCAAGCTGCCCCAGCACTCCACTAGCAGACGGCCATTCTCACCGGCATCAAGTCATGACCCCCCCATAAAATCTGCGTCTTGTTTAATTATTTGCATGGTTTTGCTCGCGCCCTACTGTCAGTCGCTTGTATCATATTGCTCACTTGTGCATTACCTCTTAGTGCTCCATCTACTCTGATCCAAATGCTTGAGTACAAACAGGGCAAAAAGTATCTTATTCTGGCCTATATATAGAGGCATTAGACAAGGGTGTCTGTTGTCCCTCTTTTGTTCACTTTTAGATGAAACCTACAGTAGCAAAATATTTTCTGGAACAGGTTTACGGGAATCGGAAGAGGAAATCACATGCATTCGATCTACGTTCATAAGACCAATGCTTTATAATACCTGGGTGACAGTGAAAGGTATTAAGATCCAAAACTAAGGCATTTTGAGCTTGATTATAAACAACCAGGAATCTTGTATTTTACCTTTTAGACCGCTAGGACCTGGCAATTGAGATTTACGCACTATATATATATATATATATATATATATATATATATATATATATATATATAGACCGCTGAGCCTGTACTCCAGGCGAGGTCGCCCCCACGCACCGCTGCTCTCTGCCTCGTTTTATCTCGCTTGCTGCATCCAGCCGCCGGACGACCCAGACGCCGCTGAGCCGCCCGCCTTACCACTTTCCCGCCGCTGCCTCCCTGCGGCCCCGCCCCCCCTCCTGCCCATTTGCCGCCCCGCTCCCGCCACCCAGCTGACCCTCCCTCCCGGCTCCTTACTTAAGGGGACCGCGCCAGGTGCAGGGAGCGACCACTGAGCCTGTACTCCGGGCGAGGTCGCCCCCACGCACCGCTGCTCTCTGCCTCGTTTTTGCCTCGCTTGCTGCATCCAGCCGCCGGACGACCCAGCCGCCGCTGAGCCGCCCGCCTTACCACTTTCCCGCCGCTGCCTCCCTGCAGCCCCGCCCCCCTCCTGCCCATTCGCCGCCCACTCCTGCCACCCAGCTGACCCTCCCTCCCGGCTCCTTACTTATGATGCCCCCTTGCACGCGCAGCAGGCGCGCCGATTGTGCGCCGAAGGCGCGCCAAAGACAAGCCCGTCTGTGCCCGTCTGCGCCTGGACCGCGCCAGGACCCCTGGCCCTCGCCGATGCAAGACTACCCGATGGACCTACGACGCCGCCACCCTCATCGCACTCAATGCCGGCCGGAACCCTGCCTGCTACCGAGCCACCCGAGACGCACCCATGGACCCTTCGCCTGCCAAGCCTGCCGATTCACCTGCCTCCGGACCTGCACCACCCCCGCCAAGTCGAGCACCAGCAGCAACCACCTGAAGTGCATCCTGCTCAGCACCCGCTCCCTCCACAGGCACGCCGTGGAACTCTGGGACCTGCTCGACGCGACAGCACCGGACGTCGCCTTCCTCACCGAAACCTGGATGAACGCCTCCTCAGCGCCCGACATCACCATAGCCATCCCGGACGGATACAAGATCACCCGGAAGCACCGCGTCAACCAGACGGGAGGAGGCATCGCCATCGTACAAAAGAACACCATCCGCATCTCGACTAACTCCGACGAAACCTTCACCGCCGCCGAACACCTGCTCTTCCAGATACACACCGACCCCAAGACCACCCTCTGAGGCACCCTCATCTACAGACCCCCGGGACCACGCACACAATTCAGCGAAGACATCGCAGACTTCATCAGCCCGCACGCCCTTTCCTCCACCGACTACATCCTCCTAGGGGACCTCAACTTCCACCTGGAGAACAACAATGACAGAAACACCACCGCCCTGCTGGACAACCTCGCCAACCTCAGACTCAAGCAACTGGTGAACACCCCCACCCACTACGCCGGCCACACGCTTGACCCCGTCTTCTCATCCAGCAAGCACATCTCCTTCAGCCACTCCACCGGACTTCACTGGACCGACCACAGCTGCGTTCACTTCAGCTTCAGAAGAACTACGACCCACCACCACCCGCAACAGGTTCCCCGCCGGAGCTGGCGCAAGATCACCACCGAGCAGCTCACCGCCTCCCTCAGCCAGAACACTCCCACCAGCACAACGGACCCCAACGAAGCAGCCAGCAACCTCACCAAGTGGCTGACCACCTGTGCCGATGACCTCGCACCACTAAAGAACCTTCCCAGCAGACCCGGCAGCAAGAAAACCCCCTGGTTCACCGTCGAACTCAAGGAATCCAAGAAGAACTGCCGCACCCTCGAGAAAGCCTGGCGGCTCGACCAGACCACAGACAACAGGACCGCCCTCAAGCACGCCACCCGCAAACACCATCAGCTGATCCGCGCTACCAAGAAGTCGGCACTCAAAGAACGACTGGACAACAACGCCCACGACAGCAAGGAACTTTTCAGCATCGTCAAAGAGTTCTCCAACCCCAGCGCCGGAAACAATGACATCACTCCCTCACAAGACCTCTGCAACTCACTCGCCTCGTTCTTCCACCGCAAGATCGCCGACATACACAACAGCTTCTACGCACAGACCAGGCACCCTACCACCGAACCAACGCCCGCCACCACCATCCTCTGCAACTGGACCCCGATCAGCACCGAAGACGCCACCCGCACGATGAACTCCATCCACTCCGGATCTCCAACCGACCCCTGCCCACACCACGTCTTCAACAAAGCCGACGCCATCATCGCACCCCATCTCCGGGACATCATCAACTCCTCCTTCCACACCGCCACCTTCCCGGAGAGCTGGAAGCACGCCGAGCTTACCGCCCTCCTGAAGAAAACAACGGCGGACCCCACCGACCTCAAGAACTACCGTCCCATCTCGCTCCTTCCTTTTCCGGCCAAAGTCATCGAGAAGACCATCAACAGACAGCTCGCCGCCTTCCTCGAGACGAACGGATCCCTCGACCCCTCGCAGTCCGGGTTTCGGTCCAACCACAGCACCGAGACCGCCTAATCGCAGCCACCGACGACATCAGAACCCTGATCGACAACGAGGAAACAGCGGCCCTCATCCTCCTGGACCTCTCTGCGGCGTTCAACACTGTCTGCCACCCCACCCTAGTGAAGCGCCTCAGCAACATCGGAATCCGAGAGAAAGCACTGGAGTGGATTGTCTCGTTCCTCGCCGGAAGAACCCAGAGAGTCCGCCTCCCCCCGTTCAGATCCGAGGCCACCGAAGTCATCTGCGGCGTACCACAAGGATCTTCACTCAGCCCAACCCTCTTCAACGTCTACATGAGCCCCCTCGCAGCCATTGCACGCCAACACAACCTCAACATCATCTCCTACGCCGACGACACCCAGCTGATACTCTCCCTCACCAACGACCCCACCACCGCCAGAGCCAGCCTACACGAAGGGATGAAAGACGTCGCCGACTGGATGAAGAACAGCCGCCTTAAACTGAACTCAGACAAGACGGAAGTCCTCATCCTGGGATCATCACCCTCCGCCTGGGACGACTCCTGGTGGCCCCCGGCCCTGGGCACCGCTCCCAAGCCAACGGACCACGCACGCAACCTGGGCTTCATCCTGGACTCCTCCCTGTCGATGACCAGACAAGTCAACGCAGTCTCATCTTCGTGCTTCAACACCCTGCGCATGCTCTGCAAGATCTTCAGATGGATCCCCACTGAAACCAGGAAGACCGTTACCCAGGCACTCGTCACCAGCCGACTGGACTACGGGAACACCCTCTACGCTGGAACCACAGCCAAACTTCAAAAAAGACTCCAACGCATCCAGAACGCCTCCTCACGACTCATCCTGGACATCCCCCGACACAGCCACATCACCGGACACCTGAGAGACCTGCACTGGCTCCCCGTCAGCAAGAGAATCACGTTCAGACTCCTCACCCACGCACACAAGGCTCTCCACGACCTGGGCCCCAAGTACCTCAACGACCGCATGACCTTCTACACGCCCACCCGCCAGCTATGATCCACCAGCCACGCCCTCGCCACCGTACCACGCATCAGCAGAGCCACCGCCGGAGGAAGATCCTTCTCCTACCTGGCAGCCAAGACTTGGAACTCCCTCCCCACCCACCTTCGGTGAACCCAAGACCATCTCTCCTTCAGGAAGCAGCTCAAGACCTGGCTGTTTGAGCAGTAACATACCCCTCTCCCCCAGCGCCTTGAGACCCTCCCGGGTGAGTAGCGCGCTTTACTAATGCCGTGATTGATTGATTGAGATAGATATATATATATATATATATATATATATATATATATATATATATATATATATATATATATATATATCCAGTCAAATAGTTGTCACCAGTATCCACAAGACAACAAGCTGAGGCCCATTTGCATTCCAGGTGAGTTTTATTGGCAGGTGTTTTCTGCCAATAAAACTCACCTGGAATGCAAATGGGCTTCAGCTTGTTGTCTTGTGGATACTGGTGACAACTATTTGACTGGATTTACGGGGGTAAGGCGAACCCCGCTGTGGCCCGCCGAATACAAGTGGCGTTGGTTCATTTCGCCATTGTTTATGAGAATATATATATATATATATATATATATATATATATATATATATATATATATATATATATATATATATATATATATATATCTTGTGCTTCAGTTTCTTAGGGGTTCAGTTTATCATACGGCCACAAACTGTGGAAACTTCACATAAACAGTAACAAGTATCCGCCATTTGTCATCCTTCTGAAAGAAGTTATCCCTTACAGCAATAGGCACAGTGGCGCTAGCTAAAATAATAGCTTTAGCACAACAAATTTATTACTCTAGTATTTGATATCCCAACAGGACATTTTCTAGCATTTTGATCGCAATTGAATATTTTCTCAGAGACTTGGAATAGTGAGGGCAGGCAGCCATTGACACATGCAGTGATGAGACAACTACTAACATTAGGAAACAGTTGGAGAACAGTATCACAATTATATTAAAGAAACTGAGATACAATTGCAAAAAACGTGTTATTTAACCCCACAACAGATGCAAAACATATTCCTGGGGACATCTGGAGCCGCTAGAGATGTAGGACTGTGGATTGCTCGCTTTTCCATATTTGACGGTGTGACTAAGGGTGAGAGATTTTTAGAAGGATGTATTTGGCAGAACAAAAAAATGGGATACCTGATCACATAATAACTGGTGGTGGTGATATTGAGGCTTTGAGGTCACAAGATTGAGGTTATGTCTCGGCAGATAGAATCCTACTAGGTGTTCAGCTGATGGCAGAAAAGTAATTCATAGCAGCAGCGTAGAAACAGGAGGCTCCCTTATTGACAAAATGTCGTTGTAATCTTTAGTCTGTTCTAACAACGGAGAAATATTCATATGATGTACCTGCTTATCAGAGAATGTCTACAACTAAATTGTTTGCATTGAGTTAACATCTCACCAGAGGCCTAGAGCTGTAATGCAACCAGTGAGTTTGTGCTGGATCAGCATTAATAACTCTAATGCTGCTGAAGTCTGTGCCTTTTTCTCTGGGGTTTGTGTGCTGGTATTTTCAGATTTGGTTGCAAGAAGGCTTAAACTTTCAACTTATGCCTGTTGTCCGAGGGATGTGTATTTGGGCTAAGGGTAACAGGGAGTGTAGATTTTTGTCTCTGTTTCATTTAACGTGCAACAGCAAGTCAGTCATGCTCATGCCTTTGGAATGAGTTAATGCAACTCACTGTTGCATGTTTGTTACTATATTTTTAACATTGCCGATGTGTCATTCGCATACTTCTAAAATAAGAAGATTAAAAGCTAAAAAGTAGGTCTAGTCTATTGCTTTCCATGTGTAAACACCTAATTGTATTTCATTTGAAGAACTTTCAGGATAATAACACCATGGCTAGGAGAAGAAGCCCTGGCTCAAAAATTATTTTGCCTAAGGCGTATAATGCTCCCATCCTTCAGTTCAATGCCTTCCTTATGAAGAGCCCAGAGTGAGTGAAGGGAGATAGATCCAATAATAAGAAAAAGTTGTTTGTTTCTGAAATAACTGCACTTCTTACCTTTTAGGCTCTTTTCATTTACTTCATGCTCTCCATCTTCACTGCTCCAGCATATTTTAAGTTAGCCTTTAATTGTGATGAACAAAGGGTCATTCATACAAGTACAAATTACAAAGGAAGAGACCGCTCCTAATCTGATAAATTGCAATTATCTTTTCAGACCCAGGCAAAATAGTGGCAGTATTGAAACATGTTTTGACTGGCAGGTGGCTAATGTTTAAGCATATGAATGTTTATACATACTATATGTTCATTTTGCCTGCAGATAAAAAACTCTCTTCCTTGAAAATTGTAAGGTCATCAACGTTAAGAAGACACGCTAATTCAGATCGAAAAGGTAAGTTTTGTCTGAAAAATATATAAGATAGATTACATGAATACTCTTACTTCAGTTTCTTAATATGAACTCTAGTTATTGGTTTAAAAGTTTCAGATTTTCTGTGCCGCAAGACTCTAGATTGTATTTAGTGTTAGCACAATAGCTCGAAAATTTGAGGAATAGCTATTTAATCTAGAGCAGACCTGAGTGAGGCACTTCCTTCAAAAACAACATACTTGGAAAAAAGTAGAAGCGAATAGGAGTCAGATGGAAATAGTGTTTATAGGGGTTGATTAATAGATTGCATACATTATATGCTGAGTGCTTCACAGGATATAGTGTAACAAGTTCACAGACACAAATTACTGAACATAAATATTGTTAGCAAAATCTTATACTCATATTTAGTGGAATTGAAGCTAGCTGGTGGTGAATGTATACTCTGTACTTAATGTTCTTAATATGTACTGTAGTTATTGGTCTAAAAAGCTTTTCGGCATTGCAAAGGCTTTATGTTGTATATCGTGTTAGCAAAATGTCTAGAAAATTTGAGAAATAAAAATTTAAACTAGAGCATAGTTTAGTGAGGCACTTTACAAAAACAAAATATTAGGAAAAGGTTAAACCCGCATAGCAGTTAGATAAAAATATTATTTATTGTGGTTGATTAATAGATTGCATAAGTTATATGCTGAGTGCCTCACCTGTAAAATGCTTTAAGCTATGACGATACAGAGTGATAAGTTCACAGACACACCTTACTGAACATAAATATTGTTAGCAAAAACTCATACTTAGTGATACTGAGGCTACTTGGTAGTGAACAACCTAAAAAAGGACTAATGTTTGAGATGTATCTGCTACCAATTCATTAGTTTGGTTGCCTCCATTGAATGGCTTTTTGAGGATTGTAGGTGTCTGAATATGTAGGTAGAACTATAATCTCTTGAACAAGTACAGATATCCATTGTTCGAGTTAGTCATGTGAGTAAGAGAGTGAATCATCCAATTAACTTATAAACAGAAACCAACATATCTATCATACAATGTGACCCATAACAGCTGCCCCATATTATCAGGTGGTCATTTCAGAGAAATTAAAGCTGGATGTCCCAGTATCTCCTGGGATACAGGAGAACAGGAAACTACAGCCAGCGGCATAACATAAAATGATAGGACCCCTCTATAGAATGGTCTTCGGCTCAATGGGGCCCCTCTGATAAACTGCATGTCCTTTAAAGGTTTGAGGGCCCCTCTGCTCCGCATGGGGCTTCAGGGGCCTGTGTTTTTTTTGTTTAAATCTTTTTATTAGGGTTTTACAGTTTCTGAATTCCTATGTGGGACAGTAAACAGGTCACAAATCAATCAACATATACGGAAGCGTTATTCAACAATCACAATCATGGTTCAGTATCAAATAATTGGCTCCAGGCTTGAAATGCGACAGTTGAGTACCATGTTCCCTGAGCTGTCAGTGGGCTATTGCGTCGCATGATGTCGTGACTGTGCGTGCCTGATCCCTTGGGTGGTATGATGTTGGGGTCGGGTGGGACCGCCTCCCCTCCGTCAGTGTACTACCCTGTATGAAATATGCCAGCAGCTACTTACATGTGAATGAGTCGGATTCCGAACCGCCGACTTAAGATGAACTGGTAACTGTAGGAGGGAATACCTCTTGAAACAGAATGGGGGGGGGGGGTGTTTGGGAAGTGGAACGGGCAGGTGGGGGCGAGCATCAAGTGCGTTTGACGTGTGGGCTGACTGCTGGGCGATGGGGCCTGACTATACGTGTCTTTGGGGAGGGGGGATCTGTGGCATTAATAGGTGATCGGAGCAGCATGGCTGACTACCTGTCCCATGCTAGCCTCTCATCAGGGGGGCTATTCGGTCGGTGGTAGGGCCCTCGTGCTGGGGTCTCGAGCTGGGTCGCAGGGCGGAGGCTGTGTCGACTCCGGGGTATCCTCTGCGGTTGTCTCTTGCCTAAATTGTATTAAAAGATGCGCCCATTCCATGGAAATTGGGTGCTTGTGTACGCCTTTTACTTCCTCCTCCCTCAGGGTCTCTTCCCCCACTTGTTTACTGCCCCAATCCAAGCCGCTTCAGGTGGTCCCGTAGGGGCCCTCCAATGCATGGCTATGTATCTTTTGGCCAGGAGGATATCTAGGGATGCAAACCGCCACTGCAATTTCTGGGACTTCTTTTTCCGGCGGATGCCCAGGGCGCAAGCCTCCCATGTGGTGATGTGTTGCAGGTGTACTAATGTTTGCAGAGTATGGTGTACTTTTTTCCAGTATGGCTGTAGGGACGGGCAGTCCCAAAACATATGTTTGAAGGTCGCGCTCAGTGTCTGACACCGGGGACATTTGAATTCTGTGCCTGGATAATACTTTTGCAGTTTCTCGGGTGTAAGATAAGCGCAATGTAGATTATTAAACTGTATGTTTTTAAACCGGGCGTTCCGGGAGACTTTCTTTGGGTACTCCAGCAACTGGGTCCACTCTTTGTCATGTAAGACTCGACTCACGTCGTCCTCCCAGGACTGCTGTAGCCTGTCCAGGGGAACCTTAATTAGTTCCCGGATTGCCTTGAAGTGCCAGGTCACTAAGTGTCTGCCCGCCCCCATCCGTAGGGTTCTCCATTCTGCGAGTCCCAATATGCACGACTGCTGTCCATCAGCTTCCTATGCGTTAAAAATTGTCCCGGCGGAAGGTCATACCAGTCTATTAGCTGTTCATATGTTCTCAGTTGCCCCTCGTGGAACAGGGCCTCCATCTCCGTCACCCCGCTATCAGTCCACACCTGCAGGTCCCTCTCGGTATAGTATTCGTCCTTCCGGTGGAAGCCCACCACAGGGAGCAATGGGGAGTACAACGGCTGCCCCTTCGATAGTCTGTGAATTCGCAACATGCACTTACGGGCTATGGCGACCTGTATCGGGTGTGTGCGGACCGGCCTGGTGCCTGGCATAAGCAGTCTCCTAATGGCGGGAAGGGGCAGCCCTCCGTCGTCCGTAATCGTTTCTCCCATGTGCCTTTCGGCCGTTCAGTGTGATAGCCACTGAAGCTGTGCGGCTAGGAAATAGGACTCAAACAACGGGGCACCCAGACCCCCCTCTGTGGTGGGCAACTGTAGTGTGCGCAGGGCAACTCTATGCCTTCCGTCCCCCCAGATCAACGTTGTGAGAAGCGTATCCAACTCCCGGAAGAAGGACCGGGGTGGAATCACTGGGAGATTTGTAAAGTGATACAGCAGTCTAGGTACCATTATCATTTTAGCTCTGGCTACCCGCCCGATGGGTGCCATGGGGAGTGTCTTCCAGAAGCCCACAGCGGAGCGAAGGCTCGCCAACACTCCACAATGGTTTCCTTCATAAAAGTCCTCCGGGGAGAGGTATAATCGCTCTCCCAGATATCTGGGAGCCGCCTAACTCCATCTCAAGGTCAGTGTGCCCATCTGCAGGTCATGAGGCGCCAGGTCAGGACTGAGTGGGTAAACCGTTGACTTCCCCCAGTTAGCCTTGAGACCTGACACGTCCCCGAACTCCTGTAAAGTCCGCCAAATAGGGGCCAGATCTCCCGTCGCGTCCCTAACATAAACCAGCAGGTCGTCAGCATATAAGGAAATGCAATGGAACGTATCCGCAATCGGGATTCCCCAACCCTCCCCCTCTAACCGTGACCGAATGGCCAAAGGTTCTACTGCTAGTGCAAATAGGAGGGGGGAGAGGGGGCACCCCTGTCGGGTTCCCCTCTCCACCGGGAATGGGGCTGAAATAAGTTTCCCGACTCTCACCCTGGAGGTGAGGTCCCTGTATGAGAGTCTAGTGTATGCAGTCAGTGTTGGGCCGATCTGTATTTCTCGTAGGACTGCGAAGAGATGGGGCCAGGCCAAGGTATCGAACACCTTTTCTAGATCGAGGATCAGGCAAGCCGCTCGCGGGAATCTGTTGATTATTGCATGTTGGATATGAAATAGCCTACGCAAGTTATGGGAGGTATTGCGTCGGGGCACAAAACCGCACTGGTCAGGATGTACCAGGGCCGGAAGGATTTGGCTATAGCGGTCGGCCAGCACCTTCCCCAGAATTTTGCAATCAGCGTTTAGCAGTGTAATCGGTCTATAAGAGCCTGGGAGTGTTCAAGTTCAAGTTCAGAAATTTGTACAGCGCACTACTCACCCAGAGGGTCTCAAGGCGCTTCGGGGAGGGGGGGGGGGGGGGGGTATTTTACTTATCGAATATCCAAGCTATGTAGTTTGGGAAATGTTACGACCATCGATTCACAGAACGATGCCGGCAATATACCTCTGGTCAGGGCCTCCTCGTATGTGGACGCCAAGTGGGGCGTTGTCTCATACACAAATGTTCCGTATTATTCTAGGGGGAACCCGTCCATGCCTGGTGCTTTTTTCCGGGCTAGCGACCTTATGGCATGTTTTATTGCGGTGGGTGTAATTTCACAGTCCAAGTCTTTCCTGTCCTCCTGAGAGATGGTGGGCATGTGTGATGGGTCCAGAAATTGAGTCAGGTCGCAGAGTGCCGCTGGTGCTGGGTCGCGGTACACCTCAGCAAAATAGTCGTGGAATATGTGCAAGATGTCTAGTTGGGAGTGTTTGAGCAGCCCGTGTGCGTCCGCAAGCTCTGTGACAGGATGAGACATCGTGTTTTGTTTAACCACCCAGGCTAGTAGTGCACTTGTTCTATTGCCCTCCCTGTGTGCTCGAGCGGCATAGGTGCGAAAGTTGTATTAGCGCGGGTCCATCATAGCCTCCACGTGCGCAAGCTTTGCCGCCGAGAGTTGTGCAAGCATGGCCCTCCCCTGATCCGTGCCCCAGGAGAGATCAGCCAGTGTCTTCTCCCCTCTGTTCAGTGCCTGTTCTAATGTGCGTCGCACCCCCACCACCTGTTGGATGCAGTGACCCCTGGCACTAACTTTGTATGCGTCCCACTCTATGGCTTTCGAGGAGGCTGAGCCAGCGTTCTGCAAGAAATGTTCTCGGATGTAAGCCCTGTGAAGCTGGCGGAAAGCTTGATCGGTAAGGCATTCCTGGGGTAGTTTCCATGTTGGGACCGGGGGGTGGGGCAGTCTCCATCGGAGGACCACCATGTGTGCATCATGATCCGACAGTACTCGCCCCATGTAGTCAGCATGTCGCACCTTTGGCAGCAAGTCTGCAGAGCCCAGGAACATATCTAACCTAACTCGCAGGTCGAGTGGGATGGAGTGGAAGGAGTATATCTGATCGGTTGGGTTTTGTGCCCTCCATACGTCCACTAGTGACCAGTGGTGCAACCATCGGCGGAAACGCTCAGTTTGTTTGGGTGCTGGTGAGTGCATTGGTGGGGAATGTGATCTGTCTAGGTGCAAATTATAAACGCAATTGTAGTCCCCCCCCCCAGGAGCCATGGTATCCCTGCGTGGTGGGCCAAAACACTAGTAAGTGTAGTCCAATATTGGTCTACATTGGGGGCATACACACATCCCACGAGTAACGGCTGATCCTCCAATAGGCCTGTCAGAATTACATATCGTCCTTCTCTATCTATGAGCCTAGTGTGTTCCTTAAATGGCACCCCCGGCCTGATCCAAATAAGTGTACCTCTGGTGAAAGCAGAGTACCCCGTGGCACACACCGTGCCCCGTAATTTTTTCGCAGGCTGTCCACTTCCTGTGCCGTCAGATGCCTCTCCTGTAGGAGGGCCACCTGGGGTTGTTGCCGTTTAATATAGGCGTAGACCGAATATCTTTTAATGGCCGCATGCATACCCCTGACATTCAATGTGATGAACTTGTAATCCGTATTGGACGACTTATGCGTCATGTGTCACCTGTGTGGCCTGTAACCACATCCCGGGAGCGTCCTCCCCTGTCCCCGACCCCGCCCCGCCCATCTCCCACCACCCGCTATCTTCAGGAAGTTCATGCTGTTCGCTCTGTCCTCCCCCCGCCCGCTCGGGGATTCTGTAAAAAGTAGGATAGAAAAGGGGATAAAAAAAACTGCAACTCTGGGGAACATTCCCAACATAGGGGACCTACTGCACAGGGCAATATGTCCAAACTGGTTTGCATAGATATGCTTTAGTTCGTTATCGTGGGGTTGTGGACGGACAGCTCTCCGGCCTCCGCTGGCGAGGCCACATGGCAAATAGAAACTTCAAAGATGTGTCCTCTGATATCGGCTATGTCCTTCATTGGTTCGGCTAGATTGAGAAGTTTCCGATTGTTATGATCGCTGTAGCATAGTCCGGTGGTCTGCAAACCATAGCCAGCAAAGCAGGATATCACAGCAGCTGCTCACAGTCCGGTAGCGGAGCACATTATTCTCGTTGCGCGTCCCAAACTCTCGCCAGTCTATTATATCAAGGTGTCAGCTGTCTTGGTAGTTACTACGGGAGGTGTCATGGAGCCCTCTCGGGATGCAGGTGGGTCGCTGCCCTCGTCCTCGGAACTGAACAGGCGGGGACCCTCCTCCAGATCTGATCCTCTACTCACAGAGTCCTAGGCGGCCACCGCCTGCAACGCCTTCCGACGATAATTTGCGTGAGGTCCAGGGAACCCGTTCCAGACGGGCCGGGCGCACCTCATGCTGTGTCAGGGTGGTTCGTCGGGCCTGCCGTCCCATCCTCCTCGTCTTTTGACTGCTTTGCATGGGTGTGGCTTTGACATGGCCCTGCAGGTGCTGCTCTATCCAGGTGTCCGCCTCCTTCGGATCCGTGAAGAAGTGCGTGTTCCCGCTGTGGACGATCCTTAGTCGGGCCGGGATCAGAAGAGCATATTGTACATTCTGTTGGCGCAGGGTACGCTTGACTGCCTGGAAAGTGGCCCTTTGGCGCTGCACCGCTTGAGAGTATTCCGGTGTAGGAAGGTGGACATCTGACTATGGTTACCCCCAAACTTATTGCCTGGTGTTTAGCTGGTTTTTGACATAGTTGGCCTGGGATCCTGCTATTCAGGGCCCCAGGCTAATTGCTCTCTCCTTAAAATGGACTCCATGTACCTTAGGTGCATACACAATTGGAACTGGTTCCCCTTATAGGCCCCTGTAACAGTGTACCATAGGTACCCAGGGCATAGGTGTAGCCAAGGCCTACCAGGGGCTGCAGCATGTATTGTGCCACCCCTGGCCTGGCCTCCATATTTGACACAACTGGCTGATCACTCAGCTGGGGTAAGTTGGTGTAATCACCTCTTGCTTAGATATAGTATCCCTATATCTAACCTTAACTGGACAGATGTTAACCTATAAGCCATTCCTATGGAAGGCCCCTGCAATCCTGGGGGCAGAGTGCGTGGTTTCATGTGAGATGGTGCTCTAGCATGAGCTGAGCCTGTCTGCAGCTGTCGGGAAAAACTCCCTTAGCTGTTCCGGGATATTGCCATACCATATACTCTTAAGTGCATTATAATCCTCGCGATTATATGCTAACTTTGGTTTGGCTTTATCAAAACATGTCGAGTAAGGTGTCATACGATTTGGAATACTATCCCCTCGACAGTTCTGTCGACGGGGATAGCATTCCACCCTTCTAGAGGGACACGACATGTACATAGCCTTAACCCCGGTTAAAGTTAACCAGAGCCTCAGCATCACAAAATGGATGCTGCCACCACAGACACAAGTCTGACCTCCTGCTTCTGGGAGTCCTTCCAGCGAGGGAGGCTTGGACAAAGGGTTTCCTGCTTTGGGAGGTGCGAGCACCACCCCAGACAGGGTTTTGTGTATTGGGTAGGACAGGGCTGAATAGATTGAGAAATGCCCGGGGCACACAAGGTTTCCTCGTGCATAATCCAGTCCAAACCGGTCCTGGGACTTTCCAGACCCAGGCCTGGCGAGGAGCTGGACAAAGGAAAGGGGGTGTAACCGCCCCCCTTCCTGGTCCCACCCAGAGGAGGGACCTAGCAGGTGATCCACCTATCAGATTGGGAATAAGAGTGGGAGCAGTGCCAGAGCACCTCAGATCATCCTGAATCAACTTTAAACGAAGAAGACGACTGGACTTCGACATTCTGCTGCACAGAAGACTGATGAGAATCTCCCTTGTGGCCTAGGAGTGGCCACCCTGTGAACACTGGCACCAACCAGCAACTCGACGTCTGCTTTGCCGCCGCCGGAGCCCGAGCCCAGAGCCTGACAAGACCCAGACTCCCAGACTTCTCACAGCCCGATCCACAGTCCCTGCAAAGAAGGGACCCGTGGAGGCACCGAGAGACGTGGGACTGGACCTCTTGAAATACACCCGAAAAAGCTGACTGCGCAGCATCAGAGGCAACCTCGACGTTGTGCTTTGGGGACTGACAATCCCCACCACCGAGCAGCCCTTGCACCGAAGATCATGCCCCCAGCATCTCCACGATCTGCGTGGGGCCCTTTTGCATTGTGCCACTCGACGCGCCATCCGGGCCACTAGCCACGTGGTCAGCGGCCATCTTGGCGACGAAACCAACAAACTACACTGCGGGTCTGGTTGCTCCAGACTTGCCCTCGCTCTTGCAAAAGGGAGCACCCGCTCTGACCTTGCTGGTCCGAGTGATAAGCCTTTTTCGATTCCTGCGTGGCTTGCATTAGCCAAGGCCTGTTTGCTTCAATCAAGTTGTCGACACCGCCAACAGCGAGAAGCCTGCGTGGGACATCTCGTGATCGACTCCTGGACGTCCTCGACCCCCGGTGTCCACGTGGCTGCAGAGAGAAGCTACACCTCATCGCCTGTTTGCACCCGGCATCGCCTGGTTCCAATCTGGTTCCACAGTAGTCACTGGCTAGTGACTTTGAACATTGTCCCCTCTGCTTTCAGGTCTTCACATCTTCAGATCCACCCTTGGATCCACCGGAACTCTTCACATCGAGCCGCCTGCAGCATCTTCAGCTCCAAGGACCATCGACCAGCGTGACGAAACCCGACACTACTTCGACCCTATGCACCCACGTCCTGTGGGTGAGGTAACTCAGCAACGCCGGTGTTCCCACACTGGTACACACCTCTAGGGCCTGTGTCTTAAGTTTCAGCTTTCTAGGTCACTCGGAATGTTCCGAACTAACTAACTTTACAACTTTTACGCACCATAGACTTAACATTGGTGAGTGCGTGCACTTTAATACTGCACCCGAGTCCCGCCGGCCTTTCCCGACTTATTCACTGCTAGTCCCGATCAGCTCCAGCGATTCCCAAGGCCCTAGGCCTGTTTCCTTTCCAATTGGTATCTCTTATACCACTTTCTTAGTATATGGTTTAGGTGGCCACTAGGGCTCATCCATATTGTGCAACTTTTGTGTATTTAAACTGTGTTTTGTTTAACGCTTGTGCTTCTGTGCTCATAAAGAGTTCAGGGGATATTTGTAGTTAATAAATATATATATATTTTTTCAATATATATCTGTGTGGTGTCCTTTCATGTGGTATTCAAGGGGGTTGTGTATGGTAATACAGCTGACTTCACATGCCTTTCAGAGTTTAGCCTAAGACTGCTTTGTCCACGTTACCACTAGGATAACTGGTCTATAAGGTTGACTTACAACCGATCATCATAAGGGTTACTTGGCATGATACAAGGTGATCACTAGAACTAGTGAGCATCATACATCAGGCCAACTTCTCACATCCGGGAACAGCATCACCTGCTTGTCCTCCACCTGCAGAAAACCGTTGGCTCTGGCGGCGCGGAGAATCGTATCCCGATCTCGAAAATGTAGTATTTTCATCAGGAATGGCCTAGGCGGCTGGCCCGGCCTGGGTCTCTGCGCCGGGACCCGATGAGCCCGTTCAATGGAGAAGTGAAGAGTCAGTTCTTTGGCGGGTGTAAATGTAGCGATCCAGTCTGTAATGTATTTAATCGGGTCGGCCCCCTCCACACCCTCCGGCAGATTCATAACGCGAATGTTGCTCCTTCGGGAGCGCCCACCAAGTTGTCCGTTTTATGTTCCAGGGCCTTGATCCGGGATTGGAGATCTTTTAGGGCTTGATGGTGTTGTTGCACCTGCGGTTCCACTGTTTGTAGTGTCACCACACTCTGGTTCACTTTGTCTGTGAGTTTCGGATGGTCGTCCCGCAAGATATTCAGGTCGGTGGCCAGGGTGTCGAACTTGTGCTCCATCGCTACCCTGGAGTGTTCTATGGCTGCGAGGACTTGGTCCAATTTCCTGGACATAGTGTCGTCTCTGGTGGGTTCCTCCCGCAATCTCGTCACCACCGGCATCTGGGATGGCGGCTTCTGTGGGCGGCCCATGCTGAGGGAGGATGTCTTCCTGCCGCGACCCGCGGCGGAAGGGGGCAGACAGCGGCCCGCCTTGGTTGCACTTACAGGGGGGTCCTCCGTGATGGCGTGGTTGTTCCGCGATCAGAACGCAGGTCCAGTTGATCTCGGTGAATCAGGACACACCCCGCGCGTGAGGGGCTTGTGTGGTCAACAGGGCGGCGACGCTCCCCTCGACGGTTCTTCGGGCTGCCCCTCGTGGGCTCCACCGCCTGTCCACCAGTGAGGCCGCCGCGCCGACCCTCGCTCACCGTCCCACGCAAAGGTCCCGGACCGGCTCCCCGTTGCCACGTGGACCTCCGTCGGTCATTGCGGTGTGTGTTGCTGTTCACTGGCCCCCGCAGGCCGCAAAACGGGGGGCAGCAGAATACCACCATCCGTCCGGGTCCTCCGTCTGTGCTCACCAAATGACACCCCCAGAGGCCTGCTTGTTAATTGTGTTGTCTTCGTGACCCACCGAAACCCGCGGGGCAAGACGCCGTTTGGCTGCACATCGTGTAGGCAGAGCGCCGCTCCGTCTCGGTCGTGTTTGCCCCGAAGACTACCTGGTGTGCCTGTGGGTTTGATAGTTCATAGGGGCTGCGGGGGATCACAGCAGCAGGTCCGCGCTGCCCAATGTCGCCGCCGCACTATTCTGCTGCCACTGGCAGTGCGCTACTCCCCCGCACTCCGTGTCGTGTCCCGCCGCCTTCAAATCAGTCTCCCAGTCCACAGCAAGGTCAATGCAGGCAAGACCCAGATGCTCCTGCCACCACTATCAGAGCGTCCTGGCACAGCAAGGCCCCAGGCGTTCTCTCCGCCTCGTTTCCTTCCCAGCGCGGCTCCCTCAGTGTCCCTGCAGCTCCAGCCCCTGTCCGGGCTTCGCGAAGGCACCGGAGGCAGCCCCCTACTCTGACACCCAGCGGCCCACCACATGTGCACTGTCCCCGGGCCGCTGGGTCAAGGCCGCCGCCGCCTCACCTGGGGTCCAATGGGTCCCGCGATTACACTGGTGTCTTCAGTCCGTCGGGTCCCACCAGGACGGGGCCAACAGCGCTGCTCAAGTGGGTCGATCCCGCGCCGCGGGTGCTCCGCGGTGCCGCACCGTCTGTCCTGGCTCACCGCTGCACCAGGTCCCGGCGCGTGGCTCCTCAGGTACTCTGTCCGTCACCCAGGGCCCTCTTCACATTGGCCCGGCGGGAGGAGGGGAGGGGAATAGGGCTCGTCCTCCTCCATAGCTTTTCGGTCCGGCATCGCAGGGGCCCCCTCTCAGACTTTGGTCGTCTGGCTAGGACCGCCGTCCCTCGCCTCAGACTCACTGCTCCGCCCGACCTCTGGATCTCCCATGTTTCACCGCCTCAGGTCGGCCTCTGCGGAGTTCGTGGCAGTCTGTCGCGGGTCCGCCATTTTGGGGGTTCGGCCGCTGTCAAAGCTCTCCGGGCGTCACCATACTGCACATCGGGGTTATAGACACACCGGAGCGATCCTCGTTGTCTCTGGACTTAGGGAATGTTCTCAGTGGCAGGCATTGACACCAATAAATAAAGTAGCAGCCATTGACGCCGGCGGGCGGCCGGAGTCTCACAGAAAGGTGCCCGTCATCTTAGCCCCCTTCAGGGGCCTGTGTTACGCCTCTGTCTACAGATGAAGCCCCAAGCTTTCTGTATAATAGAAATAACTTACTGAGGCAATCAATCATTCCAGATAGAGTTCCCCTGGTGATTCCTCATTCTACCCAAGAGCTGTTGGATGCTTTCGGCTCCCGAGTGAAACACAATGGATTAATGGTGCTTGATGCATCCTGTGTGTAATGGAAGGTTGGTGAGTAGATACTCTAGAATGGAATGTGGGGACCAGTTCAGGTACTTTAAATTTAAAGCCTGCTTTGGATAGAGGCTGTCAGGTTCAAATATTAACAGTATATTGCAAATTCTCTGTGCATAAGTCTTTGGGAGTAATTCAACCAGTTTGACAATATATTATTTTAGCTGGTATCATGGAAGGTTTTTTGTGGCACCTATCGTTTTTTACATGCCCCAGGTTGGGCTATGGTACTCTGGGAGGATTGGAGAGCTGGTTTTGAAGCAAACTTTCAAACACTGGGTGGTGATATTTGTAGAGCAGCTGGAAAATAAGGAGACAAATAATAAAATATCTTCCATCCCTTGTGGATGAAAAAGAAGAGGGTGATGACACAGGTGAGCATGAGGCAGCGTTAGGAAAACTGAATTAGAATTTTTGTTTAAAAAAATGAGGTGCTAGCAACACTTTGCAGGGCCGGTCTGGCTACCAGGCGTTTGGGTGTGCTGCCAATCTGGGGGCTGATTTCACTGCGGTGGGGGGCGGATTTAGTTGATGTGCTTCTAAATAAACAAAGCAAAACGAATTGTTTAAGCACACACAGGTCACTATTAACAAAATCCGCTACCAGCACCAATACGCCCGGTAGCCAGTCCAGCTCTTGTGCTAGAACCCGTCACGTTTCTGAAAGGAGTCAGTTCCCAGGTGAATTTGTAGAGAGCTATGTTGCTGGGTTGAGATCACTGATGGACTTTGATGAGATGTTGAGGGACTAGTTATCACTGAATGCTAATAACTAGAAGGTGCACGAAAATGTATGAACATGGAAGTGTTAACTTTACAAATGATTTTAGATATAATGATTAAAGCGGAAATGACTGATGAAAGTTCGTAATAGTTATCATCGAGAGAAAAGGTGGAAGCAGTTTAAAAGGGTGTCCATGTGTTGAAAGGGGATGAGGCTGCACCTTATATTTCTTTAATTTGGGGACAAAAGTATTTTGACTACTTTCAAGTACAGTTTGAAGGGTCATTTACAAAAGATGATTCATATCCTGCTGATGGCCAAACATGCAGGAATGCCAATTTACAGGGCTTTTTGCCAGAGTATTTGGGGGAAGGATAGGATGAGTAAGAGAAACCAAGGGTTCAATCAAGGATAATCTGTTTTGCATCATCAAAATTGATGGTGAAAATGTGAGGGTGATGGCGATTCAGGTGCCTGGGAGATGCTTATTGGGGAAGAGTACTTATATAAATTTCCCAATCATTTTCTTAGACCTTGTGATGCCTATTTACTAGCATATGGCAACACACCCTTTAATTTATTGAAGTTAAATGTGAATTACAAGGGACAGCAGTTCCCTCTAAAGTTTAATTTGCCATGGACGGAACTTGTCGGAACTTGTCTTTTAGGTTAGCTGCAACAGAGAAGTTTGTTCATACGAGTGGACCCTAATCCTGATCAAGTTTTGGGAACACAGTCACAATTGTGTGCAGTGGGGTGAACACAGTTTGTGGATGAGTTTCTTTTAGTATTCAGCAATGAGCTGGGAGTACTTAAAGGGTGCATGCATAAGATTGTGTTGAAGGAGGAAGCTATTACCAAGGCTCATGAGCCCTGAGGAGTTCCAATCATTATGAGAGAAAAGTTGCAACAGGAATTGAAGGGGTTGAGCAGTGAGGGCAAAGATGAGTAATTGGGGTTTGCGATAGTGTGTGGATTTGCAAGACCTGAATGCTGCCATCTAGGTTGACAGGCATCCTCTGCCGAACACAAGTGAAATGCTGAAAACACTGAAAGTAGCAAAGGTATATTTAACACTGGATTTGTCTTCAGAATATCATGAGATAGTGTTACGTCTTGATTTGCAACCTTTTTTTTTTATAACCAAGTTTTATTGATTTTGTGAGAAACCAACAAGAGAAAATAATACCAGCATTGTGTACAGTTATCAGTGCAAAGCAAAAATGAAATAGTAGTACACCAGCATACATGAGTTGATAGGCAAGGAGAAGACATTGCTGCACCCTTCCCAGTCCTCAGTTGTTCAGAGAAAGTATCAATCCTCTATCACCCTGACCCATTTGACCCACATTCTGCAAAACTTTTTTGGGCATCCAATGGACACGTTTCGGAGTTAACCTTGGTCACTGCTTGCATAGCGGTTTAGAACAGCAGTGAACGGACTGATCAGTAAAATACTGGACCTAGCCCCACCTCTGTGGGCGTAGCACAATTGCCTGTTGGTCCTTGCAGTCCGTTAAATATTAATCCAAGTGGAAGCCGCCGTTCTGAAAGTGTGTCAATACCCCAGTGGGTGAGTTGAAATAGGCAAGCTGATACTGTGGTCCGTCTGCACCACAATAATGGCTTCCACAGTCTGTTCATCGCTCGTTTTTCCGTGCGGTGCAGATCCGCCATCTATGCCAGCGGGGTTCCTTCGCGGCTGAGCATGCCGCTAAACATCAAAAAACAAAGTTTGCCCTCGGTTAAGGAACCACACCAGCAGAGTTAACACACGTTTATTGTAGTCCCCAGCAGAGTCAACTTGTCACCTCAGCTCAAAGAATATTGCCTGCATTTCACCGACGCATTTCGGAGTTAACCTTGGTCACGGCTTGCATAGCGGTTTAGAACAGCAGTGAACGGACTGATCAGTAAAATACTGGACCAAGCCCCACCTCTGTCGGCGTAGCACAATTGCCTGTTGGTCCTTGCAGTCCGTTAAATATTAATCCCAGTGGATGCCGCTGTTCTGAAAGTGTGTCAATACCCCAGTGGGTGAGTTGAAATAGGCAAGCTGATACCGCTGTCCGTCTGCACCACAATAATGGCCTCCACAGTCTGTTCATCGCTCGTTTTTCCGTGGGGTGCAGATCCGCCATCTATGGCGGCGGGGTTCCTTCGCGGCTGAGCATGCCGCTAAACATCAAAAAACAAAGTTTGCCCTCGGTGAAGGAACCACACCAGCAGAGTTAACACACGTTTATTGTAGTCCCCAGCAGAGTCAACTTGTCACCTCAGCTCAAAGAATATTGCCTGCATTTCGCCGACGCGTTTCAGAGTTAACCTTGGTCACGGCTTGCAAAGCGGTTTAGAACAGCAGTGAACCGACTGATCAGTAAAATACTGGACCTAGCCCCACCTCTGTGGGCGTAGCACAATTGCCTGTTGGTCCTTGCAGTCCGTTAAATATTAATACTAGTGGATGCCGCCATTCTGAAAGTGTGTCAATACCCCAGTGGGTGAGTTGAAATAGGCAAGCTGGGATGGGTATGCTCAGACGTGAGTCCCATGCTCTCCACACCATAGGATTCAAGCAAGCCGGGCTGAAGACGGCTGGAATGCCAGAAACCGGTCCTTGGAAGCTTGTTTCCGGTCCAGGGAAGGCATGGCTTGGCAGTTCGGGCTGGACTGTTCCCATGAGGCACAGGGTCAGACTGATTTGCATATGGCCATGTCTGAACTGGGGTGGTGTGGAGTGCAATAAAACGATGGATTTAGGACCTGATCTCTGTACTGGGGTGAATGTATGACATTGTTCTGCATTCTGTCCATCAACTGTGGTTTTTGCATTTGTCACCCCGAGTGGGATGGGTATGCTCAGACGTGAGTCCCATGCTCTCCACACCACTGGATTCAAGCAAGCCGGGCTGAAGACGGCTGGAATGCCAGAAAAGGGTCTTCAGACTCTTGTTTCCGGTCCAGGGAAGGCATGACTTGGCAGTTCGGGCTGGACTGTTCCCATGAGGCACAGGGTCAGACTGATTTACATACGGCCATGTCTGAACTGGGGTGGTGTGGAGTGCACATTTGCCTATGGGGAGATGCTGCGCATCAGAAGAATTTGCAGTTCTAATTTAGAATGCATTAAAGCACAGGAAGCCAGTATATTGCGGTTCTTGAAGAGAGGATACTCTGAGGAGGTCCTGAACAAAGCAATAGAGTGCACACAGTCTATACCAAGAGAAGAGGCGCTAATTTCTAGATTCAAGCTAGCTAAAGCTGATACCACAGAACCTAAGATCCAATCCAGAATTATCCTGACATTTAATAGACAGCATGCAGTTATCAGGAAGATCTTTTACAAAAACTGAAATCTGGTAAAAGGAGATCCTGTCATAGGTAGTTTAGTTGCCAACAAGCCTGAACTGACTTTTAGAAAATCTCCTTCTATGGGAAATCTTTTGGTGAGCAATTGCCCTGAAGTGTCCATACCAAGTACATGGATGGGGCTGAACAAAGGATTCAGAAAATGTCCAACATGTAAAGCTTGCCGATGCAACAAGACTCCCTTCACAGTCTCATTCAAAAATGAACCATTAAAAAGAGGTTAACCTGCAAAACTGATTATGCGGTCTATGTGCTGCAGTGTCCGTGTGGGTGTCCGTGTCCGTGTGGGTTATGGTACGTGGGTAGTGCAACTACCTATATATGCGAATTTCAATGGTTTTGTGTGAGTAAAATAAGGTTTTGTAAATGCTAATTCCTAACTATATATGGTCTATAACCTATGGTTTTTTCAGTGAATTTTCAAGGTTTTGTAAATGCTAATTCCTAACTATATATGGTCTATAACCTATGGTTTTTTCAGTGAATATATATATATATATATATATATATATATATATATATATATATATATATATATATATATATATATATATATATATATATATATATATATATATATATATATATATATATATATATATATATATATATATATATATATATATATATATATATAAAAGCTCCTAAGTCTCCCTCCCGTCCGTAAAGAAGATAAAAGCACTCCAGGTTTCGCCACGATATTATTTATTCACAAGGCAGTAACGACAAACGCGTTTCGGACAATAGTCCTTCCTCAGTGTCGCTGGCATAACCTCCGTGACGCGTCTTTAAAGCAAATCACAGAAATTAAAGTTGGACTATGTACACGTAGACCATAGAGTTCGAGCGTGTGATACAAAGATCAAAGAAATGGGTTGAATGTGGCAGCCATGTTACAATGTATGTCAAACGGCAAAGGGTATATATGAAAAACAAAGTATATACATATGAAAACACTCTTGTTTACAATACCCAAAACATTTCATTACATTAATGAAGGCAATAATTATATACATATTAATGACTGATTACCATTGCCAGGGAATCAAAACATACAGCCGTGGATCGGCACGGCCCTGGCAATCAAACCGAAGAGAGTTGCCTCTCATAACCAAAAAGTGCAACAATTGCTTCAAAATACGAGAGATGCAAAAAATCAAGCCGTGGATCGGCATAGCTCCGGCAACATATAAATGTTATCCGGAGTAAAACAAATGAACAGTGATAAAGAAAAAAGTAGAGAATAGCAAATCAAACCCTTTTTAAGAAGGATTATGAAAATGATCCTACAAATTCTAACTGATTCTAAGCAAGTCAACCTGTATATATTACAAAGCATCTATATACATTTCAGTGTTCTTTACCATATTCGGATTTCTATAAAAATGATTTACTATCTACAATTTACAATTACTGTTCTAATCATCAAGAGTTCAAATACCTCCATTGTCATGTTGAGCTTATGGACAATGATTCTTAACATGAGTCAGTTGGTGAAGATTAAGGATGGGAAAATATGAGCAAATTGCAAGAGTCATGATCCTAGAGACATGTGAGATTAGGAGTTTACCCAAAAGAAAGGAAAAGAAAGAAATTCCAGGATGCAAAACAACAGGATAGTGATGTATACAATAAATGAGGGAATTACATGTATGGATAGATCTTATTATCTGCCAAGATGTACAGTCAATTCCTCACCTATATTTAATCCCATTGGGTTCTTAGTTTGTAGGTCGATAATGAATCTTGATTCAAGTCTGCGGAGACGGAGCAATCTATCTCCCCCTCTAGGATTAAGAGGTACATGGTCTATGCCGAAAAAACGTAATAGCTCCCTATTACTTCCATGTTTCTCCGCAAAGTGGCGAGCCACTGGATAGACTGGATCCTTGTTCACAATTGCCCTTTGGTGTTCTAGTATACGTAGCTTCACGCTATTCACAGTGCTTCCGATATACTGAAGTCCACAAGGGCAAACCAAACAATACACCACAAAGGGTGTTGTGCATGTAATGAATTTGTTTATCGTTCTTGACTTATTTATTCCTGGAATGTTATAAGACAACGTCCTTCTACTGTTCTCGCAAGCTTTACACTTTCCACACGGAAAGAAACCTTTCATTTCCTTCAGTGTGCCAATGGATTTGGGTGGCAAAGGCATAAGATGGCTTTGTACCAGAATGTCCTTGATGGATTTGGACTTCCTGAAGGTTATGAGGGGTTTATCTGGGACATCTTTACCTATGATAGGGTCTGTTTTCAGGATGTGCCAATTCTTAGTGAGAATATGGCGCAACTGTGAGACCTCATTAGAGTAGGTAGTTATGAGACGGAATTTTGTTTTGGAATCTGTATTGTCAGTGGGACGTGGCATTTGAGTGAGGAGTTGGTGTCTGGGGATTCTCAGTACTCTCTTGTAGATGTTATCAAGTAGAGTTTGTTCGTATCCTCTTGCTAGGAATCTAGTCATGCTTCCTTGTGCCGCTTTGACAAATTCAGAGTCCAAAGAGCAATTCCGTCGAAGTCTAAGGAGCTCCCCGTACGGGATACTCCGAATTAAACTAGACGGATGACTACTCTCATAGTGTAAAGTACTGTTGCCAGCCGTCGGCTTGCGGTAAAGACTTGTCTCTAATTTGCCTTCATGGATGTAAACTCTTAAGTCGAGGTAGTATACTTCACTTTCGCTGATATCAGCTGTGAATCTAAGATTCAGGTTGTTAGCATTCAGATCTGAGACAAATTCCTCAGCCTGTGTGGAGGAGCCCCTCCACACCAGAAAGAGGTCGTCGATATAACGACGCCAGACAATAATATGACCAGCCCATTTGAGATTTTCGCCCCTCAGGGCAACCTGCTCCTCCCACCAGCCCACGAAAAGGTTCGCGTAGCTGGGGGCGAAGCAGGTTCCCATCGCGGTCCCATTTGTTTGTTTGAATATGGTATTCTGAAATAAAAAGAAGTTATTAGTCAAGCAAAATTGCAGACATTCAATCAGAAATTGTCCATGTAAAGCAAATTTGGCCGATCTTTTGTCCAAAAAGTGTCTGGTTGCATTAACACCTTGTTCATGTTGGATACAGGTGTAAAGGCTTGTTATGTCTAAGGTGATCAACAAATATGCTGGGTCCCAAATGATCTGATCGATTTGTCGGATGAAGTCTTTGGTATCTTTCACAAAAGAAGGTAAAACATTGACAAAGGTGGACAAAAAGGAATCAATATAAATAGATAAGTTTTCAGTTAAGCTCCCTTTGGAAGAGATAATGGGTCGTCCAGGAGGATTTTTGGAGTCTTTATGGACCTTCGGTAGTTGGTAGAAGGTCGGCAATACCGGTTCTGGATTGCGCAAAAACATGTATTCATCTGTATCCAACATGGATTTGTTCCGCCATTTTGTCAATAGAAGATGGTACATTCGGATACTTTCTTTATATTGATCCATAGTTGTTCTTTGGTAGTAATTAGGATCATCAAGTTGTTTTAAGGATTCCTTACAATATTGATTATAGGTGAGTAGGACCACGTTTCCACCCTTGTCTGAGGGTTTTATAACTATTCCTTTGTTGTTATTAAGGTTAGTTAAAGTATCTGATTGAGCCAGTGTAAAGTTGTTATTTCCATGAGGTCTGTTAACACTGGACTGTCTGTGATGTATAAGTTCTTGCGTTATGGCATCCGCAAAGGTGTCAATTGCATCGTACGCCATCTGCGGATTGAATTGTGATGGCGCTTTAAAGTTCGTGATGGGGGATTGTTGTTCAATATTGTCCCTTCCCAAATTGTTCACATTGATGTTGGTGGTCTCTTCGGACTGTTCAGCTAGAAGATCTTCAAGCACCTGCACTGTATTAAGATCTTTCACAGATAGTACATCAGTTGAATGCGCAGTGATTTTCTTGCGCGTTTTCTTGATACCCTCAGTTTGTGGCTTCAATTTGTGAAATTTGTGTAGTTTTATTTTCCTGGTCAGGTTAAATAGGTCAATGCGTGTCTGAGTGTATTCCAATCTTTTAGTGGGACAGAAACTCAACCCCAACTTAAGAGTCTCTTCCTCTATCGGTGTTAGGGGATTTTCTGTAAGATTGATAATGGTAAGGCCCTCATCTACCACTTCTTGCCTCTTTTCTTGCGGGTTTGTTGTCCCGCACCTCTGCCTCTTCCTCGTCCTCTGCCATCCACCTCTTCTGGTTCTTCGTCTCTTACTTTTTCGGGTGGTTTCAGCTTCCCTCCTCTCAACCATGTGCTGTGGATAAGGTCGAACTCCAATATATATATATATATATATATATATATATATATATATATATATATATATATATATCTCTGGTAGAGACCGGAAATGTGCCTCTTGCTGTCCGGCCATGGCGGTGGTGCAGGGCGTTTTCAAATAAATACATTTGCACCAACCAAACTCTGGGTCTGCATTTATCTATTTCATGTATCCTGAATGGTGGTGAAGTAAGAAGAATATATATATAATGTTAAATCTCAAAATTCTATTTTAGCGCCGGTTGACAAATCTGCCTGAAAATTTCCTCAAAATGGCCTCGTCGAGCGCCGGTCCTTCCCTGAAAGTTTGGGTGGGATGCGTCAAGCGGGGGCCGAGATAAAAGGGGGGTCCCAAAACGCGTTTTCCCCATGTTAATTTCCATAGGGCGGTCGACCTCACTTTTAGCCCGAACGGCTGAATGGATTTCCACCAAACTTGGCAAAATTGTAGGGACTGGTAGCCTGATGTGCCTTTGCTATGTCTCAAGATATGTGTTTCAGTGGATTTTAAGTAATTTAGGTTCAAAAAAATATATATATCTATAGGCGCGCCCTGGTACGTGCACCGGGGAGCGCACCGGGCGTGCTACGCGACTTACGCACGGAAAGGTGATTAGTAGGTAGGACCGAGACACAAGAGGTGGCATAAAAAAAAGGGGGAAATGACTATAAGCGGGCAGGGTAGACCCCCCCTGACCCCCTAGGTTTGATGTGGGGGTTAAAATAGGGTCCCGCGAGGCATTGAAAAAAAAATCAATTTGCGTGGGGGGAGCGCCCGGTACGCGCACCAGGGAGCGCACCGGGGAGCGAAGCATGGGGAAAATCCAGGATCTAATTTATGAAGGCCTTGTGACAGTTTTGCGCCGCCGGTGCGTCACTTTTTGTGACGCACCAGCGGTGTAAAAAATGCGCCTTGTTGCGCCATATTTAAAAAGTGACGCATCTATGTAGATGCGTCACTTTTTAAACCCCTGCGCCACATTATACCTGCGTCAGGTATAATGTATGCAGAGGGGGCGTTCCCCCGCAAAAAGCCTCGTAATAGTGACGCAGTGAAATCTATGAGATGTAACTGCGTCACTTTTAGAACTCTGTTGCGTCAAAATCTTGCGCCTGCCTCACAGCAGGCGTAAGACTGACGCAAACCCTTTCACATGGGGCTTTCCCCATGTGAAAGGACGTATTACTGGAGTTGCGTGACTTTTGTGACACACTCCAGCAATGCGTCACTTTTGCGCTTACAGATACGTCAGAAATATTGACGTATCTATAACTCCTTGCGACATGATTCGTCATACATTAAATATGACGCATCAGGAATGTCGTAAGGAGTGCGCACTGAAAAGTGACGCATCGCTGTTTTCACGCAGCGATGTGTCACTTTTCATAAATGAGGCCCCCAGTTTATTCACTGTGTCACCTCTACGACCCTTTCTTGCGACAATACGTCCCTTTTGCATACATTACACCTGACGTAGGAATAATGTGGCGCAGGGGCTTACAAAGTGACGCAACTACCTAGATGCGTCACTTTGTAAATATGACTGAATAAGGTGCATTTTTTACAGCACTGGTGCGTCACAAAAAGTGACGCTCTGGTGGCGTTAAAGTGACGCATGGCCTCATAAATGAGGCCTTTAGTCTTCTACTCATGCGTCATATTAAATTTATGATGTATTATGTTGGAAGTTCTTACAGATACGTCAGTATTTTAGACGTATCTGTAAGCGCAAAAGTGATGCATTGCTGGAGTGTGTCTCAAAAATGAAGCAACTCCAGCAATGTATCCTTTCACATGGGGCCAAGCCCCATGTGAAAGGGCCTGCACGCCTGCTGTGAAACAGGCGTAAGATTTGGACGCAACAGCATCATAAAAGTGACGCAGTGATATCTCATAGATTTCACTGCGTCACCTCTACGACCCTTTCTTGCGTCAATACGTCCCTTTTGCATACATTACACCTGACGTAGGAATAATGTGGCGCAGGGGCTTACAAAGTGACGCATCTACCTAGATGCGCCACTTTGTAAATATGACTGAATAAGGTGCATTTTTTACTGGACTGATGCATCACAAAAAGTGATGCTCTTGTGGCGTTAAAGTGACGCATGGCTTCATAAATGAGGCCTTCAGTCTTCAACTCCAGCAATGCATCTTTTCTTACCCTTCCACACCCCCGTTCCTTTTCAACATTTTCTTTGAATATCCACATTCCCCATATTCACTCTTCTTCTCCTTACTTTCCTTCCCAACACTCACCTTCTTTCAGTCCACCTACTTCACTTCCTTTCTCCTCTCATACCTTTCTGTTCTTTCTTACTCCTTTTCCTTTCCATTATCAATGCACTCCATTTCACTTACTCGTTTTCATTTTTTTAAGAATATAGCTCTTTGATGAGAAATGGAGGTAGTTCTGAAAAGAACTTTTTTTTTCTTCTTTTTTTTAAGAACAGGAACAAAAACAGGGAATGGAAACTGCTCAACAGGAGCAAAAAAAAAAAACATTAGGGATGGGAACGGCAGTGATGGTTCTCCAATGCTCGAACCATGAGCTGGACACTTTGCTCCCTATAGGTAAGGAGTTGATCGCAGTATCTGCATTTCAGGACAGCATTGTTGAAAGCAGGTTGAATATTTGGCACAAGCTCCTGCGATCGCCCCCTCCCAGAAGTAGTTGCTCCTCCGGTGGATGTAGAGGCCCCATCACTGGGAGCCTCTTGTGCCAGAGCCCTGACACTTTCCCGGGCAAAATTCTTTGGGTGCCTCCTCTCCACATGCCTTATCATAGTAAAGTTCCCAAAAGAATATTTCTTCTTGGGGTAACCCCGTGACAGGACTTGTTTGCAGATCCTACACTCCACTTTTGGAACATTCACCTTTTTCTGGTTAGGTGGAATTTTAAAAAATTTCCAAATAAAATGCTCCTTCACCTTTGGCTGAGGAGGCTCTTCATTGATGAATTCAGGCTCTTCATCACTGCTGGATTCTCTGGCAGCCATGGTAAACCAAGAAAGATCCAGGAGCAAAAAACAGGTCTTTCAGTCACAAAAGTGAAAGAAGAAGTGAAGGAAATGGGTGGGGATTTCATTCTTTGTATAAAAAACTGTTAGCAACCAATGAAAAGTGTTATTTTAAGGTCACAGGACTTGACGCACTGACGCTGCGCGCACTGTAGCGTTCCGGGTGCACACACGCGGCGCGAACGTAGGCGCTTCCGGGGCGCATACGCGGCGCGCATACGCGGCGCGAAAGTAGGCGCTTCCGGGTCGCAAACGCGGCGCGAACGTAGGCACTTCTGGCGCGCACACGCGGCGCGAACGTAGGCGCTTCCGGGGGCGCTTACGCGGCGCGCCGAAGTGACGTCTTGATAGTTTCACGGAAATGCAAAATCATTTTCATTTCCTTATTAAAAAAAAACTGCTTTTATTTGTATGGTACGAAATGTTTTGCATTATTATTAACTTTTCATTCATATTTTTTTTACGAACGAAAGTAGCGCTCTGGGTGCTCTTTCCGGAGAGCTTACCGGAGCGCGCACCCAGAGCGCCCCAGGAAAACATTATTTAAAAAAAAAAGAAAAAAACTTACAAAATTAATACTTACACAAAACAACAAATTAAAAAAAAAACATAGGTTAGAAACTCGATATAAAAAGGAATTAGCATTTAAAAAACCTATGAAATTCACTGAAAAAAACATAGGTTTCACGCCAGTTATAGTTAGGAATTAGCATTTAAAAAACCTATTAAATTCACTGAAAAAACCATAGGTTTCACACCAGTTATAGTTAGCTGGACATTTTACTGACATAAAACCATTGAAATTCCCACGTTATAGTTAGTTGGACTCACTATAACTTGCGCGCCTGCAATGCACTGCTGATGACGTCACATATTAAATCACTCATGACATGGTCAGTGACATCACTCATGACATCACTGATGACACCATCCTTGTGACAGAGTGACAGACCTCCTTTCAGTGTAATGTAAGCCTTGAAACACATATTCAAAAATAGTATTTAACATTTTCAAAAAAATGGAGATACCCATACCAGTTACAACAAACAATTCAGTAATTCCACCATCTATATACACATCCACTCATTCACCAACAGTTCTATGTAGTCACTCATACATATACTCACTCATTATATGTAGTGATACACCTATACATCCTGTTACACACCGACAGTCATCCAAAAGTTACTCACACACATATTCACACATGCAAAAAAACTATTGAACATCCATTTATTTGCATATACAGCAATACACACACTACCACTTTACTTCTAAGGAAACTTACACATACTTACTCTCTTAAACAATCACTTATAGAAACACATACTTATTTAAACAGGAACTCTTACATTCTCTCACTCCCACATATACTCATTTATATAAATCAATACTCACATATACTAGATTAAAACATATGTCGTTACTGAAAAAGACAATAGTGAGACAGTCGTTTACTCACTAACATACACATATACACACTCATCCATCCATACAGTTTTGTACATATGCTGTCTTCAAAACACATACAAACAGTGAGTCAGTCACCAACCCATACACCCACTTATACACAAAGTGAAACACTGATACATACATTTCAATATTTAAAATTTACTTGCTAATATATGTATTCACTAAGATACACTTAATAAGGCAGTTAACCAATCAATTCTTATAAAAACAAACATCCATTTACACACTTATTTAACCATTTATTCTTCCATCGTCCTTTACAAATACATATATAAAACATATATGTTTTTCAGAAAGTAACACATTTACTGGATGGTGTCATCAGTGATGTCATGAGTGATGTCACTGACCATGTCATGAGTGATGTAATATGTGACGTCATCAGCAGTGCATTGCAGGCGCGCAAGTTATAGTGAGTCCAACTAACTATAACGTGGGAATTTCAATGGTTTTATGTCAGTAAAATTTCCAGCTAACTATAACTGGTGTGAAACCTATGGTTTTTTCAGTGAATTTAATAGGTTTTTTAAATGCTAATTCCTAACTATAACTGGTGTGAAACCTATGGTTTTTTCAGTGAATATATATATATATATATATTCACTGAAAAAACCATAGGTTATAGACCATATATAGTAGGGATTAGCATTTACAAAACCTTATTTTACTCACACAAAACCATTGAAATGTGCATATATAGTTAGTTGCACTAACTATATATCGCGCACCCGCAATCCACTGCTGATGATGTCACATATTACATCATTCATGACATGGTCAGTGACATCACTGATGACAACTCAAATGACATCACTGATGACATCATCCAGTGACTGTATGTTTCTGTAAAGTTAAAATATGTCTTACATATTGAAGAATGAGTGGATGTATAAGTGTCTGGATGAAGGATTTAGTAGGTGCATGACTGACTGTATGAGAGAGTGATTAAATGTGTCTCACTGAGTGCATGGGTTAGTGACTAAACTGTCTTAATTTGTGCATCATTATATCTGTTGTTCCGTAAACTGCTGCATGTGTTGATCAGTAGCTATATGAGTAACTATATGGGTTATTGATTGGTTGCCCAAGTATTTGTATGGGAGAGTGAGTGTGTGTGTGTGGGTGTCTGGGAGGTGTGTGACTCTGTGCATAGATGTGTGAACAGTTGATTCACTAGATGTATGGGTTCAAAACTGCATGTGGAAACAGCTGTATGGGTGGTTGACTGTGTGCATGAGTGTATTGGTGAGTGAATGGATATCTCAGTGCTACATGTCAAAGTTAGTACATATGTAAAACATAGTACATGTGAGTGTTGACATATACAATCTGTTTGTTGTAGGTTCCGCACTCCTGGTGAGTATTTTTAACCTGGGTTGATTTAGGATTGTGATACTGTCGTTGGTGCACTGAATGGTAATCTTGCTGGGCTTCCAAGATTAGAGTATTTCAAAGTAAAACTATGTATCCTGAGACTCAAATCATGTAGAATTGGAAACTTTTCAAAACATAAAACGGAAACATGATATTTAAATGCTACCCCACAGGCTTATGAGAATTTGTGTATTTCTTGAAGCAACTGTGTGAAATCATAGATGAATACTTGTGTACATTCATTAAAAAAGGAGAAAAACGTGGAGCCCAAGTCTGGGCACTGACCTTAGTGCATGTGATATGACGATCGTGAAAATTAGCTGTGAAAAGTAAAGGAACTCGGTTTTAGTAAAATGCAACGTGACAAAGGTGTCTCGTTTTCAAATATGCTATCAAGCCGTCTCTTACCGGGGTAATCGTACCGTGGTACTTCCCTCGTTATGCTTGGCGTGCGGCGCACTAGCTGGCCGCCTCTATGGTATTAGAGCACTGTGGTTACGGCGTGTGTTTACGTGAATAGCGGGCGTAGACATGGAAAACGGACTAGGAAAACAAATGACTAGAATGTGGAAATGACGAGTGAAGTAATACGCGGTAGACGCATGTGGGGTGCATGGATAAATAAAGAAAATAAGAAGGTAGAAGGGGAAAATATGTACATAGCAAAACGCACGTAAATGTCACATATGAGGTGATAATATATGCTTATAAGTTGTAAACTAAATGCACATCATGTAAACATATACATGTAATACATAGTTCTCCACTGTGTAAAAAGTCAGTAGGTAATTATATATATATATATATATATATATATATATATATATATATACACACACATACACATACACACACTGGTGCTTGCCAGTAGGTAGTTTTAAGTAGGACCTAGTTTCCATGGGAAAAGCATTTTTCGATTTGCCAATAAGTTTGCGTGGTTTGACCAATCTTTATGAAAGTTTCCAAAAAAAGTGTCAAAGCAGGTCCTGTGTGTCTTGGGGGTGATCAGTGCAGTGTGGACTGAAAAATAGCGGCGCGAAAAAAGTGTGCATGTTTAATGTTAATTCCCATAAGAATACGTTGTTGAACCTCCAGCCCAAACCTCTGGATGGAATTACACCAAATGTGGCAGAAAGGTAGATGTTGTTAGTCAAATTGTGCTTTTTGTTATTTGGTGTCAATCTGTTTCAGTAGTTTTTGAGAAAATTAAGAAGAAAAAGACAGATATATCTCTGGCTGCGAAGCCTTTGCAAAAAAAGACAAGCTCATGCAAGTAAATGCACTTCTCTGATTGGCTGCCAACACTTCAACCAGGAAGTGTTGGCAGCCATCATGGGACTCAGCTTCAGTGAGTTCCCCCAAAAAAGTGAAAATGAAGAAAAGGGAGCAGGGTAGGAATACCCTTTCTCCCAAGCCATGGTCTTGGGGTCCCCTGGGACCCCGCCATAGTATAAAAGCATATTTTTGTGTAAAAAAAAAACCTTTGCCCCAAAATCATATTTGGGGCAATTTTTTTTAAAAGCATGCAGCGGCTCCAGTGCTTGCTTTAAAATAACCCCTGGATGGGCTAGGTCCCAGAGGTATAGGGTAAATATAGGGCCCACGGGCCCCTCCTCCTAGGGCCTATCAAAGCTCCGGGGATCGCCACCTCCCCGGGGCACAATTCATTTTCAGTGCAAGCAGGCCCACTATGCCCGCAGCACCAGGGACCGCCATATCCCATGGACAATTACCACTAAGTGGGGCCTCTGGGACTCTCCCTGCCCCAGGGACCACCACCTCCATCTAGCTAATTTCAATAATATAGGGGGGCCTTGTGGACCCCGGGCCCTGGGGACCGCCACCTCCTTGGGGGCACACATGCAATAATTATGGGGTACGTTGCAGACCCCTGGCCTCGGGGACCACCACCTCCCCTAGGTCTCCCTCCCTTTAAGGGTTATAAAAAAAAGAAAAGGCCTCGCGCCGGGGGATAAAAAAAATTAAAAGGGTTAGGTCCCGGGTGATGGGATCCACGGGGCCAAAATAGTCCTGAGAAGAGGGGCCACTTGGCCCTCCTTCCTAAAAAAGAAAATTGCCGGAGGCCATACCCCCTTTCTCCACTACTCTGCAAACACGCCACCTGATGTGTTCCTGGTTGGGGGATGAAGTCCCCTTGGCTGCTCTGAACTCTTACCTCCAGTAAGCCCCACACAGTGGTATTGCTGAGAGGTGATCAGCGGCCATGTCCCCTTTCTCCACTATTCTGCAAATGTGCTTCTCAGTGAACTGCTGTCGGGGGATGAGGACTCCTTGCCTCCTGAGTACCTCAGGACTAAACTGGACTTCATCCCTGAAGCATAAGTGCTCCAGGAGCTGCATTTGCAGAGTGGTGAAGAAAGTTGGCATGGCCTCTGGTGACCTCTCAGTAGTGCAGCTGTGTGGGTCTTGCTGGAGTTAATAGGTCTAGTTGACCCCCAAGGTCTCTGAAGAGCTAAGGGTACTTCATCTCCAAACTAGGAGGGCGCCACAGGCACGTTTCCAGAGTGGTGGAGAAAGGGGGTGTGGCCACCAAAAACCTCTCAGCAAACACACTGTGTGGGATTTACTGGAGGTAACAGGAGGACTTGCTGGCCGCCAAGGAACCTCTGGAGCCAAGGGAACTTCATCCCTAGTAGTGTGTCGGGAGGCACGCTTGCATAGCGTGGAGAAAAGTTGTGTGGTATCTGACAACTTCTCAGGAATTCTGCTGTGTGGTACCTACTGGAGGTAACAGAAGGGGTAGTTGACCCCAAAGGACGTCCTTGGGGGCCAACTACCCTCTCCTTTTACCTCCAGTAATTCCCACACAGTGGGATTGCTAAGAGGTGTTTGGAGGCCATGCCCCCTTTCTCCAGCCCTCTGCAAACACAGCTTTTGGTGTGCTACTGCTTGTGGGATGAAGTTCACTTTACTCCTGAGGGACCTTGGGCCCAAAAAGCCCTCCTAGTACCTCCTGTAAATCCTACACAGTGGAATTCCAGAGAGCTGGTCGGAGGGCCCACGCAATTTCTTCACCACTCAGCAAACGTGACGATTACTTTAAAAACCATAGAAATTCACTGGAAAAAAACGACTACTTTAAAAACACTTTAGAAATTCTCTGGAAAAAACAACTATTTTAAAAACCATAGAAAATTACTGGAAAAAACAAAGGTTACAGGGATGTTATGGTTAGGAAGTAGTATTTGTAAAACGTGAAATTCACTAAAAAAACAAAGGTTACAGGGAAGTTATAGTCAGGAAATCACTGATGGCATCATCCACATGATCTCTGATACACCCACTCACCCCCCAATATAAACTTTTATATACTCATTCTGTTAAAGATTGCAGGGATTTGTTAGCATGAGCTGAAAGCCATTTTGTATTTTGGCAGCCATTTTAGTTAGCCATGTGCTTCGCATGTGCTGTTTCCCTCTTCAGAGCCTTACACATGCTCAGAAGGGCCTAGCTAGTAGAATGCACCAGCTTCTCTCATACAACTGTCAGGCTTTTTTTGCTGATGTATGGAGAAGTAACTCTCCTCCCACTTTGTTGAGCAAGCAGATCTTGCATGCCTATATTAGGCATTTTGCATGTGCCAGGACCTCCCCTTGGTCTTCTGCTGACTATGTAACCCTAAAGCGTTTGAGCAAATCAAACACTCACCCCCAGTCAACTGATCTGGGTTTAATCCATCACCATATTTTAGCCCACTCAGCCACCCCAGTTCAGACATGGCCATATGCAAATCAGTCTGACCCTGTGCCTTATGGGACCAGTCCAGTCCGAAATGCCAAGCCATGTCTTCCCTGGACCGGAAACAAGCATCCTGGGACCAGTTTCGGATTCATAATCCTCAACAGCCAGGCTATCTTGAATCGAGTGGCCAAGTGATCAAGGGACTCACGTCTGAGCATACCCTGCCAACTTAGGACGAACAAAGTGATACAAAAGGGGATGATGGATGGAGCGTTTGAGCAAATCAAACACTCACCCCCAGTCAACTGATCTGGGTTTAATCCATCACCATTCTTTAGCTCACTCAGCCACCCCACCTCAGACATGGCCATATGCAAATCAGTCTGACCCGGTGCCTCATTGGAACAGTCCAGCCCGAACTGCCAAGCCATGTCTTCCCTGGACCGGAAACAAGCATTCTGGGACCGGTTTCGGATTCATAATCCTCATCAGCCAGGCTATCTTGAATCCAGTGGCCAAGTGAGGATGGGACTCATGTCTGAGCATACCCTGCCAACTTAGGGCGAACAAAGCGATGCAAAAGGGGATGATGGACGGAGCATTTGAGCAAATCAAACACTCACCCCAGTTAACTGATCTGGGTTCAATCCATCACCATTCTTTAGCTCACTTAGCCACCCCAGTTCAGACATGGCCATATGCAAATCAGTCTGACCCTGTGCCTCATGGGAACAGTCCAGCCCGAACTGCCAAGCTATGTCTTCCCTGGACCAGAAACAAGCATTCTGGGACCGGTTTCGGATTCATAATCCTCATCAGCCAGGCTATCTTGAATCCAGTGGCCAAGTGAGCATGGGATTCACGTCTGAGCATACCCTGCCATCTTAGGGCGAACAAAGCGATACAAAAGGGGATGATGGACGGAGCGTTTGAGCAAATCAAACACTCACCCCCAGTCAACTGATCTGAGTTTAATCCATCACCATTCTTTAGCTCACTCAGCCACCCCAGTTCTGACATGGCCATATGCAAATCAGTCTGACCCTGTGCCTCATGGGAACAGTCCAGCCCGAACTGCCAAACCATGTCTTCCCTGGACCGGAAACAAGCATCCTGGGACCGGTTTCGGATTCATAATCCTCATCAGCCAGGCTATCTTGAATCCAGTGGCCAAGTGAGCAAGGGACTCACGTCTGAGCATACCCTGCCAACTTAGGGCGAACAAAGGGATACAAAAGGGGATGATGGACCGAGCGTTTGAGCAAATCAAACACTCACCCCCAGTCAACTGATCTGGGTTTAATCCATCACCATTCTTTAGCTCACTCAGCCACCCCAGTTCAGACATGGCCATATGCAAATCAGTCTGACCCTGTGCCTCATGGGAACAGTCCAGCCCAAACTGCCAAGCAATGTCTTCCCTGGACCAGAAACAAGCATCCTAGGACCAGTTTCTGGCTATCAGCCGTCTTCAGCCAGGATGGCTTGACTCCAGTGGTGTAGAGAGCATGGGACTCACGTCTGAGCATACCCATCCCACTCGGGGTGACAAATGCAAAAATAACAGTTGATGGACAGAATGCAGAACAATGTCATACATTCACCCCAGTACAGAGATCTGGGCCGAAATCCTTCGTTTTTTTGCACTCCACACCACCCCAGACATGACATTGTTCTGCATTCTGTCCATCAACTGTTATTTTTGCATTTGTCACCCGAGTGGGATGTGTATCCTCAGACGTGAGTCCCATGCTCTCCACACCACTGGAGTCAAGCTATCCTGGCTGAAAACGGCTGATAGCCAGAAACCGGTCCTAGGATGCTTGATTCCGGTCCAGGAAAGACATGGCTTGGCAGTACGGGCTGGACTGTTCCCATGAGGCACAGAGTCAAGGCTGATTTGCATATGGCCATGTCTGAACTGGGGTGGTGTGGAGTGCAAAAAAACATGGATTTAGGCCCAGATCTCTGTACTGGGGTGAATGTATGACATTGTTCTGTATTCTGTCCATCAACTGTTATTTTTGCATATGACTATGTAACCCTAAGCATATATAAGGCCCCAGTTTTCTGTATTTCTTAGACTGCCTCATTCAGTTGCTAAGGATTCTGTTTGACGTAGTCTCCCTCATCTGAGGTGAATAAATGCATTGTTTTTATATTTCAGCTTCTGTGCCAATGTCTTCTTTGTTGGTTTAAAAGGACCAAGTATCAGTGAGACCCCTGAGAAGGTTTTCATGTTTTTTAAATGGCGCTCCAACGTGGACCTCATCAGAGAAGTGGCTATCTATGGGAGTGATCTTGACAGGGGACAGGAATCTACTGAGGAGGACAGGCCTCTACTAAGGAGGTACTCTGTGCACGGAGATTCTGGGGATTCTTTGTCTCTGCCGCCCAGTATATTTCTGGTCTTCCTGTTTTGATCCTACACATGATGTTTTACCACTCCTGACTGAGAACCTTTTTGGCGTGAGTAGTCTAAAAAAAAACGTTAGGTCATTCAGAACTTGACAGTTAGAATTTGGACACCAAGTGATTGGTAAGGGTTTTTTGATGCAACGCTTGCCTGGGATTGGTAAGGTAGTTTAGTAACGCTTACTGTGGCTTTGGATTTGTATGATTTGCCAATATTTGTATTTGGAATTTGTAATATATAAATTGCAATTTATGTAGGCAGGTAATGAGGAGAATTTTCTCTGTTTTGAATTGATTTGAACGGCACACAGTACAAGAATACCTTAAGTGCTACTTTGGTTATAATATTTGCATATGTTGCAATATTTTTGGCATGCCTGTTTCAAGCACACATCGAAGAATGAATTGCTTTTTGGAGGTACCATAGTGAGATGTGAAGTGAATTAGCCGAATCCCCTAAAGGGAATACCTAAATAGGTTTAGGTATAAAAACATATTTCTTCCTTGGTGACTCTGTACCCCAATGCAATTAAAATATGACAATAATACAAACAAGGATCCTTTTCTGCGTAATTGTATAAATGGAGATATGCAGAGCGATTTTTGGGTGTTCTGCCATCCAAAGCTAGTGAATTGAGTGTATTTTAGCTTCTTGAAAATGAAACAGTCTGTTGGGCTGTTTTTTGCAGTCTTTTGGAATACTATTGAGAAGCGCTTCTTGTAAATATGACTTACAGCTAGTATTTACAAATGGTTTTGTTTAAGTACAGTCTGTGGGCTGTCCTTTGTTTCTGTCCTAACTATTAATCTGTGGGTTAAAGGTGTGTTTAAATGTCTATGTGGTTTGTGGTTTTCCAATTAGTGGAACTTCTGTGAGTAAATAGCGATTGCGCCCTTTGTGAAAAATTGGCTAGTCTTAAGCGCGCTGTAATATGTGTTCTGAGTGTATGACCCCTTCTGTATATGTCTGGAATGAGCTCAATGTGTTTGTTTGTGTTTTTTTGCTGTCATCAGTCTGTTATGTAAAATGTAATTTAAATATTATTAATTATTTTAATGAAAATCCAGAAATGAACCATATATGTTAAATAACTGCATGTTACTATTAAATTCATAAGATGTTACAACATTTTCCTTAGATACATTGTATTAGATATTAACAGGCAAACACATCATCTGATTAAATTGGTTGTTGCTGAACTAAACGCACATTATAGAACTTGAAATGCCTCAGTTTTAAATAGACTGCCACCATGCTTACATTTCAACACTAAAAAAGCTTTCCAACAGCTGTGTTTTAACTGCCGCTGAGCAACAGCTGTCATTTTGATTGTAGGCCACAGAGAGACAGGAATGTTGACTCAGCTAGTACTTTTTCAGTGCAAACAGGGTGTAAAACCCTGCATTTCAGTCTGCTGTTTTAAAAAGTTACAAAAATCAGGTTCATTATTTTGGATAACAGGAAAACATTAAAAGTAAGGATTTCCTTTTTTAAACCCTTTTTACATAAGCACATTTGTGATTCTGATGTTCAATAATAATTGTCCTTTTAAAAAGTGGCGCAAAACTGTTCATGTTTCAAGTTAGGCTTCTGTGCTTAGGCTTATGAATGAATGTGTCTAAATATGATAGACAAGGAATGAAGCTTGCTTTTCCTATGTGGAATTATCAAAATGATTGGTTTTATAAAAAATAAAAAAATAATTATGGAAAAACAATTATTAAAAAAATAAGTGCTTTTAATTTTGTTTTTTAATATTTATAAAGCTTAATAATCATACTGTGACCTACTAGCATTAACATTACATTTAAGGAAATTTGCATATGAAATATCACTCTGCGCAGGCATATTAAACTCATTTTTATAAGGGTATCAATTATATATTTCTGATGCCCAATCTCTGGAATTTGTAGAGAACATTCTGAGGATGACTTTTATGCAAAAATATTATTGGATATTCATTTTTAGGTGCCCCAAATATCAAAGTGGAAATTGGGCAAAATTCATTAATTTAAAAACTAATTCTGCATTCTGAGCAGCTTTTAAACTGCCTTTGGCTTCAGTAAATGCATACATTTAGGTATAAAACAAATAGCTGACCTTTATATTGCTGAAAAAGTCAAAATCCATCAGAAGTTATTCTCCTAACTCTAAACTGACAAACAGGGGAATGGGGCTGCATTCCAGCTTTCTGTCTTAAGGGTGACTTTGAATTAGGGAACCACATGGGAACCTTTGCATACAGAATTGAACAGCTGGGAAGAGTTAAAAGTCCATTCTATATTTTGAAGCCTAGCAGGGCTCCCAGAGCGAAGTCTGCATTGACATTTTGACCTCTGAAACTTTTTGAAAGACGACAGGAGAGATAAGGAGAAGTTTTACTATTTTTGGCAAAAACAAGCACTTTATGTACTCATATGATAAAAAACATTATAATGGTATATGTGAACTTTGAATAACAGATCAGCTTTGCCATATATATACAACACTAATGCTTTTAGTCTGAGGATTCAAAGCTGAGGCAATGAAATTTAGTTTGAATTCATTCGCCCTCATGTGTCACTTGTACATTTGCTAAAAGGATTGGGGTTTGGGCATTCATGTTTTTTTTAGCTCTCTCAAAAGTGCTATATACCTCCTATAACTTTGTTTATGGCCAGTTGCTACAAATAGGGGTTGATAGTGTTGACAGAATTGAAACCTGTTTCGTGTTTCCTACTGTCAAAATGGGAGAAGGAGGCTGGCTCCTCTACAAATTAAGGCTAGTTAAAATGCATGTTGCTCTCTCTTTCTCTTAATTTGTTTTAGCCTGTCTAAGTTGTCTGTGAAATAGTAATGAGACATTTAATTGGCTATTCAGTAATACTGTTTTAAACATTGTTAGCATTAATAAAATGAATAAATATATATGTTATGTTACTGCCCATCCGGTTTGATGAAATTATGACAGGATCAGTAGTCTAGATTGTTGTCCCCTTATTTTATCTTTAAGGGAAACTAGATGTGGGTAGTTTTTGTTCTACAAGTCTTAGGTGATAACACCATTATTGTATGTTATTCTCATGCTACATAGTGTTGCAAGGGCATTGCTAGCTTGTATTAGCTAGTCTGTGTAAATAAACTGACAGTCCTTATTAGAGCTGATGTTGCATAGTTTGGATCATAAAAAGTAGAACGCTTGGAAGATGCCCATGTGATCCTTAGCAAAAAAAATTTTTTGAAGGAAATTTTGTTTTATTGATAAGAACTCCTGTTAAATTAGCAGTTTTAGATTTGTCCTGTTGCTCCTATAACACGAGAGCATGGTCCTAAGCATACAATGTAGGTGCTTTTATTAAGAAGAAGAATTTTAGAAGTGTCGGCAGTCCTGTACAAGTTGTTTAAAATCTATGACTAAAAGTGTAGAGCATTTCCTTTTTTTTAGGGTTTTCAGATTAGTACTCAGGGATACACCAATGTAAGGATTTAGGGTATGTCTGTGTTGTTTTTCTCTTTTCCTCTGAGTTTAGTAAATGAATATAGACTTCCTTGACTGCTTGGGATTGGATGATGTATTACTCTTGTCAGTTCACCAAAGAGTTCCTTTTATACTTGCCAATAGGTTCAGGTTTTTTACTCTCACATAGATAAATGAAGTGGTTCTTGGGTGCCTTGCTAATATGTGGGGCGTCCCAGGACTAGGAAATATTCTGAAACTATCCACTCTGCTGATAGACTGTTTCTGTACCTTGTCTAAAGACCTTTTGTTCTGTCCACCAATAGATATTTGCTGCCTTACAACCATTGCCAGAGGGGCCCAGACATCAGATTCAGCCTGGGGAGTCAGCGTCAACACCAGTCCAGCTTGAAGCCAAAGTAAAGGTAACCAGCCCAGGCATTGCTGGCAACCAGGACCTCAGTGAAGGCGGAAGCCCTGAGATGAAGTATGTACCCCTGCCACTGTCTTGGACGAAAGATGGGGTCACAAATCAGCAAGGAGAAATCGTTGATCAAGTTTGTGATGCCCAACTGAGAGTTACAGACCGACCAGAATGGCGAGGAGGCTTTGCTCGAGGTGACCCCTTTTAAAACAAGGGTTGCTTCAGAGATCCTAGCATCAGGCCTCTGAATCCTGGTCCCGAAGTGAATGCAACTTTGCTCCTTTGTTTGTTAGTCAAGAGATACCTGAGTACACTGGATGCAATGTGTGGCCCCAACGAATGAGCAGTGCGCCAGCAGAGCAATAGATGAGTTAGGGTAGGACTTAAGTTTAGGGTACAGGTGCTGTGTCTCTGGTGCCTGTTAGATTGAAGTGAAGAAAACTGGTGCACTGCCTGAGACACTGGACAGGATCGTTGAGTGCATTTGCCCTGGTGGGTGACTGCCCTATCCTGAAAGAAGAGACTTTTTCCTTGAAACTAGGCTGTGATTCTTGAGTTGCGAGTTGTGCAGCTCCACCTTGGAAACAACAAGAGCCTGCCTTTGAGGCTCAAACGGACACAGGGAGAAGACTCCCCTCTGGTTGGTTGTGCAGCGGCTTCAATTTCCCCAAGGACTTCTTCTTTTTCTTGTTAATAATGTACCCCTTTAGTCGTCCCATTTTTTAGGAGGAGCAGCCCTTTGCAGCTCTTCGTTCTAATTCCTATGGCCCTGTGTGGTCCTCCTGGTCCCAAGTATGATGAATGTTCTAGCCCTCATAAAAGGAAAATGTAAAAGTTAATTGGAAAATGTTTTTATTGGACATGTCCTGTTAGCTATCCTGAAACTGAAATGAATGGTCACTTAAATGCATAGGAGCCCTGGAAATGTTTACTAGATGATTCTAGGATTTTCTTTTGCTTTGGGTTGTGAAAAATGATAATTCTGTTTGTAATAGTGGTCATTATGTTAATTATGACCCGATGCTTTGTTACCTTTGTATTCGTGCTTATACCTCATATATATAGCAGCTTAATGAAATGTTTAGAATGGATAATGCCCACCTCGCAATGAATTAGGATATTGATAAATTTTTGAAAATTAATATTCAAATATTTTCTGTGTTCCTACTGGATCATAGGAATGTCTTTAGCTCATACTAAAAGGACTATATGTTAAAGATTGCAGGGATTTGTTAGCATGAGCTGAAAGCGATTTTGTATTTTGGCAGCCATTTTAGTTAGCCATGTGCTCGCCATGTGCTGTTTCCCTCTTCAGAGCCTTGCACATGCTCAGAAGGGCCTACCTAGTAGAATGCACCTGCTTCTCTCATACAACTGTCAGTCTATTTTTGCTGCTGTATGGAGAAATGACTCTCCTCCCTCTACGTGGAACCCCCAACTGGTGGAGAAAAAAACCTCCTTGGCACGCTCGACCTCCGCAGTACTAAGATTCTCCCGTAAACTAGGAGTGAAACCCATTGAGGCAGTACTAAAAGTATACGCTTCTAAATGTATTGCAATTGCCACGTATGGGGCCGACTTGTGGGGCTTCAAACAGGTCTCATCGCTCCAAGTCTCAGAGGACAATTTCTTAAAAACTCTTCTTTCCCTGCCTAGCTCTACCGCAAACTACATAGTTCACCAGGAGTGTGGAGTAGGCTATCTGGAAGACAAAATTGCCCTGGCCCCCTTATTAAAATGGTTGGCAGTTTGGCTAAATCCAGAGCTTGATGTAAACCATGAAATCCTAAAAGATTGTCTAAGCCTGGATCATTGGGACAAAATCACCTGGTTGAAGTACGTGCAACAAATGTGTGTAAAACTGGGACGTCCAGAATTGTTTGATAAACCTTCAAGCTTGGTGAAAGGGGATATAAAATGGGCCAAAAACACCTTCTTGCTGAATAGAGTAATGGACAGAGAGGGCAGGGAGCTGCTTAAATCCTCTGTCAGGTCCCATCAGCTGATTGTTTCACCCGACCCCGAACCGGAACTGTACCTTAAAGTTGTTAACAACGCTAATCATAGGTACTTGTTAACAAGGTTCCGTTTGAATAAAATACATCTCTTAATTTCTGGCCGCCCCGTTTGGACTAGAAGTAAGGATTTAGTATTATGCACATGTGATGGTTGTTCAATCATGGATACGGCTCATTTTCTGTTTTTCTGTGACCACTTCAAAGGTATTAGATTTAAATTTATTATACCATTGCTAAAAGGAAAGGGTTTTAGGCAAGTGAAGCCAGCCTTGCTGTACCTCCAACTCTTGGCAGAGATTTGGGTCATTTTTAATGTGGCTAAATTTTTAACTATCGCTATGAGACTTAGCAAAAAGATTGCTTGGCCTTAGAGGACTTTGTATAAACATAAAATACCGTCCGAAACCTTAATCAAGGTCACTAATGTGCACATTGTTGTTTTTAAAAGGAAAAAACCTTACACTCTGTATATTTCTGTTTTTATCCATGTTAGCTGCTATATTTTTTTATGGGCGGATTATGGACTGTTTTAATGCTTGTACACTTTTATGGTTTTTGTGATTTAAACCGAATAAAGTATCTTTTGAACTTTGACTCTCCTCCCACTTTGTTGAGCAAGCAGATCTTGCATGCTCATATTAGGAATTCTGCATGCTTACATGTGCCAGGACTTCACCTTGGTCTTATGCTGACTATGCCACCCTAAGGATATATAAAGCCCCAGTTTTCTGTACTCCTTAGACTGCCTCATTCAGTTGCTAAGGCTTCTGTGTGACGTAGTCTCCCTCATCTGAGTTGAATAAATGCATTCTTTTTATTTTTCAGCTTCTGTGCCAGTTTCTACTTTGTTGGTTTAAAAGGACGAAGTATAAGTGACACCCCTGAGAAGGTTTTTATGTTCTTGAATTGCAACTTCCACACTACCATTCTTGAAACCATTGACACTCTGATATAAATTCACTGATAAAACCAAAGGTTACAGGGACGTTATAGTTAGGCTCTGATTTCACTCATACAAAACCATAGTAATATTGTACTTACAATTACCTGAGCTAACTATAATGTATGCCCCCGCAATGCACTGCTTAGGACCTCAAATATTACATAACCCATGACATGGTCCGTGACCTCTGATGACATTTACAATGACATCACTGATGACTTTACTGATTACATCATTCACAGAACCACTCATATACCTACTCTCACCCCATACAACCTCTGGTACGTCCATTCACAGACCCATACAAGCACTCACACATCCTTCCAGTCACCCATACTGCCATTCACACAGACACTTACTCTCCAAAGCAGCCACTCACACACATCTCATTAACCAAACAGCTACTCAAGCAGCCATTCACTCATATAGCTAATAACACACCCAGTCACTCATACAGCCATTCAGACACCCACTCACTCACCCACACCCATGCAACCAATTACAAACCCATACACATCTATACAAGCACTCACATCTGTTCACTCACCCATATACATAGTTACAGAGACATTTACTCTCCGATACAGCCACTCACACAGCCACTCACACACCAACTCTGTTAACCAAAAAGCCATTCACTCATACAGCCACTTACATACCCAGTCACTCATACAGCCATTTAGATACCCACTCACTCATCCATTCAGTTACTACATACCCACTTAACCACCGATAGAGTCACTCTCACCACCACTCTTCCAATAATGCCACCACACCGTGTCTTACTCACCTACACATCTCACACTCCCACTTACACAACCATACTGCCACCCACACACCCATGCACACCAGGATACATACAGTCACGCACCCCCTCACATAATATATATTAGAATTAGCATCACTCAGGAGTAATGTGCCTAGTATACTAATTTAACTTTTGTAGCAGGTTAGTATATATGTTTCACACCTACAAACTGGTAAAACACTTACTCTCACTTGATGATGTCATCAGTGTTGTCACCAGTAATGGCACAGACCATGTCATTAGTGGTGTAATATGTGTGTTCATAAGCAGTGCATTGCAAGGGAGTAAGATATAGTTAGCTCAGGTAACTCTAAGTGTGGAATTTCTGTGGTTTTCTATGAATATAATCTGAGCCTAACTATAACGTTCCTGAAACCTTTGTTTTTTTCTGTGAACATATATATATATATATATATATATATATATACATATTATATATTACCAAACTGGTTGCCAGTAGGTAGGTATAGTTAGGACCATAGGAAACCCCTTTTATGAACTACCTGTATCTGTGGCGCTGGTTGACAAATCTTTACAAAATTTTCCAAAAACAGTTATCTTAGTTGTGGATGAAAAGTTCTGGGGCGATCCCTCAAGTAGGGAGGGGGCAGGAAAAAGTGTGTTTCCAATGTTAATTCCCTTAGGGACTTCAGACACGGCTAACGCCTGAACTGCTGAACTAAATTTCACCAAATTTGGCAGAAACAACCCTTTATTTTACTTGGTGTAAATACTTTCAGGAGATTTGGGGATATTAAATGAAATCCAAATATATATATATATATATTACCTACTGGCGGTCGCCAGTAGGTATATATAGTTAGGATTTTTTCTCTATGGGACTTTTGAAAATTCTATGTCTAATAACTTTGACGTTTGTGGACGGAATTGGCTGAAATTTTCAGGAAAATGGCACATTTTGTTTCTGAGCAGCCCCTAAAAATTTGGGGGGGTTTCGTCAAGGGTGGGCCGAGAAAAAAGGGGGGTCCCAAAACGTGTTTTTCCAATTCATTTTTCCATAGGGCGTTTGGCCTCACTTTTAGCTCGAACGGCTGAATGGATTTGCACGAAACTTGGCAAAATTGTAGGGACTGTTAGCCCGATATGCCTTTGCTAGGTCTCAATATATGTGCTCGAGTGGATAATGAGAAATTAACGTTCAAAAAAACTGATATATCTGTGACAGCATCCCGGGTAGCGCTCCGGTTCGCGTACTTTTCGCGTAACAGAACTTTGCGAAGCGAAGCTGATTGGCTCTCCGGTGTCTGTCAACATTCTAAACAGTCCGGAGCGGCCGCCATCTTGTCTCTCGGTAGGATCGAGAGACAAGAGGAGGCCACAACGAAGGGGGAAATGACCATAAGGGGGCATAGTAGATCCTCCCTGACCCCCTAGGTTTGATGTGGAGGCTTTAAAAGGGCCCCGCGGGGCAAAAAAAACACCAAAAAACGTTTTTTTTTGCGTGGGGTGCGCCCGGTATGCGCACCGGAAAGCGGTCCGGGGAGCGTACTATAAGGAAACAAAAATGATAGACTTTTTAAATATTGTATGTTTATTGATTGTTCGTTTTGTTGTTTTTTTGTTGTTTTTTTTATTTACGTAGCAACATGTAGGTACCAATGCAGAGTCTAAAAATAAATAAACGCCGTCTCCTTTGTAGATATCTTGCAAGTTGTTTCAGAAGTTATTGTGGTATATGGAATTCCTACCATAGTCTGTCTGGAAAGCCGAAACAATATGGAGGCAGGAGATGATAAAGAGATGTTAAATACACATTGGAGATAATATAGTTGGAGAAAGGAAGTAACTATGAGCAAACTTACTATGTAACACAAAAAAGTTGTACAGTATATTTTAAGTCTCACTTTATATTATATCTATTTTGGTACTATTTCATAATTTACATATAAAAAAGAATAATGTCTCAAACAATTTTTAATTTTAAAATTTAAATTTATTGTTCAGATTTTTCAAAATCTAAAAGAATTTGTAACATCAATTCATCAGGTATGTCCTCCTTTTCATTCCATGATTCATATTCTTCTACACATTCAATTAATTCTTCGTCTAATGTGTCATCCAAAAAGTCATTTTCATCCTTTTCTTCATTTGGATTGTTTTCAATATTTATTTGAAAGGAAATATTATTTTCTTTCTGTTGTGCTTCCATTTCTTGCTGTAAATTGCATAAAAAATAAAAATATCAGTAGAGATAGGTTACTGTTGGGTTAAAGTTCAGGCAGGTAGTTGTGAGTTTTTACCAGTGAAGTTATCTTTGGGCACTGTATGGATTCAGGCAGGAAGTAGAACTATTAAAAAGTGCCTGTGATGAAAACTAAGTAAATTCATAATTTTACCATAGAAGCCTAACTCAATCCATACTTATAACAGAGAAGCCAATCTCAATCTCTAACTCTTACAGCGGGACAGTATATAACTATCTGAAAACGTTTTCACAAAATATCATAACATAGTTCTCATTTCAAATTTTTAAAATAACTTCTTACCTTTCAAAACCAAGTTTAAGTTGTCAATGAAAATGTTCTTGCAATGTACTTCAGGAAGTAGTAGTCAAAATGGCTGTGTTTTTCTTTCTTTCTTTATATATATTCAGGTAATAATCAATCAAATGTTAGGTTAAAAAAGTAGAAAATGAAAGTAACATTTTAATTGGTTGTCAATTCCAACACTTCCGATGTGTTTTGTGAAGTAATTTACCTCAGGGAATTTAGAGAGGTCTACATGATAAATGGCTAAATGGAATTCCAACCAAATTTGTGAAAATGGTAGGGATTGGTATGTAGTATGAGCTAATGTATATATGGTGAAAGTGTCTCCAGTGGTTAATCTGTAAATTACTTTCTCACCTTTTTTGAGCGAGTGCTTGTCAGTGCTTGTCCCGGTACGCGAACCTGCAGCGTTACGGGAGTCCTCCATTTTGTGTTTCGGTAGAATTGAGATACAAGATGGAGGGTAAATAATGTTCAGAATGGGTAGAAGGGGGCACGGTAGACGTATCCTGACCCCCTAGGTTTTCTGAGGGTGGCTGAGGAGGCTCATATTTGTCGAAAAAGAAATTTGAATTTTTCGCGCGGTTAGCTGTCGGTACGCAAACCGGGGAGCGAACCGGGAAGCGAACATAAGTGAAAATTAGTGAAAAAAGGTACATTCAAAATTTTAAAAGAGTAATCAAAGTTAAGGTAGCTCTGAAAAGAGCTTTTGGGTTCTGTGTAAGTTCTAGGTACTTATAAGTAGGTACCAATACACAGTCTTAAATTTTGTATGAAAACTCTGTTCCCCTCATCTGAGAAGTGCACGCCATCTCCTCTGTAGATATCTTGCATGTAGTAACGCAAGTTATTGTTGTAGATGCAGCCCATTCCATGGTCTCTCATGTAAGCTGAAACAGACTTATCTACATGCTTCCTCAATTTCTCAATTTGTGGACAAAATTGATTGGACCACCTCCATTTTTGTCTTTGGCATATATTGGAATATACCAAGGCAGTTTGAGGAAAAAGTGCCATCAATTGCTCAAAGGTGTCCTTTAAGAGCATTTCCAGACCTACCCCAGTCAAAGTGCCCAAATCATTTCCTCCACAGTGCACTATTATGAGGTCAGGGTTTGGCAAATGTAAAAAGGTTTTCACCAATGGTATCAATTGGTGACATTTCAATCCTCTTTGGCCAATCCATTTGATTTCCACATTTTGTAAATTGAGGTTGTGTAAATTTCTGTTATCAGCATACCTGTGAGCCCAGTGTATGTAGCTATGTCCTAGAATTCAGACAGAAAACATGGCGAGAGGACGTTCTGCTGCAGTCAGATGAAGTGTGGGAATTAAATGGCAGTTAAAACAATGGAGTTTGTAAAGAAAAAAAACTGTGGAGTTTGAGTGCTAATTATTCATTAGCAGTGATTGGTGGATTTCCATTGCTGAAAACAGAAAGTTAGGGTGCATGGATGTGTTCTTTGAAAGATGTAATTTGAATGGTTAATAAAAAATTATTTTATGAAAGATTGCAGTCGATTAGCAGGTGTACTGAGAGTTCAGAGTTCATTTGAAACATTGTTGTGTGAACTTGTAAACATGAGAGGTCTGGCAGGAGGTAGTTGCTATGGAAAAAGGGCAGAAAGGGCAGAGGGGGGAAGGGTGTTGATTTGAAAAAAGTGAGGGAAGAGTTTTGATTGGCTGACATGAGAGATATGTGTGATGAATATCAGCATTTCAGTGCCTTTGTTGGTTCCAGCCTCTGGAGTGCATACCTTTTGTTCTGCTAAAGAAAAATTGGTGTGTTTCTGAGACTGTTTTGAAATTCAAAAAGCATTTGTTAAGGTGAGATATCGTTTCTTTATTTTAGATAGAGACTAGTGTGCTTTTTTGAGAAAATAAGAAAGCCAGCTGTGCATTTAAAATGATGTTTTGAGTCAAGTGTTTGCATTATGTTTTCAAAGAAGATTTTGCATTCTTTTACCAATTGTAATTGCAGATAATGTAAAGTATTAGTACTGACAAGGTGTGGTTGTACATAGGAGCTGTGCTGTGTTTTCAAATTATGATCAGAAAATAGCTTTTAAGGAAAAGGAATGCTTTTAAAATGTATGAGAATGTATTTACTTGCGATGTGACTCCTGCAATGCGTCGCTTTTGCGGAACAGATGCATGATGCATCTGTGTTGTTTTTGCCCCATGGTGCTCCACAGTGTACATGTTAAAAGTGATGCATAAGTGGTGCAAGGGCCTTGTAAATACACCCCTATGTGTGCTTGGCCATTTCAAGTCACTTCCCCCTGGTTCAAGGGCCTTGTAAATACGTCCCCATGTGTGTTTGGTCATTTGTAGTCACTTTCCCTGTGGTGCAAGGTCTTTGTAAATACGCCCCCATGTGTGCTTGGCAAATTTTGATTTTGATTGGTTGAGTTACATAGCCATGTTAAAAGTGATGGAAAAAAAGGTGCAAGGACCTTAAAAAAACGTTTTCATGTGTATTACGGCATTTTAAGTCAGTTTCCCATGAATGTAGGTATATAATTTTTTTACATAAAAGGTTTAAAAACGTTTTTTGAAATCAATTAGGTTTCTTGATATGTACTGCTAGTGTTTCATAGGTTGTTTGGGGCATATTTACAAGGCCTTTGAGTCTCTTTGATGTAATTTTTCAAATTTTAATTTAAGACATTTCCCCTGGAGCAAGGTCCTTGTAAATACGCTCCCATGTGTGCTTGGGTGATTTAAGTATTGATAGGGTGTGCTTCTAAATAGGACGTAGACTACATCTGCACAATGAGATAACGAAGCTGAAGAAATACAGGTGATATGATTGTTAAATGTGCAAAAATATTTGCACGTTTTTCAATTATATCACTTGTGTTTCCTAACATTACGAATCACATTGTGCAGATGAGGTTTAGGCGTGTTCAGGGAGATAGAGGAGGTCTGGCCTTTGTTCAAGAGTGCAGTGGACATGATTCACTTCATTGGTAGGCCTGTACATGTATTATCACCTCTTCAACAAGCCTAAATTTCATCTGCAACCCTGAGTAGGCCTCACCTCAAACAAACTTCTAGATAGTCCACACCTTATCGTCATCCTGAATCAATCATTTAAAGTGTTAGGGGCAGATTTATGATGACTGTGCGCCTATTTTGTGCTGCTGTTGCGTCACTTTTATAATGCAGCAGAGATTTACAAGATGCACCATGTTGCAAGATAGCAGCCGCGGGTCGTGGATGGAGTTACGGTGGGGCAGGGAGGCGGGGAGGGGGAGGGGCAGGGTGGTGGGACCTAAACACTGGCATATGGATTATTGCAGGTAAGTACACAATTTAATGTGTGTCAAGTTTCATATGGGCTTTTTGTTGCAGGGTGGGCAGTCATTTGCATGAAAGCCCTGTAAAACGACCACAGTAAAATTAAGAAGATTTAACTGAATCATCTTTATGGCATTGCTGAATCAAATCCTTACTGTTATTGATTTACTGTTTGGTAACAGTGGTTAATAACATTTTTTATTATATTTTACCACAGATTCAACTGCAGATTATTTAGAAATTAGACAATGCCGTCTAAGGATAGAATCCGAAAGGCTACGAAACGTGAAAGACAGCAGATTACTAAATGCTTGCAGCAGTCCTCTACATTAAAATCTCGTCAACGCACGAAGAAAGCTCCGGGTAAGAGAACGAAATCATTCCTTAGAAACATTTGTAGAAACAAAAGTATAACTATTGAACAAGTTTTAGTCCTGAAAAAGAGAGCCAATTTAAATGGAAAGGAAAGGCCCGTCAAAAAAGTTTCTGCTAGAGCAGGAGATAACTCTGTGCATGGCAGTAGAAGGGAAAATACATTCAGGGACATTCGTAGGCGAATGTTCCGCAACAGGGTAATTGTCAATTTGCTAAAACAATTTAAGAAAGGCCAACAGAAAGTGGCATTTTATAAGAAAAAGAAAAATGTAGAGAAAATTATTGATCAGGCTTTCAAAATTAAGCGAAAGTTATTTATTTTGGTAATTAATAGAATTAGGAAACTAAACAAGGTAATTTATGTTTTCAAATCAAATAGTAGATGGAAGAGAGTAGTTAATCGAAGTAATTTTTGTGAAGTTTTCTCAGGAGAATGGATGCATAGTTCAAATAGTGAGGCATTTTTTAATGAGGAGAGTTATTTTCAGGACAATGATTTGGTGCATGCAGTTGACAGCAGTGGTCGAGCATATGAGGTAAAAGATGGTCGTCCGGTTGTAAAAGAAAAACTTGTGTCTGCAGATGCAGAAGAGGTGTTGAGTGATGAGGTTTTAGGGAGACATCCTAAGGGACCAGTGTACACCTGGAAGTGTAGTTCTATTTGCAGTGTGCAACAGGATTCCATCAATTTGGTTTGTGATTTTGTACGGACATTTAATAAGAAAAGTTTAAAACAAAAAATAAAGTTGTTGCAAGAATTAGATCCTTGCAGAGTGAGACAAGTGACAGGTTTGCATGGTCATTCACTGGCTTGTCTTTCCAGGAGAGTATGCCAGAGTGTTTTTCATCATTTCAGGATGCTAGCAGTGCATCATAATAAAGTGAGGAAATTAGTTAGAATGTTGTATTATGCTAAGAGTCCAGCAATTATGCTTAAACAATTAAGCAGTGCTCTTTTGCATGGTTCTGAAGTAGATGTGAAGAATATTTGTCAAGAAATTGAGTTCTGTTACTTTGCTGGTAAAGAGAACAATGTTGAAATTGACCCACTAGAAGAAGGTAATGTGGAAGAGAGTGTACAGATTTTCAGTACACATAAGTTTCACAAGGAAATTTCCACGTTTATGGTGAAATCAAGTGAGAGGCCTAATTTCACTTGTGTGTGTTGTCGACGGACTTATTATAAGAATCAGACTAAGTTAGTGGATTTATATGCAAAAAGTGATATGGAAAGCAATAGTGAATGGAAGGATTTTGCCACATACTTGATGGTAGAAAATTTTTTGATTTGGGAGCGGACCAACGTATGTGTACTTATTGTTTTAACAAATTAATTCAAAACCAGATGCCTGCTAGAGCGGTTTATAATAATCTGGAATTGGTTGACATTCCTTCTGAATTGAAGGATTTAAATACTTATGAATCTATTTTGATTCGAAGTGTCCATCCCTTCCAGGCTATTGTACGAATGGAGCCAAAGACAGGGAAATTGCCTCCATCAGATTTACAGAGAGGATTAAAGGGAAGAGTTGTTTATTTGCCTTTAGATTTGAAGAAAAACATTAATACACTTGGAGTAGAGAAAGTGGAAGAGGAACCTCTGGTTATCATAGTTAATGGTGTTCCGACAAAGAGTAAGAAAATCTGGGAAGATTTAGTGGATGTTAGGAAAGTCAAAAAGGCAACATTGTATTTGATAAAAAACAATGAGTACTACAAGAATGTATGTGTTGCAGAAGAGGAAGTAAGTGAAGAAGAGGACAGCGATTTGTGTGCTGGACAAATTGAGAAAGTAGAAGCCTCTAAAAATGAAGAAATATATGAACATTATAGTGTTCATCCTTTGCACTCCAAGGAAGTCATGGGGAATGCTATTGAGTTGTTTCAAATGAAACAAGCCAAAGGGAGTCCCATTAGTGTTTGGGAGGAAAGTTTGGAAGCTCGATGTTTCCCACAGTTATTTCCCACAGGTCAAGGAGGAAGATATGATGAGCGACCTGTTCAAATTCCTGCTTCAGAATACCGGACTTTGCGATTGTATACAGAAGATCCTAGGTTTCGTCAATGCATTCCCTTTTTGTTTCATCTACTATTTGAAAGTGATCTCTCTGGATGGTCTTATGCAGTGAACCACATCTTGAAAACTGGTGTACAACTGCGAAATATCTCGGCAAGGGACTTTATGGATAAAGTCAATGTGCAAGACAGTATTTTGGATTCTCACCTGATTAATCTCATGGCTTGTCAGCGTGGTACTAATGAGTATTGGTACCGCCGTCATGGTGACTTAAAATGTATGCTGGGGAACTTAGTCACTCCCACATGGTTCCTCACTCTCAGCTGTGCTGAGTATGGCTGGGAAGACTTACTTGAATTTCTACGAGAGGCAAATGGAAACATTGAAAATATCGAATTCAAGACACCCGAGGAACTGTGCTCTTAGGATCCAGTGAATTTATGCAGATACTTCAATCATAGATTTGAAGCTATGATGTCTTTCATCACGAACAAGAAAAATCCACTTCTTGGAGAGGTGTTGGATTTCTTCTGGAGAAAGGAGTATCAAGCAAGAGGTGCTCCTCATATACATATGCTGCTATGGATCAAAGTGTAGCGCTACTGTCCTCTTGGGGTCGACGCAGAGTAGCAACACGTAGAACCCGCCGCGGCACTACAACTCCCAGAATGACATGGGTTCTGGCAAACCGGAAGTCGTGTGCGGGAACAGCGTTATAAGCACCTCCCCGACACTGCCCGGTGCTTGTCAATCCTTTCACGAGTCCTGAGAGAGTGAGCCTGTGTACATTGGTAGAGCAGCAGCAGCGGACGCTTGCCTTCCCGCTCGGAGGACGCCGAGCCCAGCAGCAGCGGACGCTTGCCTTCCCGCTCGGAGGACGCCGAGCCCAGCAGCAGCGGACGCTTGCCTTCCCGCTAGGAGGACGCCGAGCCCAGCAGCAGCGGACGCTTGCCTTCCCGCTCGGAGGACTTCGAGACTTGCCGTATCGAACACTTACAGGTAGGCAATTTGTAGTCAGCACGGCCGTGCTAGATAAAATGTTTGCTATCTCCGCAATAGTATTCTTGTGGAGTCCCTGCCCTTTTTTTGAACTTCGTTGTTCCCCGCCTACAGTGACTATAACTATAAGGCTTGAGAGACGTATTGGAATTCCTTTCGTTAATTGTAAGTAGTGAATGGACTAGTGAGGCTCTAGCCTGTCGACCCACTACTTCACAGACCAGAATCCTTTTGGGCACGTACCACGTGATATCCTGTAAGTATTGGTCTTCCCTTAGCATATACAGGGAAAGGGCATGTCCAATGCAGGCTAACGGTCTGTCCCTTTGTGTTTCCTCAGTTATGTTGTGACCTGAAGACCTCCTTACCTTCTGACCAGACCAAGAGGGGTGTCTTCATAACAACGTCCTCCTTCGTTGTTCCCTCCCTTTTTCCTGGAGTGCCGTCTGTCCCTTGCGTGTGTCTCATGCTGGGAGAGTGGGCATTACTGGGAACTGGGAGGCTTTTCATCGTGCTGTGGTCCCCGCTGGCTAGTACCTGAAGGTTAGTGGTTGAGTATTCTCTTCTTGGGTATCTTTTCGCTGCTAACCGCGACACAAAGATGCACCCAAATTTGGAACAGATCCGGATGACTTAGTGATGAGTTTCATAGAACAGTATTCTACATGTGCTGTTCCAAAGACAAACGAAGATAAAAGTCTAAGAGAACAAGTTTTACGGTTTCATAGCCATCGTTGTGGAAAGTACTGTCGTCGTAAATTCAGAAACAAGGACAAGTACTACACCAAATGTCGTTTTGCATTTCCACGGTCGGTGATATCTAAAGGAAGAGTTAACAATTTGATGTCTTCGCTGCAACATAATGTGACGAGGAAATCACCCAAAAACACATACAATTTGAAAAGAAACGAGAGTCCAAGTACATTAACGACTACAACTCAGTGATTTTGTCCATGTGGAATGCTAACATGGATATACAGTTTGTGGCTGACAACTGTATGGCTGTGGCTTGGTATGTGACGTCTTACATCACCAAAAAAGAAAAGACAGAACTGAAGGATATGTGGGAGGATATCTCCCATGAAAAGAGCCTCAGTAAGAAGTTGTACAGTTTCAGTCTGAAGATGTTGTCGCATCGAGAAATCGGAGCTTACGAATGTTCTGACCGGTTATCTTCAGCAAGTCTCTATGCCAAATCTAGGAGTATCATTTGGACGAGTCTTGGTCTTGCTGCAACGCGTAATCGAGTTCTGAAACCTGTACAGGAAATTGAGTATTTGGCGGAGAAGGAGCCAAGCAGTACAGATATTTTGAAGACCAACATGTTGGATACATATTATCCAAATAGAAGCAGTCACCTGGAGAATGTTTGTCTGTATGATGTTCTACAAAATTACATTTTCAAGAGGAACATCAAAGAAGATATTGATAAAGGAGTGTTTGCTGTAATTGGAAGTGAGGGATGTCTGGTCAAGCAAAGAAAATGTCATTTGGTAAATCATCGAAAATTGAATTGCGAATCTCCAGAAAGAAGAGTTTTTCTATTTAGCTCTTTTGCAACTTTTCAAGCCTTGGCGTGCAGAAGAGGAACTGCTTGGAGATTTCCTCTGTTACGAAGACTCTTTTAATGCAGCCAAGGAGTCCATAGAATGTCCTGTTTTTCCAAAATATCTAGAAATGTTGAATGCAGAAATCGAGCAGGAAGCAACAATTGCAGCTGAGATTGCTAGAGACAGTTCTCAGGACAGTCAGAGTTCTGTTTCGTTGAGTCAGGATCCACTAGGAGAACCAGTTATCGAAAATGAAGCTGCCACTGCTATGATTGAAGTGGAAAGAGCCATGGCACATGCTCAGAAGGATGCGGTTAACTTAGAAGATTTGGAAAGACAACTCAACGTTGAGCAGAGGAAAATATATGACGAAGTTACCAACCAAATTGATCATGGATTAAGTCATGAGAAGAAAGAGTGCTCATGTACGTCGTTGAAGACTGTCTGACTGTACGTGAGTGGAGAAGCAGGAACTGGAAAAAGTTTCCTCATTAAAGCAATTTCATGTTATCTGCAGAAAAGGACTGAGTCATCGCTGTCTTGTGTTGTCACCGCTCCAACTGGACTGGCAGCACATAACATTAAAGGGATTACTTTGCATCGGCTACTGATGCTGCCAGTGGAGCATGATAATAAATTACAATACCACAAGTTATCTGGGGATGCTTGTTGTGAAGTATCTAGAGTCCTGAAGAAGATGAAACTTCTTATCATTGACGAAGTAAGCATGGTTTCCAATGTCATGCTTGCCTTTGTGCATTTGAGAATGCAGGAAGTTCTTAAAACAGTGTATGATGTGTTATTCGGTGGCAAACACATCATTGTTTTCGGTGATCTTCTGCAGCTGACACCAGTGAAAGGACATTTCAAATCGGAGGGGGACCCCACATCAATTTAGGCAGGTCGATGGGGAAAGTAACAATCAAACACTAGGAGGGGACCTGCCCGCAGTAATTTTAATCAATGGCCTTGGAGAGGTCCTTAGTATTATAAAAATTGTCCTGAACCCAAGCATAGGGCAACCAGTGTTTAAACTGCTTACGCATGAAGATACCAGGAAGTGCCTAGGGAGCATTGGCAACGTTAACATATGGTTAAACTTCAATTATGCTGAGCTGCGTGAAAATATGCGTCAGGTGAAGGACGAAGATTACAAGAATATTCTAAAAGATGTTAGAATCGGGAAAGTGACTGAGCGTGGGAAAGAAGCTTTACATGCACGATTACTGTCAAATTTGTATCCAGAAGAAGACGTTCTGCCAGAGGATATTTTTCAGAAAATTACTGAGAAGAAATCTGGAATATGTTTGATGTTAACTCTTGCAGAATGTTCCATCTTCAACAACAAAATGTTGAATTTAGAAAAACATGAGATTGTGAAACTGGAAGCTATTGACAGAATAGAGCATTTGGGAGCAACAATTATTTTGTCTGAGAATTTGAAATCTAAATTGGATTCATTAGAGAAGACTATATCTAAAACTGCGGGTTTTGAAAAGACTCTGAATGTGTGCTTAAATTGCCGTATCATTTTGAGAAGGAATTTACATGTT